>NC_134145.1:42274469-42577500 GCF_033958435.1 Carettochelys insculpta
GGATGAGGCTGGCTGATCTGGAGCCACCCCCGTCACTTGCCCCTTTTACAAGGAGCTCAGGGACATCCTGGGCCCCTGGCACAACTCCTCCCCTCTGGCCACTCTTGATACCTCGGCCGAGGAGCCCCAGCAGGCCCCGGAGGCGGAGTCCACCTCGGAAGCAAGCCTCGCACCCTGGGGGCCCCCCCAGGAGCCCACCCACGGGACACCGGAGGAGGAGGAGGAGGAGGGGGAATCCTCCTCCACGAAGACGGCCTGAGGATCATCCTGCCATCCAGAAGCTCCAGCTGGGCGTCCGCCCCCCGGGTGTCCCCCGACCATGGGAGTGGACCATCAGATATGTACCCCCCCTGGTGCAAACCCCAGGGGTTGAGGGGCAGGGGTAATAGATATGACCAGGGCCCTCCACATGCCCAGATGACCATGGCCCCAAGGACAGCAGTGGCATGTCCCTCAGAAGAGTGCATCAGCCCCTGCCCCCCCCAGCACGACAGTGCCATGCCCCACCCCCGGGGTGGGGGGGAGCGGAACTTCTAGGGTCCCCCGGGGGGAGGGGGTGGGACACCCAGCAGCAGCAGCAGCATGTGATGGAGTGGGGTGAGTGCAAATGCGAGACTCAGGCTACATATAAGAAACAAGCTGAATAGCTCCCAGTGGCTAAGGATCATCCTGGGGCTACAACTGGCAGGTTACACCTCTGCCCTGAACAAGGAGGAGGGAGGAGCCGAGCTGGGTTTGAATCAGGGGCGGCAGTTAGAGGCTAGGGGAAGGGAGAGCTAGAAGGCAGCCAGCCTGAGGAGGGGGAAAGCTACACCCCAGAGGGACACCCCTCGGGGTCTTCTTCCCAGGACGGGTTGGAAGGACTGTCTCTGACTGCTGTACTGTCGCTTCTGTGAGAAACTGGGCATCTGTTGCCTAATAAACCTCTTGTTGTACCTGCTGAGTGAGAGTCACTCCTGCCAGCAGATGGGGTGCAGTGCAGGGGGACCCCTGAACCCCATCACAGCAGCATCTCCCAGGGACGGGGATGGGGAACCTGCAGCAGAGGTGTGGGGGGACAAGGGCCGCGGATCGGGGCCCACACTAACAGCTGTCTCCACTCTTCTTCCCCCCCCCCCCCGTGTTCCGCAGCTGCACCATCGGAAGGACCGGAGAGCGCCAGCAAGGCGTCAGTGGTCCCAGACAGCCCTCTGGGGCCATCACTCCAGGCTAGCCCCTCGGCGGAGGACCGACCAGCCCCATGGCGGGGAAGACGGCGGACCCAGCACCAGCAGCCGACGGCGACAGACCCCCAGCTGCTGGCCCTCTACCATTGGCAGCTGGAGGTCGCCGAGCAGCGGCTGCGGGTGGAGGAACGCCACCTCCAGTTGCAGGAGCGGGCGCTGGCCTGGCACCAGGAGGCATGGGGGGCCTACATGCGGACTCTCAACCGTATCGCGGACTCCCTGGCCCCCCCATGCCGCGCCGGCCGCCGCAGTGCCCACCCTGCCTGCTCCACCTGCTGCTCCAGCCGCTGCTCCAGCCGCTGCGCCGGCCGCCGTCACACCACCACCCTCCACCAAGGGCCCTTCCACTGAGGGGGACCTGGGGCCAGCTGACACTCGCTGCCTGTATCTCCCGGTCCGCCCAGCCCTCAGCCAGCCCCGGCCAGGGCTGAGGCCCAGGCGGGGATCCCGACCGCCCACTCCCAGCACTGGACTTTAGGGGCATGGGGCCCAGGACGTGGCCTCCCCTCCCCCTTTGTATATATTCCCCCCAGTTTTTAAGTTACTTTGCTGTAAATAGTTTGTATATTTGACCCCTGTTATCATGGTAATCCTTACCCCCCCTCATGTAAATAGTTCTCCCCTTCCTTGTCTTCCCCTTTCATGTTATCCCTATTTTTATAATGTATATATATTTATTAAGTTAGAATTTCCCTGTACATAGTTAGTTAGTCTTGTTGATAATAATAATAAGAGTTCTAAAGATATTTGAGTTGACAAACAACTGTCTGCTTTTATTTTTACAAGAAAAGTGGGGGGGGGCTCTTGGGTGCTCTGTGGTGTGGGCGTAGGGGCAGGGAGTGTTGTGGAGGATGGGGGGGCAGTGGGGGGCCTGCCAGCATTCACCCTGCGGCCTCATCGAACTGGGCCCACAGGGCCTCCTGGACCTGGGTCCCTTCGGGGTCCATGTGGCGACTGGGGGCAGTGGGTGGCTGCACCTCGGCCCTGCCAGCCTCCACAGCCCAGCCCTAAAAGAAGGCGTCCCCCTTGCTTTCCACCAGATTCTGGAGGGCGCTGCACACGCCCACAATCTGGGGGATGTTGGTGGGGCCCGCATCAAGGCGGGTGAGGAGACACCTCCAGCACCCTTTGAGGCAGCCAAATGTGCGCTCCACCACCTGGCGCGCATGGTTCAGGCGATGGCTGAAGCACTCCTGGCTGGCAGACACATGGCCCATGTAAGGGTGCATGAGCCAGGCCCGGAGGGGGTATGCCCCATCTGCGATGACGCAGAGGGGCATGGTGGTGTCCACCACAGGGATCTCCCGCTGGGGGATGTAGGTCCCCACCTCCAGACTGCGGCACAGGCCCGAGTTCCAGAATACCCGGGCGTTGTGCGTGCTGCCAGGCCAGCCCACATAAATGTCCAGGAAACAGCCCCGGCTGTCCACCAAGGCCTGGAGGACCATTGAGTGGTAGCCCTTCCTGTTTATGTAGCATCCTCCACTGTGCTCCAGGGCACGAATGGGGATGTGAGTCCCATCCAGAGCCCCGAAGCAATTGGGGAAGCCCAGGGTGGCAAAGCCCGTGATGGCGGCATCCGGGTCCCCAAGCCTCACGAGCCTGTGGAGGAGCAGGGTGTTGATGGCGCGGACGACCTGAAGGGGAAGCACATGGGAGAGCACCAATGAGGGGTGTGCAGGGTGTGTGTGGCCCTCCCCTGCCAGGGCCCCCCCCCCACACCAGGGCTGCCTCCCCCAACTCCCTGTGGGTCCTCTTACCTCCATGAGGACAGTCTCGACGGTGGCCTTGCTGACGCCAAACTGCTGGCCCACGGATCGGTAGCTGTCTGGACCGGCCAGCTTCCAGACAGCAATGCTGACCCGTTTCTCGACGCTGAGGGCACGCTGCATGAAGGTGTCCTGGTGCCTCAGTGCGGGGGTGAGCCACTGGCATAGCTTCAGAAATGTCTGCCGGCTCATCCGAAAGTTCTGGAGCCAGCAGTCGTCGTCCCACTCCCCGAGCACCAGCCGCTCCCACCAGTCAGTGCTTGTGGGGTAGCTCCACAGCCGGCGGCGTGTGCGGTGGGGGGGGGCGGCGGGGTGCTGCAGGGTTGGGGGTTACTTTCTCCTCCTCTGTGGGCAGCTCCTCCTCTGTGGCAAGGAGGTGCTCAGCTGCATCCTGCATGGCATCGAGCAGGGCGAGCACTGCTCCTGCAGGGGCGGCTGGGTGGACCTCTGGCTGTTGCTGCTGCTGCTGCTGCTGCTGGGGGTCTATGACTGCGTCGCTTGAGGTGTGCATGCCTATGGCTCTGCAGACCGCGTGCTGTGCAGGCTGCATGTGTCTGGGAGGAGCCCTTTAAGGGAGCATCTAGCTGTTGCCCCAGAAGCGCTAGTCCACCCTGTGACCCTGTCTGCAGCTGTTCCTGGCACCCTTATTTCGATGTGTGCTACTTTGGCGTGTAGACGTTCCCTCGCTGTGCCTATTTCGATGTTGGGCTGAGCAACGTCGAAGTTGAACATCGACGTTGCCAGCCCTGGAGGACGTGTAGACGTTATTCATCGAAATAGCCTATTTCGATGTCGCAACATCGAAACAAGCTATTTCAAAGTTGGGTGCACGTGTAGACGTAGCCGTAGACGTTATTCATCGAAATAGGCTATTTCGATGTCACTACATCGAAATAAGCTCTTTTGATGTAGCGTTCACGTGTAGACATAGCCTTGAGCAGTTTAGTATCATCTGCAAATTTTGTCACCTCGCTGTTACCCCTTTCTTCAGATCATTTGTAAATAGTTTGGAAAGGTTTGGTCACACATTGGTAACCACTCTCCATTTTGAAAGGTTTCCATTTATTCCTACCCTTTTTTTTGCCCATCTTTTAACCAGTCTCAGAGGGATAGCCATGTTAGTCTGTAGCTTAAAAACAAACAAACAAACAAACTAAAAGCAAGCAGTCCTCTGTGCATGTGTGTGTGTATATACGCACACACACCCTGTATTCTCACTTTTGCTCCAATATCTGATGAAGTTGGTCTTATCACAAAAGCTCATTACCTAATAAAATTGTTGCTCTTTAAGGTGCAACAGGCTGCTTGTTTTTTCTGTCTTTTAACCAGTTATCAATCCATGAGCGAATCTTCCCTCTTATCTCATGACAACTTACTTTACTTGTGAGGCTTTGTCAAAGGCTGTCTGGAAATCTAAGTACACTACATCCAGTGGATGCCCCATGTCCATGTGGTTATGGAACCCCCCTGCCCCCCAAGAACTCTAGGGCCGCATCTACACTACAGCCCCCTTTCGAAAGGACGGCTTTCGAAACAGAACACTGAAAGCTGTTCTTTTGAAAAGGAGCATCCACACAGAAAAACAGAGACCGAAGGTGCGATCTGCTCTTTCAAAAGTCCTGGACTGCAATTTCAAAAATTAGCATCCACATTAGCAGGGCGCTCTTACGAAAGTACAGGAGCAGGAAGTCCCGTGGGCAGGGTCGCATGGTGGATGAGCCCTTCCAGGACCACGGCCCGCCATCCCCTTAAAGGCCCCCTTCATCCCACACGTCAGCCCGCACACATTGAGGGCCAGCCACCTGTCCCCAGGCTCGCACACCAAGGAGATCAGAGGAGGCACCCCAGGCCCGCATAGAACCCGAGCAGCCCCCCATCCTCATCAAGGCCATGGCCAGTGCACTGGCTGTGGTCCTGGCTGCCATGCAGCAGTGGCTAGGGGCAGCCAGCCTACTAGGCACCCTCCTGGAAGTCATCCAGAGGGCGCGACATCCCCAGCAGGTCCCCCAGGGCATCTGCTGCCTGTGGAGCTTCCCCACAAGCAGCGACTGGTGGGACCGGCTGGTGCCGGAGGACTGGGGTGATGACCAGTGGCTACAGAACTTCCGGATGACCAAGGGGACATTCCTAGAGCTGTGCAACTGGCTCGCCCCAGCCCTCCAGCACCAGGACACCCTCATGAGGCCAGCACTCCCGCTCCAGAAAAGGGTGGCCATCGACCTCTAGAAACTGGCCACTCCGGACAGTCACTGATCCATCGGCCATCAGTTTGGGGTGGGCAGGGCCACCGTTGGGGCCGTCCTCAATGAGGTAAGCCATGCACATGCAGGGGCCAGGGGATGGCGGGCACTCCGGCATGGGGCACCATTGAGGACCACAGGGTAGCCCCCACCGGGGACGGGACAGGGATGGGGACAGGGGCCCCAGGGAGGCCTGTGCTGCAGGGGACAGGGATGGTAGGGCACACTACACCCCACCCCATGCTCACAAGTGCATCCTCCTCCTGCTCTCTGCAGGTCATCTGGGCCATCAACAGGGTCCTACTGTGGCAGCTGGTGCATGTCAGGGACCTGGACTATGCCATCTGGGGCTTCAAGGAGTTGGCCTTTCCAAACTGCTTCGGGGCCCTGGACAGCATGCACATTGCCATCCGGGCCCCAGAGCACAGTGGCGGGGCTTTCATAAACCATAAGGGCTACCACTCCATGGTCCTGCAGGCACTCGTCGATGACAACAGTTGGTTCCAGGACATCTGTGTGGTCTGGTCCAGCCATGCCCATGACGCCAGGGTGTTCCGGAACACGGGGCTCGGCCACCTCATGGCCGAGGGGAACTTCATCCCCCAATGGGAGCTCCCTACTGGGGACACCACAATGCCACCCTGCATCGTGACGGACGCGGCCTACCCCCTGCAGGCCTGGATCATGAGGCCATACACAGGACACACACAGCCCAGCCAGGATGTTTTTAATGAGCGGCTGAACCGGGCATGCAACACGGTGGAGTGGGCATTTGGTCGCTTGAAAGGGCACTTCAGATGCCTCCTCATGAGGCTGGAGATTGGCCTCACCAGTGTTCTGGCAGTGTTTGGGGCCTGCTGTGCCCTGCGCAACTTCATGGAGGGAAAGCGCGAGCCATTCGTGCACGGGTGGGCTGTTGAGGCAGGGTGCGGGTATGAGCAACCCCCTGCTGCCCCATGCTGCCAGGCCCAGCGGGACGGGGTGTGGGTACAGGAGGCCCTGCGCTAGGCCTTTGAGTGGGAACCACAGTAACCACCCCACCCCCATGTATGCACACCACACCCCCACGAGCACCCCACCACCCCCATGCACACCCCACCACCCCCACACATGCACAAGGGACCCAGATGGAACCACGAAATAAACACTTTACTTAAGCAATACTATTGCTTTGCCGCCTATGTAAAGGGAGGGGTATCACAGAAAGAGGGGCTGAGGGGAACTATATACAGAGGCGTTGCGGCTCCAGGTGGTCACCCTCCGGGCCCTGGGAGGGCCGAAGGTAAGGTCAGAAGGCCCTATTCATTTATGAGAGTTGAGGAATTGGATCCCTGTTGCCCACATCTGCCCCTTCCCCCCCCGGATCCAGGTGGTCCATTGTGGCTGGGCTGGGGCAGGTGGCACAGGGAAGTAGGGGAGCTGCTGAGGAGGGGACCTGTGGGCTCCCTGAGGTCGGCATGGGAGGTGTGGGGGGCAGCGGGAATGGCCTCACGTTGGGCAGCCCTGGCCATCAACATATTGGCCAGCTGCATCAGGGCAGACGGGGGCAGGTGTGTTGGGACAAGGGCAGAGAGGTCAGGCTCGTGGGGAGGGGTTCGCTACAGGGGGTGAGGTGGGGGGAACACCAGGGGGGGCAGGAGATGTCTGCGGGTTCTTTTGAAAGAGATTGGTCTTCCGATTCTAGTTTTGAATGTACTTGCTAGTGTAGACGCAGCCTAGTAGATTAGTAAAGGCATAATTTCCCCTTACAGAAACCATGTTGCTTTTCCCACAACAAATAATATCAGTCTTTGGCTGTGTCGACACTACCACCCTCCTTCGAAGGAAGGATGGTAATTAGAGCGTTGGGAGTTTACTAATGAAGTGCTGCACTGCATATGCAGCACCTCATTAAGCAAATTCTCCCCAACCCCCACCCCACAGCAACTTCGAAGTAACTTCAAAGTACCGGCTCACGTCTTGCCGCGGCTCACCCGCCGGTATTTCGATGTGCCCGGAGTAAAGGCACTTTGAAGTTGCCCTGGCACTTCGAAGTACCGGCGGGTGAGCTGCAACTAGATGTGAGCCGGTACTTCAAAGTTTAAAACTTCGAAGTTGCCATGAGGGGGGAATTTGCTTAATGAAGTGATGCCTATGCAATGCAGCACTTCATTAGTAAATTCCCAACACCCTAATTACCACCCTTCCTTTGAAGGAGGGTGGTAGTGTAGACAAGCCCAATGTGTCTAAAAATTTTATTCTTTACTATAGTTTCAACTAATTTGCTTGGTACTGATGTTAGACTTGTCAGTCTGTAATTGCCAGGATCATCTCTAGAGCCCTTTTTAAATACTGGTTTCACAATAGCTATATTCTAGTCATTAGGTAGAGAAGCTGATTTAAAGGATAGGTAGCAAACTGGTCAATAGTTTTGCACCTAGCTTACCAAAGGTTATTAGTGAATTTCATGGATCTCTACCTGCTTACAACTGCCTATCTCTGCCTTAAAGAACTCCCTTGCCTCCTCCACTCTAGTAAACTCAGGGTCAGGATACTGACCCTTGGCATGTCTCTCATGACAGGTGAGTCTAGAACTGCTATAAGATAAGTGCAAGAGTCTAGGTTTGTGAAAGAAACAAGATTGTAGAAAAGACAAATATTTCACAGAGATGTAAGGAAGCTGATACAAGACACATGGATGGGGAATTCTGAACATCAGAATAAACCTAGAGTTTGTAAGAAAGACCTCTTACTAGAAAATTCGGTCTCATCCAGAATAACTCTCAATCTATTTTCCTTAAAACCACTGCAGTGAACAGGTCATGTCACAGCTCAAGATTGCATTCAGAAAAAATGCTGCTCCCTATATCTCTAAATTATGATCTACTAGGAGTGAATGTTTTCTTTCCTCTGGGGATGGAGAAAGAAAAGGAAATTTACCAGAGGTGGTGCTGCAGGCAGCCACCAGAGAGAAAAGTCTTGCTTTATCTTTTCAGAGTTTTTAAATTGAAATTAAATTTACAATGGACACTTGTGTAACAGGTCCTTCTATGTGTCCCAATATCTAAAGAAGAGACCTACATGCAAAAGTACAGGAGATAGAACTCACTAAAGCTGCATCTACACTACAAAATAAGTTCAAAGTTGCTTACTTCGAAGTTGCTTACTTCTGCAACTTCGAAGCAGAGCATCTATACACAAAATGCACCCTCCCCTACTTTGAAGTTAAGCGTCTACACACAAGTAGCCACTACTGTGAAGTAAGGGGACAGGAAATGATGCAGACACATGGTTGCATGGCCGACAAGCCTTCCAGGCTTGCAGCCAGCTGACCTCTTAAAAGGAGCTTCACAGCACCCCCAGCCTGCACATGCTCAAGGCTGCCAGGCTGCAGACAGCATCAGCAGAGCACGTGCTTGGGAGAACAACAGGAGATCATGCCCACTCACACCCTCCCTGAGGACAATGCCCTCTCCACCCTGGTCAGCCTGGTGGCCATGCTGGTTGCCCTGCTATGCGAGCAGTGCAGTTGGGTCACCTGCATGGGACCCACATGGCCACGGTCCTGCTGCCACTCCCCAATTTCCCCAGAGCTGGTGCTAGTGGGCCTTTACCACCAGCATTGAGTGGTGGGACCGGTTGTTTCTGGATGACTGGGACAATGAGCAGTGGCTGAGGAACTTCTGCATGACCCACCAGACATTCAAGGACGTCTGCCATTGGCTCACCCTAGTCCTCCAGCAGTATGTTGGCTGGCCACCCCTGATAGCCACAGGTCCGTTGGCCACAAAGTTGGAGTCAGCAAGGCCACTGTTGGAGCAGTGTTGATTGAGGTATATCCAGCCCCCACCATGGACCCACCCTGGGTAGGAGGTGACTGGGAAAGAGGAAGGGGCCCCCTTGTGGGAGGGTGCAGGGGGAAAGGGGCACTTGGTGGGGGGGCAGGGGGCCTCCCAGTCAGATGGGGAGGTGGAGGGGGTGCCTCATGGTTAGGTGTTCATGGACATCTCCTCCTCCCCACTGCAGGTCGTCTGAGCCATCACATGGTGATCCTGTGATGCATCGTGACCCTGGGGGACCTGGACACCACCTTCACAGGGTTCATGGACCTGGCCTTCCCCAATTGTTTCAGAGCCCTGGCACATGGCGATCCAGCCTCTGGACCACAGCAGGGGTACCTACATTAAGAGGAAGGGGTATCACTTAGTGGTACTCCAGGCCCTGGTGGACACAAGGGGCCATTTCCCCAATGTGTGTATGAGGTGCCCAGGCCCTGAGAGCCCTCAGACCCCTTGTCGAAGGCCCCAGGGGAGGGACAGGGGGGTTATGGCATGCTGCCATGGTGGCCAGGGGGTGTGGAGGTGGTCTGGTGCTTCATGCAGGGGCAGTCTGAGGACAAGCTTGTGCTGCCCCTGCTTGTGGCACAGTGGCTACGTCTACACGTGCCCCAAACTTCGAAATGGCCATGCAAATGGCCATTTCGAAGTTTACTAATGAAGCGCTGAAATGCATATTCAGCGCTTCATTAGCATGTGGGCGACAGCGGCGCTTCGAAATTGACGAGCCTTGCCGCCGCGCGGCGCGTCCAGACGGGGCTCCTTTTCGAAAGGACGCCACCTTCTTTGAAGTCCCCTTATTCCCATGAGCTCACGGGAATAAGGGGACTTCGAAGTAGGTGGCGTGCTTTAGAAAAGGAGCCCCGTCTGGACGCGCCGCGCGGCGGCAAGGCGCGTCAATTTTGAAGCGCTGCTGCCGCCCGCATGCTGATGAAGCGCTGAATATGCATTTCAGCGCTTCATTAGTAAACTTCGAAATGGCCATTTGCATGGCCATTTCGAAGTTTGGGGCACGTGTAGTAGACACAGCCAGTGTGAGCTTCCTGCCTGGGGTTGCCGGGCAGCTGCTTCCCTTAAGGCAGCCAGCAGGGATCATAATAGAGTCCTGCCATGGCTGGCCAGACTGTCTCCATCCCCGAGGGAGGGCCACCTCCTTAGCAGAATGCTTACTGCGAAGTAAGGAGTGCAGAGCATCTCCACACACTTAACTTTGAAGCAAGCCACTATTCCATTCCCGGGCATGGAGTAGTGACTTCAAAGTTAGCCTCCCTTACTTCAAAGTGCGTGTAGATGCTCTTGCAGGCTACTTCAAAGTAGCCCCTTACTTTGAAGTTAACTTTGAAGTAAGTTTGTAGTGTAGAAGCATCCTACATGATTGAAGCAGTTTCCCTGATGACATTTTGGATGGAGATTTGGAGGGCAAAGAAACAGGAAATCCAAAGAGTAGATGAGACCATAATCACTTCAGCAGAAAGATTATTATAATGTTGACTTCAAGAGCCAAATCCATCTCTTTTAATCTATTAAAGAGCTTTTATTTTTCTTTAAGAAGTACGTAATTCTGCAGTATCACTTAAAGAACCTTCACCCTAAACAAAGCTTTTTTTCTTTTGAGCCATTTCTGTACCTCTGATGTGGGGAGAAAAAGTGTTTCCCTTCTCTCAAAGTCAACAGGAATCCCTCCACTAAACCACGTTGCTTCACCAGTATGTGTAGGGAGAAGGGGAGGAATGAGAAGCAGAGATAGCAAACAGACCCCAACACACTGGGTGCATCTACACGAGCCAGCTACTTTGAAGTAGCTGGCAAAATGTCGAAATAGCACGCTTCACGTCTATATGTGCCGTGTGCTATTTTGACGTTGAAATAGAAGTTAGGCAACGAGACGTCGAAATCGCTATTCCTATCCGAAGATGGGAATAGCGCCCTACTTCGATGTTCAATGTTGAAGTAGGGCATGTGTAGACTATCTGCATCCTGCTACTTTGAAATAGCGGGGTGCTCCATGGCAGCCATCAGCTGAGGGGTTGAGAGATTCTCTGTCCAGCCCCTGAAGGGCTCTATGGTCGCTGTGTGCAGCAGCCCTTAGCCCAGGGCTTCTGGCTGCTGCTGCTGCTCCTGCTGCAGCTGGGGTCCATGCTACATGCATGGGGTCTGCAACCAGTTGTCGGCTCTGTGGACCTTGTGCTGTGCAGACCGAGTGTGTCTGGGAGGGGCCTTTTAAGGTACCAGCTTGCTCTTGCCCCAGAAGGGCTAGTCCAACCTATGATCCCGTCCGCTGGCTTCGCTGGCCCCTTATTTCTACAGAGAGCTCTTGTGTGTGTGGATGCTCTGCATTTCCTTCTGGGGTGGCTCCTTTCTACATTCCCCATCTCTACTTCGATATTGAACGTCGATGGCACCAGCCCCGGAGGACACGTAGACGATACACGTCGATGTAGCCTACTACATTCTTACTTCGACGTAGTGTGCTAGTGTAGACGCAGTCATTATGATTCTCTTATTTCCCAGAAGTCTGCAAAAGAATTATTACAGGTCAATTTGTGTTAATTACCCTCCAGGTCTCAACCACTTTGCAGGGTCTTCCTCCACTGCCTGACAGAACATGCATGATGCCATCAGGGAATGTGAACCTGAGGAGATCTTCATATTGGCAAGCCCCTATCAAAAGACAGAAGTATCCATAGGGATGGGGTGTGCTGTTTAAAGTTCCCAGGTCTACCCCTATAAATCCTCCAGCCTTTTCCAATGGGAGAAAGTAACCCGAGGAAGCTTGTTTCATGCAGGGCTGGATTAAAGCATAGACACTATAGGCCCATTTCTAGCTCTCCAGACCCCTGATACCATACAATCAGCGTTTCAGCTATCATAATAATAACAACAATAATGTATCAACAGTAGCTTCTAGCCTCACAAACTTGAAAACGTGGTCCAAGTGTAATTGTGCAGGGGTTGCTGCCTGAGCCTGCTGATGGCCTGAGACAAGAGTTCTAACAGGTGGGAAATTCCCCATGCACCAGTTTGTTGGGATCCTTATGTTCCTCTTCCACTTGATTCCCCAAAACTCAGTTAAATTCCAGAATTACCCAGTCACGTAGCTATATGGAGCTATTATCAGGTGGGTCCATAATTGGTTGGATAATGATTCCCACAGAGCAGTTATCAATGGTTCACAATCATACTGAAAGGACACAATGAGTGGCATCATTCAGGGAACAGTCTAGGAAAGATTCCAGTCAATATCTTTATCAAAGATTTAGATAATGGGACACAGAATACACATAAAATTGGCAGATGAAACCAAGCTAGGAAGAGTTGCAACTGCTTTGGAGGATGAGATTATAATTCAAAATGATCTGGACAAACTGGAGATATGAGCGGAGGTAAACAGGATGAAATTCAATAAGAAAAAAAAAGTAGTAAGGTCCTAGAACTGTGCATTTATTTCTTACTGTCCTATGGGCTTTTTCTTAGTAGGGAAGCATTTAATTTTATATAGTTTTATAATAGCATAAATTATTTTAATGTATTGTTACATAGTATATTTTATAATTGCTGTGCATTGATATTTTACGTTGATCTAAAATGTTTGGAGGAAATGCTTAATTGAGCATGAAGCTGATCATATGCACTAATGTTTTTGGGGCAAGTTTAGAATGATGATTATTCTGATTTGAAATGAAATGAAGTAAAAAAGAGAACAGCAGAGATTTAAAATTCATCCAGAAACGTGTGCTGACTGCTAAAAGTTAAACACACATTTGTTTATGTGGAATATAATCATTTGTTAATAGACATTGGTGATCAGAAGGAAATATTTGCTTAGATTATTAGTGAAGTTCATAGCTGGGCTCAAACAGGATCAGATGCAACCCCCACTGAACTTTGAGTAAATGTAGAACCAAATCTGAATATGACTGTAAGTACAATGATATAACTGGCTAAATTGAAACCCCATGAATTAAACAGCCCCACGTTTCAGATTCTGATCTGATTCTGGAGCCTAACTCAAGGGTGTTTCTAATTAAAAGAGTGAAGAGTAAGTGCCACTTGCAATTAATACTGTTACATCAATTTAAACCAGAGTGCGTGAGCAGAGACTCAGATTCACTGTGTCTACACATCAGAAGAACAGTCAATCAGGAAACAAAATGTTTTTGTTGTTGTTTTGTTTTGTTGTTGTTGTTGTTTTTTAAGCTCCAGATCCTACTTCCATTAAAGTTAATTGAACTGTTTCAGTTAATTCCAATGTGGCTTGTATCACTGCCTATGAAGCATAATTTGGAAAAGCTGTCTTTCAAGCATCTTGTGTCTTCTGTATATAGTATTCTGGGAGCCAAAATCTCCAGACTCAATCAGAGTTGAGTAGGGAAGAGTGGTATCTAAGTAATCAGGGTATGCCTTTCTGATAACATGGTAGATCAGCCTGACAGTAAATGATTTGGTTTACTACTAAATTTAAACATAAAGAACTATCAGGCACTTAAAAACCTTAAGATCAATTAGATTATATGTCTTAACCATAAGAATGGGCACCATGTAGGCCCCCAAGTTCTATTCAGTCCTTAGTATGTTAAGGCAGCCAAAAATAATGCATACTTCAGCGGTGTTTTTCTTTTTCCTTTTTTCTTTTTTTTAAATGAGGAGTTCATTTATTCCCTGGGAGTCATTAACATGGAGCCAGAACATGACAGAATGCTATTGCAGTAACTACACAGAAACAAAATGACTTTCTCCATACAGCTGCATGGAGGTCACTACTCTGAAAAACAAAACAGCATCCCACAAACAGCCTGATCTCACATGTGCATTGTGGGTGAGATCACGCTGGACTACATGACTGATAACTAAACTGACACAAAAGTTCACCAGTTCATGACCCAACTTTTGTTTGCTTTCAAATGTTGTAGAATATAGTTAATATTTGCTCGATTTTGTAATCTGATAGTGGCTACTGTCAGGTCTTTTAGAGCTTATTCTTGAAAGAAGCTTTATAGCTTCTTCAGGGTGCAAAGTGTCTACAATTTCATTGACTTGCCAACTTTTCTTTCATGTTATTTACAAAGCAGCTTTCTTCTGAACAGATGAAGCCTATTTTAGGCTGTAATACCTGATTTATGTTACAGTTTTGCTAAAATGCTTAATTTTTTACACACTTTGTCATTCAAAAACATGTTAAATAAATCTGTGAGATCACAGTTGTAATGGTGGAATGTAGGACATTCACTCAAACCTGCTGTGCTCAGCAGAAAAAAACAGAAGTGGACTCTCTTCACACACACACACACACACACACACACAGAGAATGGGGTTGGACTGCTCCATTGTATATGAAAGGGTTGATCTACAGTAGGCCTTACAGTTGACTTCAGACAGGCAATTCTAGCTTCAGCAATTGCATAGCTAAAATCTATGTAGCTGTGCTAGACTGTAAAGTCTGTCCTCAGTGAGGGAGGTGGATGGAAGCATTTCTCCCACTGACCACTCTTTCACCCCACAATAGCGAGGATTACAGGGATTCAACTACCAACCCCAGAGAGATCAATTTTATATATCTTTACCAGATACATGACACCAAACTCTGGAAGATTGACCCTGAACATGTTAATCTCTTGGTTAGTCTAGACAAGCCCTAAGTGTCTAAAAATCAGCACAAGATAAACTCTGATACAGTAATCTACCTCTTTCTGAAATTTTAGCTCTGCTCTGAGGTATAGCATGTTGGGTACCAAAGGTTATTCCTTCTTCCACCTTTTCCCATGTGCACATAAGTCTGGTAGGAGACTTACTGAGGCAACCTATGGCTTTCAGTAGGCAGATGTCACTCAACCTTACCTCTGCATTCTGTCTAGCCTGAAGAATATGGTTTTGTGTCATTCCCCATTTTCTATGCAAAACTGAGACTCTATCCAAACAAAAGAATGGTTATCGTAGTGGTCCGGGGTGTGGGCAGAATACCGTATAGTACAAGGGAGCATGTCTGTCTATCATGTATCACCAACACCGAAATTGGGGGCTGGTTAGATTTCTAGCTACTTTTAATATGATCACTATTTGAAGAGGAGAGTGGAGCCTAAAGAGGCAGCACCTGCCTGCCTTACAAACAGCAAGACACGATATGGGATTAGGGCTCTGAACCAGGCCCAGATGCAGGAATTTCTGGGGATGCAGTGTTTTTTTCGTCAACATTGACCACACTTGTTTTAAATACAAAAGAGTTCAAAACAGTTGTGTGATCAGTATGCATAAGAGAGGCTAATGAAAAGATTGAGTGGCATCAGTGATTGTAAATTATTTTGGAATAACATACTAAAAAGTTATAGGTAATAAAGTTTTTATAGAAATTACCTTCTGGGATCTTTCTATAAGAGCATAAGTGTAAAACATTATTCCCTCATTCTCCCTCTTTTTCTCTTGCTAGCAGCAAAGGCCATGCTGTGAAATGTATTCCTTTCCCTGCCCCAGGGCCAGCTGTTTATGCAGGGAGCTGGCCAAGGAACCATAGATCCCAGGGTGCCGTGGGTTTCCCCATCCTGTCCTGCAAGCTGCCTCTGCACAGCAAAGCAAGGAGGATGGGAAAGAAATTGGACATGGGGTGTGTGTAGTCGCACCCTTCACATGCACATACACACACACATCCCACATATGTGCATGCTGAAAGTGCTGGGGAGAGGGAGGAATAACGGACAGATGGAATAAGACAGCAACATCAGTGGGGCAGGGAGGTTAGGGACATTGTCATCCCATGACAAACTCACGGAATTCCCTTTAGAAAGTCCAGCAGAAGACCCTTTTGCTTGTTGCTAGGAAGGTGGGGATGATAGATTGTGGGTATGCATAGGTACATAAGCATCCTCATGCTTCCTTGGAGCACTTTTTTCTTGGCAAGAAGGAATGTGTGAAGCAGTAAAGATGGGTTCTTTTTCTGTGTGCATGCTAATACTCACAGATAGTCTTGAAACTCTTTAGAGGTCACATGATTAGAGATCACACCCTGTATCCTTAAACAACCGGCAGACCCTCCCTCAGCAATTCAGCTGCTGATGTGCTAACCAATGCTGTCCCATTTTAACTAGGTTTCCCCCTTTCATTCTGTCTGTACCCACCTATTGTCGATTGTACCATACTCATATTTTACATTACTCTGGCCAGAAGTAGTGTTTTTTGCTCTGTTTGCATGGTGCCTAGCACAATGGAATGCCAGTCTATGACTCGGGCTTCTTGGCACTATGGTAGCAAATAATAAATGATAATAAGAGCTTTGAAAAATATAGAAACTGTTGATTATTTCCCCCTTCTGTGTGATTTAGTAGGGGTACAAGATGTAGCAAGTGTTTTTGGAATCTCTTAACATGGTTTAGACACTGGAATATCCTCATCAGATAGTGACTGACTTTCAAAGCAGCCCCTTGAAAGAATAGGATAGATTTCTATGTAGTGATTTTCCAGTCCCCTGCTGTGGATGTTCGCATCTGCCATGAAAACAGTAGGAAAACCTCTACTGTTTTCTGATCATTTTGATTAGTGAGTGCTTGAAGAAATGTTAATAGCAGATTGAACAATCATTGCTCAAATTGATAACAAAGGACCTAAAAACAATTTTGATACAAGATGTTGTATTTTATGAGATTATGTGGTTTACAAAACCATGCCAAACACAGCATTTTCCTAACCACATGAACAGCCAGAGCACCCATTATCTAACATGTACCATACTACCCTTATGGCAAGAGGCAGCATTTCCATCACCATGTTGTACAAATATGAATACAGTGACATTCAAATGTTAAAATACAAGCCAAAACTAATGCCCATCACTAGATTGTTTTGGAATGAGTTTACATTTAAAAATTATATTCAAATTATGGCTTAATTAGAAAGGTTTCATGTTTGTTGATGCTGATATTCACCTTGCTTATCAAAGCATTGATAATGATATCTTCTCTGGAAAAAATGTATCGTGATACTATAGTCTCCTGTGGGCAACAATAGTTTGATCTATTTTCCATGGTTAGCGTTTGTGTGTATTTTCTGGGTAAGGTTGGTGATCTGTTTGTCAAAGTATATGATTCAGTGGTTCCTTCTGTCCTTAAGCTCCATAACCATAAATATTAGCAGTAGAAATGTCTGTGTGTGCTCAGAAACAGTAATTAAAGAGGGGAATTGTTTACACATCTATTAAAGGAGAGTTTTACAACATTGTGGCCATGTCTACACTACCTGGCTACTTCAAAGCAGCCAGTACAGTGTCGAAATAGCATGAGTCATGTCTACACACACCGAGCGCTACTTCGACATTGGGTGGCGAGACGTTGAAATCGCTATTCCTATCAGACGATGGGAATAGCGCCCTACATCAACGTTAAACATCAAAGTAGGGCATGTGTAGACGATTCACATCCCACTATTTTGACATAGCGGGGTCCTTCATGGCAGCAATCAGCTGAGAGGTTGACACGTGATGTTCAGGCCCTGTGGGCCTCTACGATCCCTGCATGCAGCAGCCCTTAAAGCACCACGGACCCAGATTTCCTGTGGCAGGAAGCTGAGAGTGTGCAGGCAGTAGCACACACACATGCTAGCCCTGCACACCCTCCAGAGGCCCCATTCCTCCCAACCAGCACCATAGCATCCAGCCAGCCACCTGAGTGCCCCGAGGGCTCTGCCCCCAAGGGGACCCAGGGAGCTAAATGGGGGGCCAAAAAGCAGCGGGGCCCCTCCTGGAAGGAGGCTGAAAGGCTGAACTCCAAGACCTGCTGGGCCTCTGGGGTGAAGAGGAAGCGCTGCATGTGATGGGGATCAAGTGGCAGTATGCAGAAGCATTTGCCCGACTGGCCGAGGGCCTGGCCACCCTGGGTCACCCTGCCTGCACTCCAGATCACGTCCAGAGCAAACTGAAGGAGCTGCAGCAGGGTTACACCTGGGCCCGGGACTCAGCCAGCTGGTCTGGGGCCGCCCCCGCTGCTTGCCACTATTACAGGGAGCTCAGGGCCATCCTGGGCCTCCTCCCCCTGGCCACACTGGACACTGCAGCCAAGGAGTCCCAGCAGGCCTTGGAGCGGGAGGCCAGCCCCACATCCCTGGGCCTAGCCAAGGAGCCAGCCCTCGAGACAGTGGAAGAAGGGTTCAGCAGCAAGAAGGAGGGGCTCAGCATAGACCTCCCATCCCGGAGCACCAGCCAGGTGTCTGCCCACCGGGGTTCCTCCAACTGCGGCCGTGGATGGTCAGGTACATACCCCACAAGGCACACACCCCTGGGCCATGGGGAGGGGGCACCAGACATGACTGGGGGCCCCACACAACCCCAGCAGACTCCTACCCACAGCTGCCCAGCCACAACACAGTCCCAGGATGGCAGCATGGCCATCGGTGCCTGTCAGCACCCACACCCACAGACAGCACCATGAACAAACCCTGGGGGGGAGAACCATGCAATGGGGGCACCAACAGGGACACCTCACCCACAGATGGGGGATGGAGACCCAGCACCCAAGGAGAGACAGGGGGCAGGGGCCACAGGCCAGGGCACAGTACTAACAGCCTTCCCCTCCCTCTCTCCCACTTTCCACAGCTGCACCTACTGAGGCCCCAGGCCACTAGGCACCCTCCATTGTCCCTGAGAGCCAGCCAGAAGTCAGGCACCACCATCACCTGGGGACATTGCCAAGGCCAAGACGGATGCACCACTGCCAGACCCAGGGGATGGCCCCTGTGAACTCCCAGCTCCTGGCATCTCTCCAGCAGCAGGCAGAGGTGGCCAAGGAGAGGCTGCAGTGCAACAGGGAGGAATCCACCTGGTTCCAGGCAGTGTGGCAGGAGTTCATGGGGGTCTTCTGGGACATAGCCGGGTCACTCCAGGAGTCTGTGGCCTGTCTCCAGCCCCTCAGTGTCCCCCTGCCACCCTCCCTGCTGCTCCATCTGATGCCCTGCCTGCTGCCCCACCTGCCAGCCCCCCAGGACTGGAGTCCACTGGGGCTGAAGACCAGCCGGTGGAGGCATCCCGGCCCTACTTGCTGGTCCTGCCGGCTCCCAGCCTGCCACACCAGGGACTACAGACAAGGCGGGGGGTCCCGCAACCTGAACCCGCCAAGGGTTGCGTCCCTCTACCTCCACCCCAGATTGATGGGCTGACGGCTGAGACATCCGCTGCCCCCCCATTTGTATATAGTTGTCCCCCCATTTGTATATTAGTGCCAGTCTTTGTTGTGCACATACCACCAGAGAGTTTTATCAGTTATTCAATAATCCACAGTTTTATTTCTCAAAGAACCTGAGACATGTGCTTGCTGGGGGGATAGTGTGTGGGTGGTGGGGGTGGTGTGTGGGAGGCATGCCAGAGATGGTCAGGGAGGTGCTCAGGAGTCCCCCTGATCAAAATGGGCATGCAGGGCCTCTTGGACCCATATCCTCTTGCAGTGGGCCTGGTGACTGGGTGCAGTGGCCAGCTGGGCGAAGCCCATGCCAGTGTCAAAGGCCCACCCCAGACGAAGGCCTGCCCCTTGCTTTCAATGATGTTGTGGAGTGTGCAGCACACACCCACAACCTGGGGGATGTTCTGGAGGCCGATGTCCAGGTGGGTGAGGAGGCACCACCACCAGCCCTTCAGATGGCTCAAGGTCCTCTCCACCACTTGGCAGGCATGGTTCAGGCGACCGTTGAACCGCTCCTGACTGGCACTGAGGTGGCCGGAGTATGGGCACATGAGCCAGGACTGGAGGGTGTAGGCTGCATCTGCCATGAGGCAGAGGGGCATGGTGGTGTCCCTCAGAAGGATCTGCCTCTGGGGGATGTAGGCCCCCGCCTCCAGACAGTGGCACAGGCCTGAGTTCTGGAAGACACGGGTGTGGTGTGTAAAGCTGGGCCAGCCCACACAGACATCGTGGAAGTGGCTCTGGCTGTCCACCATAGCCTGCAGGACCACAGAGTGGTAGCCCCTCCGGTTTATGTATCGTCCCCTGCTGTGGTCCACAGCACAGATAGAGATATGGGTCCCAACTAGGGCCCTGAAGCAGTTTGGGAACCCCATGGCCGTGAATCCTGTGATGGCCATGTCCAGGTCCCTGACTTGGATGACCCTCTGGAGCAGCAAGGCATTGAGTGCACGGACCACCTCTGGGGAGGGGACACAAGAGCCCATGAGGGTGTGCAGGGTGTTCCAGGCCCCTCCCCCCAGATATCTCCCTCCCAGGCATGCCCCAGCCACATCCTCCCTCCGAGGTACCCCTCCCTCCCCAGGCCTCCATCCAGTCCTCTCCCTCCCCGGCACTCCTCCCCCCTCACCCAGCCCCCCCTTCCTGGCCCCCCACCCTCCCAGTCGATGCACACCCAGGCTTCCTTATCTCCATGGCTACGGCCCCGACTATGGCCTTTCCCACTCCAAACTGGTGGCCCATGGAGCGGTAGCTGTCTGGAGTGGCCAGTTTCCAGACAGCTATTGTGACCCTCTTCTCCACAGGGAGGGCGCACCGCATCTGGGTGTCCTGGTGCCTCAGTGCAGGGGTGAGCCACTGGCAGAGCTCCAGGAAGGTCTGCAGGCACATGCAGAGGTTCTGCAGATACATGTTGTCGTCCCACTCCCCCATGACCAGCTGCACCCACCACTCAGAGCTCATATGGTAGCTCCAGAGGTGGTGGAGCATCCGGAGGGGGAGGAAGAGAGGAGCCTGGTGGTCAGGGGCATCCCTGTCTGCCTCCAGGGAGGGCTGCCCTGCCAGTAGTTGCTGGGCGGCCCCCTGTGCAGCAGCTAGCAGGGCACTTGCTCCCTGGGTGACAACCTGGAAGGCTTCCAGGTGCTGCTGCTGCTGCTGAGGGTCCATGGCTGCTGTGACTCGGTCTGTGAAAGCGTGGGTAGTGCTCTGCAGACCTCGTACTGTGCAGGCCGGGTGTGTCTGGGGGGGATCTTTAAAGGAGTGGCTTGCTGTTGGCCTGGAAGGGATAGTCCACCCTGTGACCCCATCTGTAGGCTTTCCCGGCCCTTTATTTTGAAGGAGGGCACTTGTGTGTGTGGATGCTCTGCTTTTCTGTCTGGGGCTGCACCTTTTCATGTTCCCCGTTGCTACTTCGAAGTTGAACATTGACGGCACCAGCCCCGGAAGATGTGTGGATGATATGCGTCGAAGTAGCCTATTTTGATGTTGTTACTTCAAACAGACTACTTTGACACAGTGTCCTAGTATAGATGTAGCCTGTATGAAGTGCATTTGCTTGTAATTTTTGGATGCTGTCTTAACTGTTGCCTTCAAATATGGTGCTAAGTACATTAAAAAGGCACACTAATACGCTGGTTAGTTTTAACAGTGAAGGAGAAGCCTGCATGTTAAAGCTACACTTCAGAGTGTACAGTTTATTTTTTTGAGATCCACTCAGCAAATACTGAAGAGAGACAAGCAGTCAGTTTCTAGATGTTTACCTTCCAAGGAGCATGTCCACATGCTAAGGAGGAGGAGGAAAACAGCTAAAAAAAGGGAAATTAAAATGCTCTTTCAATATTCCAGACCAATGGCTATAACTGGCTTTCTGCTTTTAACATTTTGGGGAAGTATTTGCTAAACACTAAATTGCTTAGCTAACTTCAAATAGAGATGAAACATAAAGGAGAATGTGAGGACTTGGAAGAAAAACATTACATTGAATTACAATGTGTTGCCTTTGTTAATGCATTCATGGAGGGGGAGTTTGTATAGTTTGGAACTGTTTTAAATTGGTTTTCCATTCCTGTACAGCAGTACTCACATTACAGCATTAACAGATTTATTGTGGTTACAGTACACATATATTTTAACTCTAGATGAAATTCTCAAATGCCTTCAATTCACAGCAGCATATTGAATTCTTATTAATTTGCCCTCTCTCTTGATGTATTATTAAAACAAAAAGAGCCACAAAGTAGAGCTTTATTTTCAGCATTAGAGTGTGAGAACGTCACTCAAGAGATTAAATGATAAAGTTCTACAGGGCTGGCATTTAAGTTCTGGAAGCAAACACCAATTGGACAAATTCTGATGGATGCTGTAGGGAAAAAAATCATTTTTCATTTTTAATGAACCAGCACAGCCAGTTTCTCAATCACTATGCAATAGTGAAACTCCATTAAAATCAAGAGCGTTATGCTGGATTTACATCAATAGACGTTAGGACTTCATGCTCGTAGCCATCTTTGAAAATTTAAGCAGGTATAAAATAATACAAACAGACTTACACACTTCAAGGTCTGTAGGAACCATCAGTATCATATATTCTGATCTCCAGAACATTGCAGGCCACAGAACCTTTCCTACCAATCCCTGTGTGTCAGAATCTAACCTCCAGCTGTTACTGACATCCTCAAGCCATGAGTTAAAGAATGTAAAAAAGTTACAGGGAATCAACCATGTATGTTGGTTTAAACCTGCAAGTGACCTGTGCCCCTATGAAACCCCAATGTAAAGCTAATCTGATCCAGGGGAAAAATCATTCCTGACTCCAAATATGGTCATTAGTTAAACCCTGAACACGTGGGCAAGATCTAGTAGCCAGAAAACTGGACAAAAATTTTCCAAGTAACTTAGAGCCTTCACCATCATTGACTGCTGGATACATTTGCTGAGAGCACTTACAGACTGGTTACAGATAATCTATCATGCCAGCCACTACATTAATTATCAACCTCAGTGTTGAAGCCAGTTAGTTTTCTTGTCCTTACTACTCCCTTTGGAAGGCTGTATGAAAACAGCAGAAACATTCATCTTATTTCAAGCCTAAACTTGTTGATGGTCAGTTTATATCCATTTGGTCTTGAGTCCACATTGCACTTTATGTAAATAATTCCTTTCTCCCCATGGTAGTCCTTCCTCTGAGGTATGTATAGGCAGAAGTCATATCTACCCTCAGCCCTCTAAACAAGCCAAGCTCCAAGTCTTCTTTCAGAAGTTAGGTTTTCCATTACATAGTGCTAATAGGAACAAAAAGTTAGACTTTGCTTCTGCAGCTGGAAGCTAGGTATATTTGTAGGACTTACTGATGCATACACCTTTACTTAAATAAACTCAAATGACTTTGGGCTACACTCCAGGAACCACCCAAAAATCTCTTTCCAAAAGCTTTAGGCCTGTATGAGGTTAGTCATGTGATTCTGATGGACAGGCCTTTTTGTAGGCCCACTGAAAATGGAAAGTCAGGCTCAAATATTGTTCCATAAACTCAGAACTAAGAGTCAGTGAGATGGCCTTGATCCTGCAATCCCTTACTATGGATATTGTTCATTATGGACATAGCCCTACAAGCAAGTGAAGCAAAACTATCATGAAAGTTTTGCTTGGGTAAGCCCTGCAGGATCAGGTCCATAATGAACAAATCGCTTTAACTTCAGTTCAGATACTGAATGCATATTAATAAAGGCTGTAATGCATATTCTGAATATGACTGCTTTCACACTAAAACCAGATATGAGTGAACCTCCTGTTTTTCTAATAAGTTACACATCAAAATGTTAAAAGAAAAAAATAACATATATAGATAATTTTAAAACAAGCTAGATTTAGCAATATGTTCCATGAGATTACAACAGGGATATTTATTATAACTAGAGGAAATTTACTTTAACTGCCTGGATGGGAGGCAAGTATCTCCAATCATGGTGGGACTGAATGCACCAACAGAACAGGCGATATGTAACCAGTGACTGCTTATGAACAGGACTCGGGCCCCAAACATACAAATAATCTTGTGCACTTGTTAAAATGCTTCCTTTTGAGATGACTTGCTCCACCATGTATTCTTGGTGTGAGTCACTGATCAGAAGCACTGATACATAGACATTATGGAGCAAGCAAGAAAAGGAAAAGTCTGCTTCATGTTTAGAGGAAGAAAAACAAAGATGTGCATAGTAATCTCTGGAAATACAAGGCTGTCATTTTCCTCTTTTATTCTGAGAAATGAAAATCTCCAGTTGAAGAGGTTTGGAGAAGGAAGTTGTGAAGAACTGTAAGTGTGTAAAGAGAAAAAGAAGCAGCAAATGGAACAAATATATTATGAAGCTGTAGCTGGTTCAGGATCCTGGAAGGGCTCCTCCCCGTCCAGGTCAGTGGGCGGCCATCCCATAAAGGGTAACATAAAGCATAAAGGGTAACAAGAAGGCCTTTTACAAATATATTAGAAACAAGAAGAAGACCAAGGGCAGGGTAGGGCCATTGCTCAGTGAGGAGGGAGAAACAGTAACGGGGAACTTGGAAATGGCAGAGATGCTTAATGACTTCTTTGTTTCGGTCTTCACAGAGAAGTCTGAAGGAATGCCTGACATAGTGAATGCTGGTGGAAAAGGGGTAGAGTTAGTTTTTGAAATAAAAAAAGAACAAGTTAAAAACCATTTGGAAAAATTAGATGTCTGCAAGTCACCAGGGCCTGAGGAAATGCATCCTAGAATCCTCAAGGAGCTGATAGAAGAGGTAGCTGAGCCGTTAGCTCTCATTTTTGGAAAGTCATGGGAGACAGGAGAGATTCCAGAAGACTGGAAGAGGGCAAATATAGTGCCCATCTACAAAAAGGGGAACAAGAACAACCCAGGAAATTACAGGCCAGTCAGCTTAACTTCTGTGCCAGGAAAGGTTATGGAGCAGGTAGTTAAGGAAGTCATCTGCAAGCACTTGGAAGGTAGTAAAGTGATAGGGAACAGCCAGCATGGTTTTGTAAAAAACAAATCATGTCAAACCAACCTGATAGCTTTTTTTTGACACAATAACGAGACTCGTAGATAAGGGAGAAGCAGTGGATGTGGTATACCTAGACTTTAGTAAAGCATTTGATACGGTCTCGCATAATATTCTTATCGACAAACTAGGCAAGTCCAACTTAAATGGGGCTGCAATAAGGTGGGTGCATAACTGGCTGGCTAATCATACCCAGAGAGTAGTTGTTAATGGTGCTCAATCCTGCTGGAAATGCATAACAAGTGGGGTTCCGCAGGGGTCTGTTTTGGGACCAGTTCTGTTCAATATCTTCATTAATGATTTGGATATTGGCATAGAAAGTACGCTTATTAAGTTTGCAGATGATACCAAGCTGGGAGGGGTTGCAACTACCTTGGAGGATAGGGTCATAATTCAGAATGATCTAGATAAATTGGAGAAATGGTCTGAAGTAAACAAGATGAAGTTTAATAAAGATAAATGTAAGGTGCTGCACTTAGGAAGGAATAATCTGTTTCACACATACAGAATGGGAAAAGACTGTCTAGGAAGGAGTACAGCAGAAAGGGGTCTGGGGGTTCTAGTAGACCACAAGTTAAATATGAGTCAACAGTGTGATGCTGTTGCAAAAAAAGCAAACATGATTCTGGGATGCATTAGCAGGTGTGTTGTGAACAAGACAGGAGAAATCATTCTTCCGCTCTACTCTTCACTGGTTAGGCCTCAGCTGGAATATTGTGTCCAGTTCTGGGCACCCCAATTCAAGAATGATGTGGAGAAATTAGAGAAGGTCCAGAGAAGAGCAACTAGAATGATAAAAGGTCTGGAGAATATGACTTATGAAGAAAGGCTGAAAGAATTGGGCTTGTTTAGCTTGGAAAAGAGAAGACTGAGGGGGGACATGATAGCGGTTTTCAGATATCTTAAAGGGTGTCATAAGGAGGAGGGAGAAAACTTGTTCTTCTTGGCCTCTGAGGAGAGAACAAGAGGCAATGGACTTCAGCTGCAGCAAGAGAAGTTTAGGTTGGACATTAGGAAAAAGTTCCTAACTGTCAGGGTGGTCAAGTACTGGAATAAGTTGCCAAGGGAGGTTGTGGAATTTCCCTTGCTGGAGATATTTAAGAACAGATTAGATAGATGTCTATCAGGGATGGTGTAGATAGTGGTCGGTCCTGCCGTCGGGGCAAGGGACTGGACTTGATGGCCTCTCGAGGCCCCTTCTGGTCCTAGTGTTCTATGATTCTATGATTCTATGATTTTATCTCGTAGTGTGGACACAGTCTCTGAATCATCTTAGCTGTTTGGATATAAGCAGCAACCCTCCACGTATTCTTTCCTCAGACACACGTTGATCAAAAATGGAAACTAAACCTGCTTTTGCCCAGGATTTTATCCGCTTACAATACCTATACCTAGCAGGGACTAGAGCAAAAGTGGTAGAAAAAAATGACAAATCATCTTGTGGAATTCATAGCCCAATTTTACACATCAGAGGTACAGTCTTAGACTAAACATTCATTAAGCATGCAAGCTGCATTCTGTGCTGGTGTAAATATACTCAACTCCTGTGATAGAGTTATGCCATTATCCCATATCAGTGAATTGTATCCCAAATTTCAGATGGACCAGACCTCTCTTAAGGCTAGTTCATCATTATTTAAAATCTTCTTTTGTCTAAAATGGTGCTTAAATCAGGTTAGGTAGATAATGGGTAAATGACATCTATGTCAGGATGCATGCTTCTCTTAGAAATTTTCCTGTGTACATTCCATAACATCTACTTTGTGATGCCCTTTGCAAAAGCAAGCACCATAATGTCATGCTGTCGTTCACATATCATGAAAATACACTGAAGGGATGAGCATTTAATCTACACCCAAGAAGAGAGTCTCACCAATAGATGTAGAGACACAGAAGGCAGAATTTACCTTATAACATTAACCCTATAATCTTAGCCCAAGGATTTACAAAGGTTGATTTCTTTAAGAACAGAGCAGATTTTATTTTTCCTAAAGTGTGCGGACCTGTACATCACAAAAATAATTTTCTCTTTTGGTTGTTTGGAAAGTCTGAAAATTTATCATCTCCACCTAAGTGTTCTATGTGGGTATGCACTCACAATAGTCTGTACATATATGAATAGGATTTTCAAATCTGTTCAGAGAACTTAGCTTCACAATTCTCATTAATTTTAATGACGTGACTTTAGACCTCTTAGGCAGCTTTGATAGTCTCAGATGTATATGCATGATATTGTATGCACACCAATAAAGTGACCAACTAATAACACACAGCCATTTGATACATTTCAAACGCACGTGGTAACTTTATCACTGAGTTCTATGATTTGCCATGCACCATCCACTACCTTATCTGGCCCCTGCTGGGTTCTTTTATCCCTGGGATTAATTCTAATATTCCAAAACTCTGAATAAATTTCAAGCAAGTATCTTTACAAAGCAAACAAAATAAATTCAGTGTTTCCTTCTTTCTCCCAAACAGTGTGATTTCCCCACCAAAATGTCTTTCCCTTGAAATTGTTGACACTATTCACTGCATGTCTAAATGGTGGTGTGATAGCAGATCAGGTACGCATACTCATCATATCACAGAACTGGAGTGACCTGGAGAGGTCAGTGAGTCTAGTCCCTTGCGCTCAGGGTAGGGCCTATTAGTACCCCTGACGGACTTTCTTCTTAAAGAAGCCCTCAGGGATTGAGCTCACAACCCTGGTTTATAAAGCCAAGGCTCTAACCACACAGCTGTTCCCTCCTCTCTCACATCCCTCAATTAATTGCACTAATCTAGCTAGGATGACTAAAAACAGCAGTGACAATGCAGCAGTGCAGACACAAACCCAAGTCCAAGCCTCCCCAGGATTCTCCACATACAGACTAGGTCTACACTAGCATTCCTCCTTCCTCTTTCCTTCTTCCTTTCAAAAACAAAAAGAAAAAAAAGGAGGGAAGTAGGATTCTTTCAAAGATGGGGATTACTTTTGAAAGAGCTGCATCTACACTGCTTTTTTTCTTTTGAAAGAAGCTCTTCTGAAAGATTATGCAAATGTGGTGCCAGATATGTAAATTTGTGTCTCATTTGCATTTTCAATGTCATTCATCTTTTGAAAGAGGAATGCTAGTGTAGATGTAGACACAGTGTGTAAACCTGAGTGTGGTAGACTTGGCTATGTCTACACTAGAGCGATCTATTGACAGAAGTTTCTGTCAGAAGATATCTTCCAACAAAACTTCTGCAGACAGATCATGAACAGACTGCCAAGCAAACAAAAGAGCGATCCATTCTGTCAACACACAGTGGCTACACTGCCTGGCTGCTCTCTTGACAAAACAGCCAACCAGAAGCACAGCAGACAGGGCTGCCTGGTGTCCCGGAAGCTCTGTCTATCAACAAAGGGTCCCCTGGAACATCCAGACCAGCTTTCTGTTGACAGAATCTGACGAAAGAGGTATTCTGCCTCATGGGGGAGCAGCAGAATGCTGTTGACAGATGTGCTGTGTTCTGTTGATTTACTGTCGACAGAGAACCTCAGGAATGTGGATACTCTGTGGGTTTTGCCAATAAAATGCCAGTTTTGTGGACAAAACTCTCTGTTATAGACATAGACTGTGCAATTATACAGAGCCAAACACCACTACCTTGCCCCTTCCCTGAGGCCCCACTCTGCTCACTCCATCCTCCCTCCCTCAGCTGGGTTGCAGGACCAGGGGCAGTTCTGGGGTGGAAGTTGGGGGGTTTGGAGTGTGGGCCGGTGCTTCATGCTGAGCCAGGGGCAGGGTGTTGAGGTGCAGAAGGAGGTGAGGGGCCTGGGCAGGAATTTGTGTGCACAAAGAGGCTTTGTGCAGGGGCACGTGGTTAGCGTGTGGGCTTTGGGAGGGGACATGGGGAGGGGGTTCAGGAACAGGAGGGGTTGTGGGCTCTGGGAGAGAGTTTCAGTGTGAGAGGGGGCTCAAGATGGAGTTAAGGGGTTGAGGTGCAGGCTCTAGGAGGGGAGACAGAGGGCTGGGGCACAGGAGGAGCTGAGGGGTGGAGGAACTGGCCAGAGAGTGCTTGGGTGCCTTGGGTAGCTCCTGGCTGGGGGCACAGCAGAACTGAGGAAGTCTCCCTGACCACCTTGTCCCTGCACCACTCCTGGAACTGACCTGTACATCCCTGTGACCACTACGATAGGGGGACATGTGTCTCTGCACACTACCCTTCCCATGCAGGCACTGTCCCTACAGCTCCTATTGGTCACAGTTAGCCAGAACTGGCAAATGGGAGCTGCAGAGTCAGCAGTCAGGGTGTGGGAAGTATGCAAAGCTCCCTGGCCTCCCCACCTAGGGGCCATAAGGATGTGGCAGTCATGGTGCAGAGCCACACAGACCAAGGAGCCTGCCTTAGCCCTGCTGCACAAACAGATTGGCTGCAGTAGTTTCAGGAAGAATTAATCCAATTTTGGAAGACTTCTGACAAAATCAGGAGTGTTAGCAACAAGTGTTCCCCGTCAGCTGAGTGCTTGGATGGCTGCCAAGGAGAGATTCAGGTGCCACTCAAATGATTAGCATAGTGCCTGCAGCCACCCACAGTGGAAAATATGTGTTTCTATTGGTGGGGCACAAACAAGATCTATTCTGTTCATGGATGGAAAACTTAGAGGGAACACTGTTGGCAACCTTAAGACATACCCCTAATCATGACTCAATCAATGGCTTATTTTAGAAGCTGATAACTCGCAGGCTTGTAGGGTTCTAAGTGAGAACATTTTGCTGTTGGAAAGAACCATGAAGGGCCCAAAATATTAGATTTTTAAATACCATTTATGTCAGGGAAATCTCTTTTTGGGTGCAGTTTAGAACTTTTTGTAGTTCCCTAGGATTACACAATCATAGCACTGGAAGGGATCTTGGGAGCTCATCAAGTCCACGCCTCTGCACTTAAGGTAGGAACAATATTATCTAGATCATCCCTGACAGGTGTTTGCCAAAATCTGTTCTTAAAAATCTCCAGTGATGGAGGTTCCACAACCTCCCTAGGCAATTGATTCACTGCTTAACCACCCTGGCAAAGCTTTTCCTCATGCCCCATCTAAACTGCCCTTGCTGCAATTAAGTCCATGTCTTCTTGTCCAGTCCTCAGAGGTTTCTTTCTCCTCCTTGTAACAACCTTTTAAATACTTGAAAATTTATGTCCCCTCTCAGTCATCTTCTCTAGGATTTTTTTTCAATTTTCTCTAAAATATCATGTTTTCTAGACCTTTATTTTTGTTGCTCTTCTCTGGATTTTCTCCAATTTGTCCACATATTTCCTGCAATCTGGCACTCATAACTACACACAATACTCCAATTTAGGCTTAATCAACACCTAGCACAGTGAGATGCAGCTGAATCATTAGTAAGGCATTTGGTTTTTATGGATAAGAGATAAAAAATAGACCATTTAGAAATCTTAACATTCCTGGTTCTTCTGTAATGTAGGTAGTATGTGCAGAAAATATATTATTATCACGAGTTATGCAAATATGCCAAAAGCTTTCTGATTAACATCTTTACATTACACCACATCATTGCATATGCTGTACTACTAGCCTCCATTTTACATAAACATTCAAGTTGTAAAATAGGCAGCAGCCAAGAGAAAAATCAACCATTGGTGGAGGAAAAAAAGATGCCAAGGTCTTCATGCAGTAGGAAGAAGTAAATGTGGCTCCATGTCACTAACAGAAAGAGAAGGAGAGGATGCCATATGGTATTAACTATTTAAATGCTGTGAATATGTGTACTTTTTCTTAATATCTCACCCTCTTTGTGAGCTACATGTTTGTTTTCCCACTGATGGCTGGCGTCCTTTCTTGCTCTTTGACTTCCAGCCGTTTTTGGCTTCTGTATTTATAAGTGTTACATAATAAAAACATATGATGAAGAGGAGGAGAATGCCTGTCTTGTCTCACCCTCATAGTAGTTATTTCTGGTTTGGGGCACACTGCTGCCTCTTTTCCTCCCCAGATCCTGGAAAATGATTCATCAACCAGAGTTGACATTTTCCCCTACAGTTCTGCACATGAAAATGTTAGTTTCACAATTAGAAAATGGAAAAGAATACATGAAAAAAATTACACAGATGAAGGATTTGATTTAGTTCTCACAGGAAAATAACGATTCAATCTATTGTAATCAGTAGTTACCCTGATGTAAAACTGAGGCAGTAAATGAAATCAGGTCCATCCCTGAGACTCATTGTTTAGTACACGGGAGGCAGTGGCCAGGCCAGCTTCAGGTACTTTACCACAGTCAGGGGAACCAACAGCCTCTGAGGGTGCCTGGACAAGGGAGCATGTGTGTGTGAGCAGGGGATGGCTCTGTGCTTCTGAAAGGGGCGCAGCTTCAGGCAGAAGGGGTGGAGATGGGGCAGCTGACCAGACTGCAGCACCTCCATCCACTAGCCCTCAGAGCCACCTAGAACATGCAGTGACCCAGCAGCAATTTAAAAGGACCAGTGCTCTGGCCGCTGCCACCACTGCTGCAACGACAGTGGTGGTGGCTGGGAGGCACAGGCCCCAGGGCAACTGGCCACTTTACCCTGCTGTTCCTGTCAGTGGACCAGACCACAATGTAAATATACCCTAAGTGTATGTCTACATGCCAGGTTACACTCAAAATTAGCTACGCAACTTGGGCAATTTCCTTATTCTTATCTAAACAGTGCCAGAAGTTGAAATAAAGCACTATTTCGAAACATCCCTTACTCCTCCTGCAATGAGACTACAGGCATGCTGAAACTGTGTGCCCACTATTTTGGAAAAGAATTTCGAAGTAATGGCCACATGTCAAAGACATGTAGTAGCTATTTTGGGATACCGAGGTACCCTGAAATAGCTCTGCCATATAGATGTAGCCTGAGCATCTCTGCACCATCATCTTTATGCTTGACATCTCTATGAAACAACCATCAAGGGTTAGTACAAAGTGGAACATGGACATTTTTTCACCATGGAACACACTGAAGCCATTAATGTATTTTACATAGGCTGCTGAAAAGCCATCTCATACAAATGGTTTCTGGTTTCTGTCAGTCTAGGCAACATTCAGGTTAGTCACCTAGGGTCCAAGTCTCTATATCCCATTACCAATTCCCAAAGCACAAATGCCCCATTTATGATGAGTAATACAGTTAGCTGTCCATTGAACAGAGGTGCATTATTTTTATTTAGCAGCATCAATTCAAGATTTCTTAAAGCAAAGTTGTAACACGTATTTGACAGATGCATCTACAGACAAATGTTTTCTATGTGCTTGAGAAAGACAGAACACAAGAGCCTCTTAGAAAAATGGAGAGGAAATACAAAAATCCTGTCCTCTGAAAAGGGAATGAAAAAATTGGACTTATTTTCACATCATAAGTGCAGCAGAAACTGTCACTGCATTGTGCACTATTGGCCTGTTACTCACGAGCACAGGTCTATCTACATCACTTATATATTTAAGTGAGACTTGGGCATAGACAGAATTTCTAAACATGAGCTTAAGATCTTCACCCAAAGTGTCTATACTGCCATGGCTACAGGGCCCAGTTCTCTTGCAAGTATACTGGTTTTATCAAAGATAACTCCATTGTAATAAATATGGTTACAACAGTGTGAAATAGGTGTGACAAGCAAACAGATCCAACAAATTAACTAGAACAACAAGAAGTCCTGTGGTGCCTTATAAGCTAAGAGATATTTGGAGCATAAACTTTTGTGGGCAAAGACCTGCTTCAAAGCGGTTCTTTGCCCATGGGAGCTTGTGCTCCAAAATATCTGTTAGTCTACAAGGTGCCACAGGACTTCTTGTTGTTCTCAAAGGTACAGACTAAGATGGCTACGTCCCAGATAATTTATTAACTAGGAAGTTATACAGGCTGAATCGCTAATCCAGCATCCTCAGGACCTGACCACTGCCAAATAAGAGAATTTGCCAGACCATGGGAGGTCAATATTGTCTATTACATTACCAACACGTCCACTGCTTACTGGGCTCTTAGAACACATTTAGGAGGAATTTACAGCTAAATTACAGCACAGAACAATGAAAGCCAGGACTGGTGGTGGTAAACAAACTTTATGGGACCTTGGCAAACTTGGCCATACCCATGATAAATGGTTGTCTAGCTAACTAAAATCATGCCAGATTATGGATGTTGCTGGATGAGATAGTGCCAGACTACAGAGGTACAACCTGTACTTATAATTCTGAAGATTTAAAAAAAGAAAAGAAACAACACTAAGTGGACCGTGACCAAACGTACTCCTTCATTCATATCCTGCACACTGTTGTAATAATGCCTGTAAAAATATACTTTGCGGGGTATCATTCAAAATTAAAAACTTGCCGGTCAATATTTTCTTGGCAAAATGTACATAGCAATAGTCTATGTAAAGTTATGAATTCCTCCTCTAGGATATTGTTAGTGTATCTTCAAGCCCAGAGAGCTCTGATTAGGAAGGAGTGGTTAAACATATTTGCTTCAATTTACATAAAGTAATAAACAGGGGGTCTTGAGACAGCCAGAGGGACAGAAGGCAAATATTTATTCCGGCATATTCTGTGAAGAGGAAAGAGCATGGTCCCACCTTTATGCCCAGACACAGTGCCATCTGATTAAACTTTGCTTTGAGGCTTAATCCTCAGAAGAATTCACCTGAAAAGGGGACTGAATGATAGAAATGAGGGTCAAAACCACCCCAACTCTATCTCTTCTTTTTCACCTAATACAAAAAAGGAGCCAGGCATTTGGACTTTGAAGGTAGAACCTGACTTGAGAATTTGGTCAGTTATGTTGTGGAGGACATTTAGGGATGGTTTTACCTTCAACCAACTCTTGCTAAGTATGTGTTAGCCTCTAGGAAGCATTTTATCTTTATTTTACTTGTAACCATTTCTGGCTTTTATTCTTTTTTTCACTCTCAATCCTTTTCGAAGTTATATAAAACGGTTTTATTTATTTCATCAAAACTAATACAGTTCTGGTTGATCAAACCAATTAAGGTAGCAAATCATTGCATATTGGCACCTTATAGGAAAATGTTCCTTTGCTATCAAAACTGTCCAAGCAAGGCCTGGAGGACAGGTTTGGGGGAAATTCTGGGACTGTGAGTGTATTGGGGTATTGGCTGGAAGACAATCATGTTGACTGGAGATTGCTGCCACACTGCCTTCATATACAGACGCACAGTCTGAACTTTATGCTATTTGACTATTTCTGGGGGACACAGATTGGGAACTACAGCAGCCAATCAATGTGAGGCACCCAAAGTTGTCTTCACTGGTCTGAATTGCACCTCTTAATATGATATGCACTTTCATTAAATGTACACCTATATGGGATTGCATTTTAAATGGAGCAGAAATAACTCCTAACTAGAGCTAACTGAAACACTCACAAAGAAACCTCAGCATAAAAGAAACTTTATTTCATATTGGCTACATCTACACTTGCCCTCTTCTTTGAAGGGGACATGGTAATCAGGGTGATGGGAGATTACTGATGAAGTGATGGCTTTTATTGAATTAGTTTTGATGAAATAAATGAGACTGGTTTATATAACTTCAAAAAGGATTGAGAGCGTAAAACAAACAAAAGCCAGAAACGGTTACAAGTAAAATGAAGATAAAATGCTTTCTAGAAACACTTCATTTGGAAATTCTCCCCTGCAGCAACTTCAAAGTGTTGGCATGCCATGTAGCTGCTGGTACTTCGAGGTATCCACACTACTTCGAAATGCCTTTACTCCTGAAAATTTTGAGGAGTCTATCAGTATGGCATCTGAGCACTTCGGTTTTACCAATTTTGTGTTTCAATGCAAACTTGTAATTTTGATTTGATCACTAATGTTTGTGAATCTTTTGTTATATGTGACCCAAAGTCTGACAAATGTGGCATCAAAATCATGGGATTTTCACAGTTTTGCATGGCTTTAACATGAAGTCTATAAAAAAGTCAGCTGTAAAACACAGCTGAACACTGAGTTTTGCTTTATTTGCCGAATGTTATTAGACTTGAGAAAATAAATATCTTAAACCACTTTTACGATGTAAACAGTCTTATTCCTAACTTCCTGCAGAATAGAACAATAACATGGCAAATCACAAAAGAAAAGAAGAGAAAAAAATAGAAAAGAAAGCCTTTTGGTGTTGTCCTGTGATTTTTCTCCCTAATAATTTAAAGGGATTAAACAAATGTACTTAATGTTAGAGATGAGCTTGTAACAAGGCTGTGCTGTGGACGCTGCTGAGTGTTTCAGTTCAGGGCAAATTGCTCAGAGATAGGTCTGAAGGTTCCCCACACTAAGGCACACCAAATCAGTCACAAATAGCACATCTGTTCACCACAAAAAGTTATACAAGCAATTTCCTTAGACACAGACAGTCCTCTTGTGCCCGCCACCAGTACGATTCTTTTTCAAGAAGAGAAGTTATGAAAACCAACCTAACTTAATAAAAAGGTTCTTGTGATCCAAAAGAACCAGCCACATATCAAGGTCAATCTATAACTGAGGATCTTACCCCAAAAAGAACTCTGAAGCCAAACCTTTAGAATTTAAAATCTAAATCTTTATGTACAAAAAAGAAAGGATGAGGGTTAAAATTGTTTTAGGAATCAAGTGCGTACACCAATTGGTAAGTTCTTGGTTTAGGCTTGTAGCAAAGATGAAATAATCTGCTGTTGAATTCAAGTCTCTGGACTACAACCACAATTGGAATGGCTTGGTCAGATCTGTGTCAGAGATTCAGTTCATAGCAAAGTGGGGATAAGCAGGACTGAAGACAAAATGTAGGGGCTTCCAGAGTCCCTTCTATAGCCTGGGTACAGATTCCCATTGTTCTCGCTGTGTAAAAGACTATCCCAAGATGGAGTGTGTCATATGAGCAAGTCATCATGCATGACTCCGTTCTTTATAAGTGGATGCCATTGCTCCGATTCTAGTCTAAATGGCCACAGGAAAGCTCATGACTTGTGGATTGGCACCTTCCAAGGCCCATTGTCAGTCAAGTACTTTTATTCACTTGACTTGCAGTCCTTTCACAATAGGTCATCCAAACTTCCTTTTGATATCTCCCAGAAGCAAATATTCAAAATACAAGTACATAGCCAATACTCAGCTTCAAATACAAAAATGTTATCTGCACACAAATAGCATACACAGAACCCACAAATAAGCTTTTACAGATATCTCGCTTGGCACAATTTGTACAAGATTTGATGCAAAAATATAACAGTGGCTGCATCAATCCAATAATGTCACAAAGCTGAACAATCAAAATTTGCTTTTCCAGCTATTAGGTCTTTTTAAATAATGAGGTAGATTCAGAAAAACATAACAGCAGCTAAAGTGTGGAGAAAGAGAGAGGAAAAAAATACCCAGGAAGAAAATCCCCTAAACTAATGTAATATCTGTTATTTTGAGATGTCTCAGGAAACACACCCTTTTATTGCATCTTCAGTTTAAAGGCAGCAGTTCAAAATTATTCAACAGATGTTCCATCTCCATCTCATACCTGATATTTATGTAAACCTGCTATTCAAAGCATCCAAAAAGCTGCCCCTTATGAACATAATCTATTACTAGTCTTCAAAAATTAGATGCAGGATTTAATCAAAATCAAAATTAATTAGGGTCATGAAATTACTTCCACAGAATATTAACATGTGGAATCAATAGCAAATGATAGTGGAGAAGAACAGAAATAGGAAAAGTAGAAAAGAAAATAAATAAGGGGCAGTTTCCTTATCATTCTGGAGACTCTGCAGCCAAAGATGAGCAAACACATATCCAGGAAACAGGCATTGGAATAACACTCCAGTTCTCTGCTTTATCAACTGTTCTAATCCAGCTTTACTTTTAAACCTTTTTCACCTGGGTGGAAGTAAACTTTTGAGTTACTATTTACCCCAATTACAACATAATGTAAATTGATGTATTCCCCATGTTTGCCCTGCGTCTACACGAGCCCCTACCTTTCAGAAAGGGCATGTTAAAGAGAGGGTTCGAAAGATGCTAATGAGGTGCTGTCATGAATATGCAGAGCCTTATTAGCATAATGGTGGCAGCGGCAATTCAAAAGTGTGGCTTTCGAATTGCACACCGCCTGTGGAGATGGGGACCTTCTAAAAGGAGCTCCCAGTTTTTGAAAGCCCCTTCTTCCTAACACCAGATAGGAAGAAGGGGCTTTCAAAAACTGGGGGTCCTTTCAGAAGGTCCCTGTCTTCATGGGCGGCACGTGATTCGAAAACCGCACTTTCAAATCACCGCAGCCACCATTATGCTAATGAGGCACTGCATATTCATGGCAGTGCCTCATTAGCATCTTTCAAAAGCGCTCATTAACATGCCCCTTCTGAAAGGAAGGGGCTCGTGTAGTCTCAAGATTGGATTAGGGATTATCTACCATACTACTGTGCATTACCTGTGGGCAAGTAGACCTCTTAAATATCAGGTAGAAATGAGTGAAGAATTTTTGGTTCAGTAACTTCATAGAAAAATCCAAGGTAAATATTCATTTATGTGTTGACCAAAATAAGCCCCTCCGCTCCCCCAACAAAATGGAAACTTGAAAAAAACATATTTCTGGATCAAATGAACCATTTTGTTTGACTGAGTTATATATAGAGGAATAGTCTCAGGCTACAGCATTGGTTGTTTCCTTTATTTTGTAAAATTCTATTCTATTTTGCCCACTATAGGACTCATCATTTCCATTCTTTTTCAAAGAATGCAGGAAAAATTTGGCAGCCTGCCAACAAAGCTGGAGATATTAATATTCTGAGGCTAGGCTTGATTGGTGCCAAAGCAGCAGAAACTACTAGGAACACCTGGGAATGGCTAAAAAGGTTATGGTGGAAGAGAGTGAAAGACCAGGAACTCAAAAAATCTCAATGACCCATGTCCCTGCCCTGGCTTATCATATGAGGCAAGAAACATGCCAAGTTCATCCCTGCATGTATATAGAGCCCATGAATCCAGCCCTGTGTGATTAATTTCTCTGCTCAGCCATGGTCGTACATGTGAAGTCCCCAAATTCCAAAAACAGAAGCAGGAAGACACATCACCATATATCCAAAATAGGGTTTTGGCAACATAGCTCACTGTCTGTGAATATGAGAGAAAAGAGGAACTCTCTTCTTCCAGCACTGAGAGAAGGAGGTAAAACAGTATGCATGTCAACACTGAGTTGGTCCAGTCTGGATTCCCAACTCCACCTCTGAACATTTCAGAACCTACCTGTTTAGTTTATCTCTGATGACAGAGGTTTTTCTTTTGCTGCTACTTGGTGGACTAGTTTGTTCTGTAGATCAAAAGGCAGCACTTCATATTGCAACACTGAAGGTCATGTGCTCTAAGACTGCCCAGATGGTGTACAGGTAATTGTTACAGTTTTGTTTTAGCTTCATCTTTTTCTTTTAAAAACATCAGGTGGTTACCTGCCAAAAATTAGTAGAAAAATATTATGTTGAGAAGTTAAATAGCGGAAATTTAGGCAATGCCAGATGTATAGTAATCTGTGTGACCATAATTTCCCTCCCCACCACATTTACATATGATATATTATACGATGCTAGTCTGTTCTTTACTACAAGGCTTCCTGCTTCATTGGGTCAGACAAATGGACAAGAGGGTCAATTAAATAAATTGCATGGGCCATCATATATGTGACATTTCCTAACCCTGTATGTGCACTCACTTGCTTAAAAACAGCCAGTCTTGAACACCAGAGATACCCTGCAAGATTTCAGTTTTCAGAAGCCAAAGTCAGAAAAACAGACTTTGGCAAGAACTATTCCATGTTGAACGTAATGGGCTTATTTTTAATCAAGCTGACTTCTGAAGAATTCATGAAATGCTTATCAAAATTTGATTATGTGCTTCATGAATCTGTGAATTTAATACTTTTTTTAAAAAATGGGAAGCAATAAATATGAACTCCTTTTCTTGAGTCTGGTGCAGTGTAAATGGAATACATGGATGTTATAGAATAGTGGCCTACAGGCTGTATGTGAATGCTGAGCTGAATGCTGAGATTTTCTTTCCAAACTGGGCAATTTATCTTCTGACACCTTATTATGTGAAATTAGGGGCTTGCAGATGTGCTGCCAGGATGCTCTTGCAAAAACACTACCTACTTCAATGGAAAAATTTCTGCTGTAAACATAGTCCCCACCCCATTCCTCCCATCCAAGGCAGTCTTTACACTTGCATTCCTCTTTTGAAAGAGGCATACAAATGAGGGAAATTGAAAATGCAAATGAGGTGTGAATTTACATATCTGGTGCCTCTTTTGCAAATGCTTTTTCTGAAAGAAAAAAAAGCAGTGTAAACGCAGCTCTTTTGAAAGTAAATCTCATCTTCAAAAGAAACCTTCCCATTTTTTTGGGGGAAGAAGGGTTCTTTCAAAAATGGGGTTTCCTTTCAAAAGAGCTGCATCTACACTGCTTTTCTTCTTTCAAAAGAACCTCTTTCAAAATAATATTCAAATGAGGCACAAGATATATAAATCTGCACCTCATTTGCATTTTCAATTTCCCTCATTTACATGCCCATTTCAAAAGAGGCATGCAAGTGTAGACACAGCCCAAGAGTCAGCAGCTGTGTCGATAGGAGAAAATCTCCCACCAGCATAGCACAGTCTGTGCTGGGCATAAGGTCAACATAACTTTGTTGCAGAAAGATATAGATTTCCCACACTCCTGAGCAACATAGAAATACCAGGATTTTCCCCCAATGTGGGCAAGGCTTAGTTATGGTAAGAGGTGCCACATTTGCGAGTCCCAAAGACTGAAATGCTAGCAAAGCTTCCCCATGTGAAAGCCGGTGACTATATTTGGAACAAATACATATAGAATATTTATACTCATGGGCTGTGTCTACACAAGCCAAAAACAATGCAAATGGCCATTTCAAACTTTAGTAATGAAGCACTGAAATACATATTCAGCACCTCATTAGCATGCGGGCGGCCGCGGCACTTCGAAATTGATGCGGCTCGCTGCCACGTGGCTCTTCCAGACGGGGTTCCTTTTTGAAAGGACTCCAGCTACTTTGAAGTCCCCTTATTCCCATCTGCTCATAAGAGTAAGGGGACTTCAAAGTAGGTGGGGTCCTTTGAAAAGGAGCCCCGTCTGGATGAGCTGTGCGGCGGCGAGCTGCGTCAATTTCGAAGAGCTGCGGCCGCCCGCATGCTAATGAGGTGCTGAATATGTATTTCAGTGCCTCATTAGTAAACTTCGAAATGGCCATTTGCATGGCCATTTCGAAGTTTTTGGCTAGTGTAGACACCGCCATGATGTGGCAAAGAGAAAGTCTTCAGGGATGAGAGGTGGGGCGGGGGCAGCCATAACGCCAAATTAATTCTTGGCATCTCTGCTAAAGGGAGGTGAGAAAGTCCAGTCTTGAGAACCCATGAGAACAGCACCATGCTGAAGAGACATCTGAGTTTTTAGTGTGTGGGGAAAACAGTTTTTCTACTCTAAGCAGGTTCACAGCAGCATCTCAGCACCTTCGAGAAGAGCATTAGATTAAGTGACTAGCATCAGTCATACTTCATTTCTACCATAAACATCCTCTCACCTACCAAATATTCTATTGATGGAGTTAGGTTGAGCTCAATGAGACTTTTGCCAGAGTTTGATTGACCTTGAGCTAGTTTCCTTAAAATTCAGGTGCAATCACCATGTACTGTCATTATAACAATTATTCATAGAGTCTTCTTAATAATTATCAAAATATTTGGTTCCAAGTGGTCTCATAAAAGACATACAAGGAGTTAGCACCAGGGCTGTGGCCACACTGCTAAAATTTCGAAATGGCCATAATAATGGCCAAATCAGAGAACACTAACGAGGTGCTGAAATGAATATTCAGCTCCTCCTTAGCATGCTGCTGGCCCCAGCACTTCAAAAGTGCCTCATTTTGCTCATGCATGGCTTGGCTACAGGGGGGGGTCCTTTTCAAAAGGACCCCACAAACATCGAAATCCCCTTTCTCCGTTTGCAGGGTCCTTTCGAAAAGGACCCCCATGTTGCCGAGCTGTGCAAGAGCAGCATGCTAATGAAGCACTGAATATTCATTTCAGTGCCTCATTAGTATTCTCCGATTTGGCCATTAGCATGGCCATTTTGAAATTTTGGCCACATGTGGCCACAGCCCATGGGTTTTACTCTCCTGATGCAAGACAACAGCAATGTCCTGTTGTGGGGCAATCAGCAATGTGATAGTGTAACTTGTGCTTAGCGTGCCCCTGTGAAAAAGGCTAGGCAAACATCTAGATGAGTTGATGTACAACCAAAAGACCATGCACGACCTAGCTGTATATGTCCTCCTGCTGATCGAGATCCATTGCTATAGCCTATCCACAAGAGTTCCAAGGAAAGCCAATGGCGCACAAAAACATCAGTACTAAAGTGTTCATTTAGGCTTCAAGGTCTAACATAGTAACACTTAACAAAGCATTGCTTATGTCCTGATTACTTTCTTAAGCATGTACTATGTACAGCACCTGAGGTCACATCAAGAAACTTGCAGAAGAATTGTGCTGCTGAATTTAATGTGTAAGATAGAATGAATAGTCCACACCATGCTGAACTTTGCTTTTCTTCTTCAACTGAAATCCTCTGCTTACAAAAATATATCTAAATCTCTCCTGGGGTTAAACCAATAACCACAAAATACAAATCCAAAGGAGAGAGCACCTTCAGAACTGATATTTGTTTAAAACCTGGAGCACTTGCAAAAGGAAATCAGATTCTTTTCATCAATAAATATAGATAAAATAGTAGAAACATCTGAACCAGGACCAGACAATGTGGAATTGGAAAATAAGCTGGAAATGACAATGGTGGCAGGAAAAGAGTTCTGAAGCTTTCCCATACATGCAATTTAACCTCAGCACTTTGCTTTTCCCTATTAAAATCTATGTTTGATAAAATGTATTTGTTGCTGTTCAGAACTGAATATACTGAAGTGAAAAGCAGCTTTAAAACTTCATAGAAACCAGAAAACAGTCAGTATGTTCTATGTGCCACAAAAAAATTCCTCATTAAGAGAATGTTCATAATTTACAATTAATTGAAAAAATCTTTGAGATGCCAATTCAGCAAGTCTCTGAAGTCATTGACATCGGTCAAGTCCATGGAACTACTTAACTGCTAAATGGTTTACAGAATTGTGGCCTAAATGACAAAGTTAAGGTTGCCTCTTCACTGTGCTTCATAAGGATGGACACCTAACAGGACAATCATTTATACACCATTACATATTATTCTTATTATAAAGTAGAATATATTTTTTCTACAAGCTTAAAAACATATTTAGAATCTTCTAGTATTTGTTCTCTCTTTCATACTAAGGAAAGTCTAAGGATGGTGTCCAAACATGCATGCAAACTGGGAAAATGTCTGAGAAGTAATCAAACCCCAGGTTGAACACTTGGTTTAACAAACTCACACGAGGAATACGTAGCTGACTGATAGAAGTTTGACTTGACTAATATGACTGGTATTCTATGAACATCTAAAATAGGTAGGTCGGATGTCAAAATGGCAACTTCCCAAAGCATTCTCACAGAAATGGATACCCCAAATTTGAATGTTTTCTTCTCAAATGATCCTGTTTATGCTAAATCATAGGAATGTAAACTTTCATTTTGATATTGATCAGACTGCAAGACAAAGGATATATATGAGCTGAAGCCAAAGCCTTGAAAAACATCTTTTAGATGACTCTTTTCTTTTTCTTACTGAGAGCCACAGCAGCCAAACACTAAAAAAGGTATGCCTGCACTGCAGTATAAGTGCAGGGTTAGAAAAATGGGCTTAATGCTGAGACCGAGCATCTACACTCATTTGCAATTTCATGTTAGAAATTGAAGAATTCAGGGCTCCCACATGTATACGAATTACATGGGCCTCTCTCTCATCACCATATCCAAGACTGTAGTGCCCTCACAAAATATGGCCTCTTTATCCCTTTGTTCATGTTGCAATGTGGGAAAACCTGACATCTACCTAACTTTACTGTCCAGAGGAGAAAGCCTGTGGGACTGTGGAATACTTTTGGACAGATTCCCAAAAGCATGAATCCAGTGGGCTGCCTCTATACTGCAGAGCAATAGAACTTGAAACCTGGTCCTAGCTTGACTCAATCTCAGAATCTCCAACTCTGTGGATCAAGGGATCATGGGTTGGCATTGATTGTGTGTAGAGAAAAGGAGTGTTTGGCCTGAGCCTCAGTCCAAGACCTAGGATTATACCACAGCGTATACATGCACTAGAGTGCCATTTCAAATCTCCTTCAATAAGACAAACTTCACAGCAGCTGTCTTTTTTTCACAGCAATAATCCTTGCATTACATGAGCTGCATCAGTGGCCACCCTCAGAATACAGGACCTCTTTTTCTTTGCATGAAGTTCCAGAATGGCATGAGCCCATCCACATCAGCATGAACTCAAATGCAGTGTGTACAGAGGGTCACACTGGCAGAAGCAGAGCAGCACCCTTCTTTTGTCAATGATGATACAGGACAAAATCACATCCAGTTCTCTATTAGTATGGGCCTGGGACAAATCTCACAAACACAGGACTATCCAGATTAAATCAAATGAAAAACAAATGTTACATGATGAGTGAGAATTGTTGGTCAAAGATTTAGTCACTTAGCATAGAGTAAACTGAAACAGTCTTCAAGAAATTGACCCTGGGTGTGGGATCACCAGAGCCTAAAAAATTTGTATAATTAACCATGAGCCTCCTCAAACAAGAAATGCATAAGCCTCATAAGAGATAAGTGCTTTCTGTAACTCAAGTTCTGATTTCTTATTACTAATTTGCTAGTTGTGGTATTTTCTAGTATTTTAATCAATGTGTTGGAGCTTTCAATTAATTCAGCATGGTGATTGTACAGTATGTTCCTTTCTTTATTATTAATGGATTCTATGCCAGTTAGGAGCTAAGATGAAGCTGCTCCACAAGAGTTGCAAGGTGACCTAAAATGTTTATGTGGCTTAGACAAAAAGTCTGGTTTACCTATAAACACAAAGTACTTGTTGGAATGACAGTGCTAATCAGGTATTTCTAACTCGTGTCCCTGATTGTTGCACAAAGACCTACATCTCTTGTCTATCAAGCTTGTCTAAAGGAACATTTGATTCCTCCATCCTACACCACCATACATGGGAGCGCAATCGGAATCATTTACATATGCAAGTCCTTGCAGGCTTTGGGTCTTATGTTCTATCTCATCCATAGTAATTGTTTCTTCACCTCTGTAGGATATCAAATATATTGACAGACTTTTAGGGCTCTAATAGTGTTTTGTGTGATTGTAAAGTGCTACAAACAAATACAGTGCTGGACAAACTTCAAAAATCTGCTTGGTATATCAATGAATGTTCATGAATGAGGGCTTTGCATATTCTTGATATTCATTGTCAAAAGCCAATATTTCAAATATTTTAAAGAATTGTGCCTCAGAATTCTTTGATGCATATATTATCTCCCTGCTACACATCCTTGGCAAGTGGTTTTTGTTTTTAATAAAGAAAGTGTTTGAACAAGCTATATTTTTCGGCAGCTGAGGAAATCCAGATGATTTTCATTTTATTAAGTATTGTGTGACTGTTTTGTAGACTACTGCCTTTTTTTAATGCAGCCTGTAATAAGCAGGGCATGCTATTATGGAGGTGTAAATTAAAGGTGGATTGTATATTCATCAGAAAATGAATGCAGATAGCAAGATAGCATAAGGGCTTGTTTTACACAGACACTTAATTCATGGGAATCTGGGGTGTAAATCTATCCACATTAACCTGATGCACACTAAGTATCTGTATGAACCCTGCTGCTCTGTATTAATAGCTCTTTTGTGAGCTCTGGTTAACTCCACTTGAAAACAGAGAAGTTGTTCCAAAGTGTCAGTATGTAGAAGAGGGGTCCACACAGATAGTCACTGTGCAGCAGGCTTAATTCAGGGTAGAGCTACACCCAAGATTATCACAATTTAACTACTTGTGTAGCCAAGCCTTAACTTATACTGCTTTGTAACTTACATACCAAAAGGGATAAACAAGATTCTCAGAGAAGCAACTATGATTTAAGATGAAAAATAAAGCAGGCCCTCATATACCAATTTAGCTTACACCTACAGCATTTCCAACATTCCCAAGACCAAATTCCATTTCAGGAACAAGTGGAAGAACTGTTAATTAACTCCAAATGGAAGCAGCAAGTGTTTTTTTCAAAGATCTGATTTTGTTCCACAGAAAATGAATTGGAGTAAATTAGAGTTTTTCACTTCCCAGAAGCCTGATCCTCCTTTCTTTTACTCCAGCGTAAATTGGGGAAATGCCAACAATTATTTTCACCGTGGAGTGTTTTTTGGCTCCAGACTCTCATCTTCCCTTTCAATGTTCCCCAATGCACCTTTCTCTGCTGTGTTGAAAATTGCGCTGTCATCCTGGTCTCCCAGGCCTGCAAATGTAGGATCATTTCTGACTCCTCTTAATTAAGTCTTGATGTTGCTTCCTTCATAGCATCCGAAACCCATCCCCTTCCTTTCCCGTCACATGGCCAAATCACTTGTTCTCCCATAAAAATTTCTGCAATTTCATTTTCTCAGGTTTTGGAAATCAGCCTATGCCTCTCCTCCAGCTAGAGCAAAGGGCTGCTGACAAAAATATGTCTTGTCATTTGACTTTACCATGTCATCTTCTCTGATGGGCTAACCTGAATCTAACCTCAAACTCTATTTCTTTGTCCCTGGTTCCACACTCATTAGTCAGTCAAACTAGTCTACAGGTCAGATCTCATCCCCTTTCTCATCCTGCCACCTCTTGCCCTCTACCAGTACCACCACACTGGAAACTCCAGTTGTAAACCTCTCACACAAATGTCTCCGTGCCGTCCCCTGTTTTGACCTCATGGAATAGTCTTCCACAACCCATATGCCAACCATCCCCTTGTTATGTTCATTGCACACACACCGGGGTTGGAGCCAGACCATTTCTTTATTTTGGGGCATGCCAAGCACACCTTTACGTGCACTGTATGTAAGAATATCAATCAGCCATGAGAAGGCCCATATACATTAAGAGTACACAGAAAAAGGTATATTTGGCTGCAAACAAAAGTGTCCAACTTCGCTTTTGAGGCCTGTTTCTCCAGTTTCTCCTCTCTTGATGTTCACAACTCCATATTAGAGGCTGATAATGGGACACCTCCTTCCTGACTGAACTGACCTTGTCAACTCTGGCCCTTCTCTTGACTGGGACTCCCTCCTTTTCATGAGCCTGTATATTTAGACCCTCCTCTGGAACCTCCACTCATGCATCTGATGAAGCAGGTCTTTGCCCATGAGAGCTTATGCTCCAAAATATCTGTTAGTCTGTAAGATGCCACAGGACATCTTGTTATTTCTGAAGACACAGGCTATCTTGGCTACCCCTTTACTACTTGTCAATCTGAAATTAGTGAGTGTGTGTGTGTGTATAAAAACACACAATCACATTTTGCAAGACTAGTCAGATTTTTTGCTCTGTTCTTTTGGTTTTGTGTGGCACAGATACACAAGAATAAATCATAAAAAATAATCATAATTTATATTGAAACATGTAATACACATGATCCAATAGGACCCTGTATTATAAAACATATTGCAACATAATGGACTCTATTTATAGAGAACCTTCAGTGAAGTAAAATGGAAGTCTGATATTACTTCCCTGTTATTGTAATTTGTACATCTTTTGTAACAGCCTTCCTCTTACACAGTGAAATTTCCATTAGGCAGAAGAACATCAGCCATTGTCATGGGCCTGATCCAGTGTCTGAGCAGTCATCAGTATGGCTGTGATGATGGGTTCCAGTGAAAAAAAACTTAGAAGAGGTTTGCACTAACTTAATTATTTAGTTTAATTTAATGTATTCACTTTATCTAAGTTAATCCTGAGATCACTATTACTTTTTTCCTTCATATGCACTGTCAGACTATTGTTTCAGCCATTTGTGGTGAACACATATAAAGCTCCACACTATCAGATTTTGAAACAAAAAAGCAGTGAAGTAGCACTTTAAAGACTAACAATATAATTTATTAGGTGAGCTTTTGTGGGACAGGCACACTTCTTCAGATCATAGCCATGCCAGAACAGACTCAATATTTAAGGCATAGAGAATGAAAAAATGTTGACAAATCAGAAAAAAATTATCAAGGTGAGCAAATCAGAGAGTAGAGGGGTGGCGGGTGGAGTCAAGAATTAGATTAAGCCAACTATGCAAAAGAGCCCCTATAATGACCCAGAAAATTTGCATCCTGATTACAACCATGTATTAATGTGTCAAATTTGAATCTAAAAGAGAGTTCAGCAGCCTCTCTTCCATGACTGTTGCAAAAATTCCTCTTCAGTAAGATGCAGACTTTTAAGTCATTAACAGAATGGCCCACTCCATTAAAATGCCGGCTGACCGGTTTGTGAACCAGGAGTGTTTTTATGTTGTTTTCTGTCCATTAACTCTTTGTCTAAGATAGTTTGAAGTCTTTCCAATATATAAAGCCTCTGGGCATTCTTGGCACATGATGGTGTATATGATGGTAGTTGAGGAAAATGAGAATGTGCCCGTGATTCTGTGAATAACCTGGTTATGTCCAGTGATGGTATCTCCAGAATAGATACGTGGACAAAGCTGGCAGCGAGCTTTGTTGCAAGGAAAAGTTCCAGGACTGGTGTTCTTGTGGTATAGACTGTGGCTGTTGGTGTGAATCCTCATAAGGTGGAAGGTTGTCTGTATGAGAGAACAGGCCTGTCATCTCGGGCCTTCTGGAGTGTGGCATCCTGATTAAGGATCGGTTGTAGGTCTTTAATAATGTGTTGAAGAGCTTTGAGTAGGGGGCTGTACGTGATGACCATTGGTGTTCTGTTTCTGGCTTTTTTGGGCTTACCTTGGAGTAGCTGGTCTCTGGGTATTTGTCTGGCCCTGTCAATTTGTTTTTTTATTTCTCCTGGTGGGTATTTCAGGTTTAGGAATATTTGGTAAAGATGTTGTAGTTTGCAGTTTCTGTCAGTAGGATCAGAGCAAATGTGATTGTACCTAAGGGCTTGACATAAACAATGGATCTAGTTATGTGTGCAGGATGGAAGCTAGAAGCATGTAGGTAAGTATAGCATGTTGGTATAGTATGGTAACCTCTAGCTTCCATCTTGCACACATAACTAACTCTGGGATATGCGAAAAATTTGTTTACTTTTCATAACACTCTGGAGGAGCAGTTAAAATAAGAGGTTTAAACTCATTCAATAAATTTCCATTTTGATTGACCTTCATTAAATGATTTATCATATTGGTTATAAATATTCAGAGCATACACTGTAATGGCACCCTGGGAGCTACTGTGGGATATGTTGAGAATGTATATTAGGAATAATACAGCAGGGAATATATTACAAGTTCTTAGCCAGCCAGAAGTGATTCTCTCAACATTTCCTTCACTCTTTTTTAAAAATTGCTTGTGGCCAATGAGAGCAACAGGGGATGGTGCCCTGCAGCACACAGAGCCATAAGGAACCATACACCCCCATCCCTATACCCTCCCTTCCGGACCCACATTCCTACTCCCAGCTTGCTCTTGCACCTTCCATCCCAGACCAGACCACCCCACCCCACCCCACCCTTCACCAATCTTCCACCCACACCCCCACTACCCTGCTCTTGCACTCCCCTTCCAGACTCCACATTCCCATTTCCAGCCCACTCCTGAACCAGACCTCCCACCACACCCTGAATCCTCATCCCCAGGACACTTCTAAACCCCTCATTCCTGCCACCACCCCGTATTTCTATCCCTCTCCTGCCCTGGCACCCTACATCCTGACCAGACCTAAGTTCCCTGCTCCATCCTGCTACCTAGAAATCACCTCCCCAGAATTGAAGGGGACCCCACAAAATCTGCTAGCCCTGACTCCCATAGGCTGCGGGTGGAACTTGAGAGAACTGAGATTTTTTTTTCTACTCCTCAGTTGGGGACCACATCTGAGATTTTTTAGTGGGGGAGGGTGTTCCACTTCATTTGGGGGCAGGTCATTCAGGGTTTTTTGGAGGCGGGGGGAAGAGATTTTTGGTTTCTTGCTTCTGATTTGCATATGGCCCCTGACTGATTATTCTGTGGGTCAGTGGCCTCCAACTCACCCCTAATTCAGATAATGGAATAGCTTATAAAGTTTCTGGATGATAAAAGATGGGAGGGGGTTGCAAGTGCTTCAGAAGATTATAATTCAAAGTGATATGGACAAATTGGAGAAAAAGTTTGAGGCAAATATGATGAAGTTCAATAAGGACAAATGCAAAGCATTGTACTTGAGAAGGAACAGTCAGTTTCACGCACCCACAAAATGAGAAATAACTATCTAAAAAAGAGTACTGAAGAAAGGGATCTAGGGATTATAGTGGATCACAAGCTAAATGTGAGTCAATAGTCTAATAGTGTTGCAAAAAAACAAACAAAGGGAAAAACCATAATACTGGAATGTATTTACAGGAGTGTTAAAAACAAGACGTGAAGTAATTCTTCCATTTGACTGTGAGCTAAGTAAGCCTTATCTGGAGTTCTGTGTCCAATTCTGGGTGCTATAGCTCAGGAAATATATGGACAAGCTGGAGATGATCCAGAGAACAGCAACAAAAATAAAAGGTCTAGAAAATATGACCTATCAGGGAAGATTAAAAAAATTGGGTTTATATAGTCTGGAAAAGAGAAGACTGAGAGGTGACAGGAGAACAGGCTTCAAGTACCTAAAAGGTTGTTATAAGGAGAAGGGAGAAAAAAATACTCTCCTTGAACTCTGACAATAGGACAAGAAGCAATGGGCTTAGATTACAGCAAGTTAGGGCTGGACATTTAGAAAAACTAACTTTCAGGGTTGTTAAAAATTGGTATAAATTGCCTAGGGATGTTGTGGAATCTCTATCACTCAAGATTTTTAAGAGCAGTTTAGACAAAAACATGTCCAGGAAGACTTAGATGATGCTTGGTCCTGCCATGAGTGCAGGGGACTTGACTTGCTGATCTCTCAACTTTCCTTCCATTTCTAGTCTTCTATGATTCTAATATTAAAATAACAGAATGTGTCTGAGCTGACTACAACATCCGAGAGCAAAGGAGTTCAGGCTGTTGAATGAAAATCTTTTCTTACTCACAATCTCTTACCACATGATACTGGCGCCAGACGCCAGACTGAAGATGACAATACATGCAATCCACAATAAACAGAATGGGTTAAGGATGGCTCTGCATTCCCTTTTGCTTTTTGGTCAGATTTGGATTGGGTTAGAATTGTCTGTCAAAATAACTTGAGTTCAGGAACCATTTTCCTTGAATAGTTTAAACTATATTCTGCCTGACCTGAAGAAGGGGTACAAGTGGTCTGACCAAGATTCCATTTGCTTTTCTCATTAGAATTGTTCTCCCCTCAATTTATGTCACAATCCATTTTATTTTCACTCTGTCTCCTCTCTGCTACTTTCGTTGCCTTATTTTTCTGGTATTTATTTCCCATTGTTAAAGTTTCTCCTAAATGGACTATGAATCTTCTGCCTTTAATGTTATCATGAGTTTGTCCATTTAAAACAAAATAAGCAAAGCATCCTCTTCTTCCACAAATATTACAGTAAACTGGGAAGAGCTGACAGGAAGAGTAAAATCTAAGTAACCAATTGATAAAATGGGTTCCAGGTGTTCATTTCACAATTTCTTTCACCCTCTTTGAACCCTGCTGAGTGCCTAGGGTGAATGGATTCTGGCTTCATAAATTTCTTGTAAAGGGAAAGCTCCTGCTGGCATAAACATGGCCAAGGTGGTAGAACTAGCATCTGTTCCAACCACTGACAACCTCTAGTTTGGGTAGGGAGTGGGGACAAAGAATAGTGCACAATTCCATCATTTCTCTCCTTCAATGGCATGTCAGAATGGGGGCAGAGAATTATAAGTGGCTCCCTGCATACCCAGGCTTTCCACTGCATCTGAGCATATTTCAGATACAGTGGAGAACTGTGCCTTGAAGTCACCAGAGCCTAATTTTCAGGATTATATTTCCTTTGTTTACTGAGCATAAATCACACCAAGTTACCTACGGAGTCCAGTAAAGGCTCACCAACACATCTTAAACTTCAAATACTTGCAAGCAATCTACAAAGCAAATACTACTTTCAGGAGTTATTAATAAGGTATATTTGTAACTCACATAGCTACTGCGTGTGCTTCACAGTCCCATGTAGTAGCATGTAGACCACTTACACAGGAGTCTTTCCCACATCCTTAGCTGAGAGACATCAGGCTTTTCACACAAACTGCAGAGACTCATAAACTAAGCTCCAGAAGTCCTAAGTTCAACTCTACTGCTCCATGGTTACATGTTCATTTGAGAAAACATTAAGCTCATCATAGAATATTTATGAATGAGAAAATAAGCAAAATTCACCAGATAAGTTACTGAGCAAATACTTTTAGCATTAAGCTCTCATGTGTCATATTTGGGCTCAAACTCAGCCACTCACAACACATTAATATAAATGGAAATACTTTCATGTCTTTTGAATGTCTGAAAGTGTAATCTTGTATATCCTTAGGATATCTGAACCACTGAGCTGTCACACTTTTAAGAACAACACACTGCTAGATAGCAAAGAGATGCAGAAGCACTGTCATTTATACAGAATGGATAACACCCACAGCATCCACAAGCCTCCGTGTTTCCTATATATAAGTATGGAGGAGCTGGAAAGGAGAAATCTTGTCCCTTCTATACGTGATTAATGCACAAAACTGCTCTTTCCCACCCCAGAACCTCTTTTCTAGCACCTGTAGAGGAGAAATGTTGCTACAGTCCCGCAAGCCAGCGTAAAGGGTGTTGTGCTCAGTATGGCCCATGGATCACCTTCCTTGTGTTCCAGCTCACTCTATAACAGGCTGGTGCATGAATGAGGTTCCTTAACTAAGCAGCACTACTGCACAGGGGCTCAACCAACGGTTCTCTTACACTACCACTACAGAAACCCTTTGTGCAATGGAAGAATCTCACACAGAAAGATTTAGTAACAGAGAGTAAGCTGTGCTAGTCTATACACTATCAAAACAAAAAGCAGTCAAGTAGCACTTTAAAGACTAGCAAAATAGTTTATTAGGTGAGCTTTCGTGGGACAGACCCACTTCTTCAGACCATAGCCAGAGCAGAACAGACTCAATATTTAAGACACAGAGAACCAAAAACAGTAAGCAAGGAGGACAAATCAGAAAAAGATAATCAAGGTGAGCAAATCAGAGAGTGGAGGGGAAGATCAAGAATTAGATTGAGTTAAGTATGCAGACGAGTCCCTATAGTGACTCAGAAAGTTCACATCACAATTTAAACCATGTGTTAATGTTCCGAATTTGAATATAAATGTCAATTCGTCCACTTCCCTTTCTACAAAGGAGCAATAATTTCTTTTCAGTAACACATACCTTGAGGTCATTGACAGAATGGCCCATTCCATTAAAATGTTGACCAACTGGTTTGTGGATCTGGAGTGTTTTGATGTCTGTTTTGTGCCCGTTGACCCTTTGTCTAAGGGAGTTAGAAGTCTGTCCAATATACAAAGCATCTGGGCATTGTTGGCACATGATGGCATATATGATGTCAGTAGAGGAGCATGAGAAAGTGCCCGTGATTCTGTGAGTAACCTGGTGAGGTCCCGTGATGGTATTGCCAGAGAAGATATGTGGACAAAGCTGGCAGCGGGCTTTGTTGCAGGGAAAGGTTCCAGGACTGGTGTTCCTGGGGTATAGACTGTGGCTGTTAGTAAGGATCCTCATGAGGTTGGGAGGTTGTCTGTAGGAGAGAACAGGCATGTCACCCAGAGCCTTCTGGAGTGTAGCATCCTGATTAAGAATAGGTTGTAGGTCTTTAATAATTTGTTGCAGTGGTCTGAGTTGGGGGCTGTAAGTGATGACCAGTGGAGTTCTGTTATTGGCTTTTTTGGGCTGATCTTGGAGTAGCTGGTTTCTGGGTATGCGTCTGGCCCTGTTGATTTGTTTTTTTACTTCTCCTGGTGGGTAATTCAGGTTTATGAATATTTGGTAAAGTTCTTGTAGTTTTTGGTCTCTGTCAGTTGGATCAGAACAAATGCGATTATACCTAAGAACTTGACTGTAAACAGTGGATGTAGTTACTTGTGCAGGATGGAAACTAGAAGGGTGTAGATAAGTATAGCGATCAGTAGGTTTTCGGTACAGTGTGTTACTGATCAGGCCATCCTTGATTAGTACTGTAGTGTCCAGGAAATGTATCTCTTGCATGTTGTAATCGAGGCATAAGTTGATGGTGGGGTGTAGATTGTTAAAGTCTCTGTGGAATTCTTCAAGAGCCTCTGTCCCATGGGTCCAAATCATAAAGATGTCATCAATGTATCTTAAGTAGAGAAGTGGTAATAGGGGACGAGAGCTGAGGAATCGTTGTTCCAGGTCAGCCATAAATATATTAGCATATTGTGGGGCCATGCGGGTGCCCATAGCAGTTCCACTAATCTGGAGGTATAATCGACAGGGCCAGATGCATACCCAGAAACCAGCTACTCCAAGATCAGCCCAAAAAAGCCAAGAACAGAACACCACTGGTCATCACTTACAGCCCCCAACTCAGACCACTGCAACAAATTATTAAAGACCTACAACCTATTCTTAATCAGGATGCTACACTCCAGAAGGCTCTGGGTGACATGCCTGTTCTCTCCTACAGACAACCTCCCAACCTCATGAGGATCCTTACTAACAGCCACAGTCTATACCCCAGGAACACCAGTCCTGGAACCTTTCCCTGCAACAAAGCCCGCTGCCAGCTTTGTCCACATATCTTCTCTGGCAATACCATCACGGGACCTCACCAGGTTACTCACAGAATCACGGGCACTTTCTCATGCTCCTCTACTGACATCATATATGCCATCATGTGCCAACAATGCCCAGATGCTTTGTATATTGGACAGACTTCTAACTCCCTTAGACAAAGGGTCAACGGGCACAAAACAGACATCAAAACACTCCAGATCCACAAACCAGTTGGTCAACATTTTAATGGAATGGGCCATTCTGTCAATGACCTCAAGGTATGTGTGTTACTGAAAAGAAATTATTGCTCCTTTGTAGAAAGGGAAGTGGACGAATTGACATTTATATTCAAATTCGGAACATTAACACATGGTTTAAATTGTGATGTGAGCTTTCTGAGTCACTATAGGGCCTCGTCTGCATACTTAACTCAATCTAATTCTTGATCTTCTCCCCCCACTCTCTGATTTGCTCACCTTGACTATCTTTTTCCGATTTGTCCTCCTTGCTTACTGTTTTTGGTTCTCTGTGTCTTAAATATTGAGTCTGTTCTGCTCTGGCTATGGTCTGAAGAAGTGGGTCTGTCCCACGAAAGCTCACCTAATAAACTATTTTGTTAGTCTTTAAAGTGCTACTTGACTGCTTTTTGTTTTGATAGTAAGATTTACAGTTTAAGGATCCAGATCATGGCCTATTATTTTGGTAAATACTGATGAGAGCCATCCTTGAAATAACAGACTTGGATCCATTCCTAGACTCTGGCTTCCTGAACTGCAGGTTGTGGAGTGTGGTGGAAGCAGCATGGTCTTGAAGGGTGGTTCCCTAGGGCTATGGTCCCTATGGTCCCCTTGGGCTATGTCTAGATGGTGTCCTAACCTTGAAATAAGCGACGCAATTTGCTCTACACAAATTGCGTAGCTTATTTTAAGTAGACTTCAAAACAGGCTATTTTGGCACGTGGCACTGTCTAAACAGCACCACATGCTGAAATAAAGCTGTATTTCGAGGGATCCCTGTACGCCTCATGTGATGAGCTATATATGGATGCCAGAATACTGAGCCTGTTATCTCAAAAACTGTTTCAAGACAGTGGGTGCATTGTACAGATGCAGGCAGCTATTTCCAGAGACCTTTCTATCCCAAAATAGCATCTGCTGTGTAGATATAGTCTAGATTACCACCTCACCAGTCTTTGACTGGCCCAGCTGGTTTTACAGGTTTGCCAGTTACCTTTCTTTTTTTTTTTTTAGAAACAAATATCTGTTGAGTTTTTTTTTATGTGGGTCTCAAGATTTTCATTATTATGACAATACACTGGGATACCTAATGTCTCTGTGCCCAGTTAAACAAGCTATGCTTTTCCCATTTCTGCAGTTTAAGCACTAACAGATCGCAACTGTTGGCAATACAGCAGTTGTCTGCCCACTTACACACAAGCTCATGTGCATGTGTGGGAGAGATGGTTTGAGTCACATGAGAGTGAGATGGCACACAATGTTATCAGTCTTATCTACAGGGGTTCTCTGCCTAAATGCTCTAAGGCAAGAGTGGGCAAATACCAGCCTGCGAGTGGATTCAGTCCACCAGAGTTAATTTCTGGGGAGCCCCCACCTCTATATTTACCTGTGCATCTACAGGTGTCAGGCAGTCACGGGTCTCATTGACCTTTTTCACCATTCATGGCCAATGGAAGATGTGGGAAGTGGTATCCTGGCCTGCAACACTTCCCACTGCTCTCATTGGCCACAAATGGTGATCTGCAGCCAATGAGAGCTGCAATCACCTGATACCTTCAGAGGCATGGGTAAATATAGTGGCAGTTCCTGCCCACCAGGAGCTAATGCTATCTGGCTGCCACTTTATTTTATTGCCCACCCCTGCTATAAAAGTGGTAATTGAAGAGGGGTATGGCAGAGTTGCCTTGTGGTTGGGGTGCCATATTTTTGTGCATTTCAAAGGTGGCCACCCTACAACCATTTCACCTGGCTACTTAAAACTATTGATAATCTGAAAACAAGCTTCATGTAATGCTCCTTTGAGAAGGATGATGGCAGCCACAGGACAATGCTCTGGTGGCGAAAGTTATAAAATTGTGATGTGTTACTTTCTGTATGTGCAGAATTTGGCCCATTGTGTACTTACTTCATGGAGGCTTCACTTTTACTCTATTGCCCACTTAAAGTAATTTTGAACCAACCACATCAATTTACTCTAGCATGCACTGAAACAATGGTATAAACAAGAAGTTAGAATGGAATCCCTTAGACTCAAAACAAACAAACAAAATACATCTCTAAACCCCAGCATAAAAACAGGTAAGCACATTTATGTCTGTATTCTGCCCTTACTGAATCTTAATAGATGACTTCTACACTCCTTTAATCTGAGATTTTGTACTACAGAGGCATCCCTACATAGCAGCAATAACAAGCTCCATTGTTTATTCATGCCAATAAGAGATACAACATAATTATGACCTAAAAGTAATACTAACTACTGCCATAACTGAAGAATATTTTCACATATTGTATATTGCAATTCAATACATACCAGTTCTGAAATACTAGTCATTATTTTGCTGTAGTTTCTCTGGCACCACAGTTTGCCAGCCCTCATGTAAATCAGAGGTCAGATTTTTAATTCTGGTTTGAATAGTCTCCTGGTTACTCTATTTGCATTTTCCTGTACATAAATTATATAACCATTTCTGTTGACTACAACATTAATCTTCCAATAATTGGGCTGAGATTATATCTTTAATATCTGAAATAGAGGAAACAGAGAAATCGTCCTGCAGCCTCTTAGCTTCCTTTAAAACATCATTTTTTTCCTTAGTACATGCAATGTTTGTAAAGTGTTTGAGGCTGAGTCTTTGTGAAACAACAGCTATAGGAGTCCTTCACACTCCTCTGGCCTCCTATCTCTCCCTGCCCTCCTTTGAAACATTGCCCATTCCCTTGGACTTTTAATTCCTGGTAAATTCAGGACAAATTGTATTTGATAAAGCAAGATTGCCTCAAAGAATCTTCTGCAGCTATGGGAAAACACACGTGTTTTGATTGATGAAATGAATATGGGATATTTCAAGTGTTCCACTTATTCAGAAATTCCTGGGAGATAAGGCCATCACATGAAAGTACAGGACTGTCCCCAAAAAAACAATTCATATGCTGAAATTAGTCATGAGAAATAGTTTCTTTCACTACTGAGGTATTGCATTCACAAGAGCATCCCAGAGGTGGAACATTCTTTATCCCATTAGCCACCTTTTAAGGCCAAGAAGAAGAGGCAGATGAAGACTTATTTTCAGGAAGTGTTTGAGCCCACCTGAATATCTAGTCCGAACAAAGGACCAAGCACACAAAAATCAATCACTTTTGAAAACGATTTCACTCATTCCATCATTGGAATTTAACTTTTCTCCAGATGTTAGAGAAATAGCCAAATGTGTTCAAATACAGACTTGACCCTGGCTTAAAAATTACTGATTTTGATTTTGCATAGCAGCAAATTATAGTATGGTTATATAGTATGGTAATTATAGTAAAATTTCATAAGAACAATTAACATTCAATTAGAGATCAAATCTAATGCAATGATCTGAGCTTATCCTGGTTGGGAGTATAATTAGCTGAATCAGAACTAACAATCGTGGCCATTCATAAATTGCATTTAACTATTTAAGACAATTTTGTTTCATAGCTTCCAATATAACTCCTTTAATTCCTTTAAATTCATAAATTCAGAGTTGAAATGCAACCCTACAGGCTATAAATGTTGCTTAATAATATTATTACAGAAACGACAACAACAACAACAACCTTGGACAAAGTAACTTGGCTTCAGTTAGTCACAAATGGTAAGTATAGTACATTAATCTTTAAATGAGGCTGGTATTTTGCTGTACTGTACAACCTTCTCCTTGTCACACTTTCACTATTTCTGCCCGCTCAGATCTGTTGTAGCACTAACTTTTGTTCCAAAGCAGAGCATTTTGGAATATCTGGTCAATTAAGTGTCTGAACATGGACTTGCACCGCTTCTTTTTAAGTTTCCTATTTTGAAAAATCTTGGCTCATGAGTAAGGCATTAAAGAGAAACAAGTCTGTTCTTTTGGAGGAAATTGTGGGCCCTGATTCTGCAAATACTTGTGCCTTGCATTTACACAAAGACCATTATGTTAGATCAGAGCCTTAAATAGTAAAATGAATCTCCTCTAACTAGGTGAAAATATATAGACTATTCCTTTTAATTTTGTAATGAATACTAATTGGGAACTTTGAACAGAATGCTTTTACAGCATGCCAATAGTTTTTCATTTTGTGGATTAGATGGAAATTTGAAAGAAAAACCCATTGGACAAATATTTTAGGGTTTTTTTTTCAAAACTTAAATATACTTTCAAAAATGCAAAGCAAGCATGTGAAGCTATTCTATCTTTTGCAGTCCAGTAGGTAATAATATAGACCCCTTCTGTGCCATTAAATTGGGATCACTAATCTGCTGGTTTCAGAATAACATTTTGCTGAAAATGAACACGTCAAGAGGCAATTCTATTTCCAGCTATGAATAGGAAGGAGCTAGTGTGGTAGGGGATAAATCTGTATCCAAGTACTTCAATGTACTGAAGGACAAATATATAATAAGTATTCATGAGAACAGGATCACACAACAATCTGCAAAAAGACTTGGGCAACAAAGATGACCTTTATTTGAGACAAGTGTGAATCCTTGGAAACCAAACATCTCAGAACCAAACCAAGAAATTTCCTCCATCCATCAATCCAGTTTCCCAGCATTGCTGCAGGAATGCACTAGCAATCAGACCAGCAGAAGACAGACTATGGTTTAACTTCTGTCAAACAAGTCCTAGAAAACCTAACAAGACATAAGGGGTTCCAAACATTCACGCAAATATTCACCAACCTGTTTCTAAACAGGAGAAGATTAATGGCATGTAGGGAGAATGAAGACACTACACTACCTAGCAACAGGAAAGAGAGCACACAGGATACTAATTCATTGTAAAGAGGCAAGATGTTCCTGGGATCGTAAGAAGAGGTTTATTTTCCAATATCAATGAAAGCAGCAATCATAGCTGCAGTTATAAAAATGTGAGCTGTGAACGTAAAAGGGATGAATGCACAAGTAAAGACAACTGAAATATAAATACTAGGAAGAAGCATGGAAGCTGGAAGCATGCACCTATCCCACTTCCCCTGAGCAATCCCACTACAGTGGTTGGTGCAGGTTTGAAACGTGTAGTTACAACTATATAACTGAAGCTAGTCCAAGTACTGTTTACTTCCAATAAATATACACTTATCAGATGACCTGAAACAAATTAAGATTGCTACAAGCCTTGTATTCAATCAAAATTCCATACTGTAAAACCAAACACGTTACATCTATGCCATGGTTGAAGGAAATCAAAAATTCTTTTTTTCTCAACATTAGAAAGTTAACATGCCATTGTTCAGAAATGTAAGTCCAGACTGACACATTACATGGCCCCAGGCATGGAATCCACCCCCCCCACACAACCCACAGTGGAACTTCATGTTGCACAGCGTTTTAGAAAAGTAAGGCACACCTCGAATGCCAGTGTTCCGGGGCATGTGCCTAATTCAATATCTGGACTAGCACTGCCAACTTTCTAACTGCACAAAACTGAATGCCTACATACCTCACCCTTCCCCACCCCTTCAGTGAGGCCCAGCCTTCCATGGTCTCCTCCTGCCTTCTCTAGACTAGGAGATAGGGTTGAGGTGTTGAAGGTTCTTGCTGCAGTAAGGGTTGTGAGGTAGGGCCAGGGATTCGGGGTACAGGAGAGGGTTGCAGAAGGGGGTGTGAGAAGGGTGAGGGCTCTGGCGTGGGGTGGAGGACTCTGGGGTGGGTCCAGGGATGAAGGATTTGGAGTGCAGGATGGGACCCTGGGCTGGAAAGAGGCTTGGAGTGAGGCAGGTAAGGGCTGTGCTTTGTGGGTATGTGCCATAGGGTGGCACCAGATATTTGGGGTACAGGAGGAGGGTCTGAGCATTTGGGAAAATGGGTTCCAGGTGGTAGTTTAGGTGCGGGAGGGGGCTCCAGGCTGAGACAGAGGCTGTGCTGCAGGATGGAGTGTTGGGTAATGGCAGCACCTACTCTGGCTCTCAGGAAGTAACCTCCAGGTCCCTGTGGCTCCTAGGCACATTTGTGACCCAAGAGGCCCACACACTGCCTTTGTGCCTGCAGGCACCACCCCTGCAACTCTTATGGGTCACAGTTCCTGGCCAATGGAAGCTGAGGAGCCAACAGTTAGAGCAGGGAAGAGTGAGGAGCCTACAGTTGCCTGGGGCCTGCAAAGACCTGGCAGCTGCATCCATAAGCTACACAAAGCCAGGGCAAGCAGGCAACCTGGCTTAGTCACAGGCCCCAAATGTGCCATCAGTGGGACTTTTAATGGTGCAGCTGACCAAAGTCTCCAAAGTCCCTTTTCAACTGGATGGTCTGGTTTAGATGCATGGCAGCTGTAATTCATGTCCTAGATAGATGGAAGTTGCCAGACACCAATTATTTTACCACAACAAACAGAGCTAACAAACCAAATGGCCACTTGACCAGGATAAGTAAGGCGCTAACCCTACAAACATACAGTAAACAAAGTGCACAAAGCACTATGTTCAACACTAAGTAATATCTTTTCATCTTTACACATTCTTTACCTAAAACTAGATGGATAATAGCCAAGGAATAAAATTAGAAGGGACAGATTGTAAAGTCCCTGCTCAGTTTTTAGTCAGCCATTACTAACTGGCATTTCTGAGACATCTTCTTAGGGACTGGTCAAAATATCTCTTATTAAAAGCACACTTACAGCAATGACATTATCCAGCTAAAAATACTGCTGTGACAAAATAACAGTAACCAAAAAAACACCCACTCAGAAACATCTCCCTCAGAAACAGATTTAGTTATTTCTCTAAAAATAAAACCTTTTAACCCACAGGTGATGCTTTTTATATATAACTCTTGCCAGGAAAGTAAAAAGCCAGACCAAATTACACAGCAGTTTTAAAAAGTCATAGAAACCTTTCCATCGTAACCTCTTAGCAGAGACTCTTCAAAATTCATTTTAGTGTAAGTCATTTTAAGAGCCACTTAAACAGTTTAAGCTTGTCCAAGGTCTTTAACCTTGGTTAAAATAAACAATTTAAAGACAGTCAGGTGAAAATCTTGCCAAGTAATATTGTTTTGCTCATGACTAACTGTACACTAGATTTGAATAGATTTGCTAGAGGCTAATTTTAGAGACTATGTGGTAAACTCCATGCCAACTTATGTTCAGTTATCAGTCATCCCTAACTTATTTGCAAAACAAAAATAGGTAAACCTGTTTTAACTAAACCTTCACTTATTTGCATTATTTTTCTAGAATTAATGACAATCTCACCTAATCTCTTTACTTTCATGGGTTTTTTTTCACTCTTTGTGGGTTTGCACTCCATTTATACAGGTATTTAATCTTAGCAAGTTCTGTAAGGTAGGTTTCTGCTTTCCTCACTTTTTGCTGCTGTGAGAGAGACTGTTATGGTGCAATAGGCTGCCTATTATTCTGATTCTATTTCTCGGTGCTCACACTCTTCATGGCGGAATCATGTCCTGTTGTGTCATTGAATGGAGGACTAACATGCAGGAAGACTTTCCACGCTGCTTACACCTTGGGGTACTTAATCCATTTCTTGCACTCTGCATGCAAAAAATAATGCCCTTAGAGCGTGTCATCATATTTCCTTCCAGTGGTGGCCCCAGACAGGCTAACCGCTTGCCATTTACTCCAGCTTGTCCACCCACTCAGGTTCTGCAATGTGGCTGAATATCACTTGCTGCAGAAACATAGATCATGTGTGAGAAAGGTGGTTTACAGCCATTTTACATTCCTTGGAGCTCGGTCCCTGGGGCAAGTCACAGCTGAAAACTATTCAACTTTATCTGTTTATCCAGGGCTGGCCAAGTATCCATACCCTATTTTTGACTAAGAACGCTTGCTACACTAGGAACTGGGATGGTGTAGCATATCAGATACTAAGGCAGCTCTACACCACCCAGACTACTCTTACACAAGAGGATTATTCAGAGGACTGGATCATACCTGCCTCATATCACTGCAGAGGCACAAAGCCTCCAGTCCCTACTATGTCTGAGAGTCTGGTCTTATTTGTTGAACATTGATTATGGACATTCAGACCCATCTACAAAGGAAATTCTAAATTTCTTTTTAGCTGTAACCCCTTGGGAAGTGCAACCAGTCATAGCTCTTGGCATAGTCTCTCTCAAGGACAGCAAGATTCTGGAAAGAGAGGAGCTGAAGCACTTGCACATAATATGCTTTCTCTTCCAATTTTGTACATGTACGTTTCACAGTACAGCTCACTGGTGTCAGAGTTAAGCTGAGTTTTAGCAGAGAATGCTTGATTTCCAGCAACAGCAAGAGGCAAAGCAGAGTGAGGCCACCGCAAAGCTCATAATGGCAGTTCTGGAACAAACGGAGGTTCTGTGCTCACTGCTGCAGCTGCAGAGGGACTCTGACCACAGCACTGCAGGAGCAGATACCTGCTGGCTGGAGTCCCCTGAAGAGTGGTTGCCCACATCCTATTGTCACAGCCCCCGAATGCAAGGAGGGAGGGCAAGGATAGCCTGCTGCTGTAGCCCACAGGGCCACTGCAAACGGCTATTCAAGCACCACTTCTTTTCCCTGCTACTTAAACCTCTCCTCAGCCCAGAATAAAGTCATCCCCTTGAGCTTGGTGTGATTTTGTGGCATGCAGGAGTGGTAAGCACCACAAATCATTGTGGGGGTTAGAGGAGGGCTGAAGGCACAGCTGTCTACCAATATGCCAACATTCGCAGAAGACATGTTGCACAGGGAAGCTAGGTGGGTTGGTGGAGGGCTGAAGGTACAGCTGCCCTCTGCTGCACCCAGGTCCACAGCGGACATGCAGCTGACAGAAGCAGGCTGGTTGGAGAAGGGCTGAAGGCACAACTGTCCACCACGTGCATTCTATTTACTGCAACTTATCCCTCTCTCACCAAGTAAAAGCATTCATTCATTAAGGCTTGGTCTACACAGCACTCCCTCCAGCACAGCTGCCAGCAGAAAAAATGAGCTTCTTGGGATTGCAAATGGCGTGCCATTTGCATACTCCCCAAGCTTATTACCATAGCCCTGTGAGATTTCGACATTGGCAGAAGGGGGTGCCGGCACTGCAGAGGCTGTGTGGACGTGACTGGCAGCTAATGCCCTCTCTGTCACCAGTCCTTTATGCCTTGAACATTTGAGGAGTAGGCAAATGTCTGCAGGGAGTGCCCTGTAGACATAGCCTGAGACACAGTGTGATTTATGACAGAGAAATACATCAGTAGCACGTGTTACAAATCATTCATGATGTTATGTTTTTAAGCATACCTTACTGCTGCTGCCTCAGCATGGTAATTGGTTGATGGTTGTGTAGCTGGCTGCAAGTAAGCTCTGCCTCACCTTCAGAATTCCAGATGGAACAGAAAGTGTCCTGTCTGGATTCACAAATCTTGTGCAAACTGACACATGCTGTAATAATGGTGGGGACATTAGTTTCAGAAAGGCCCAAATGGGTCAATAAGCAGCTGAACCTCACTTTTAAACAGGCAAAGGTGCATTCAACCACCATTCTGCACTTGTGGAGTCTGTGACTGAAGTTTTCCTTGCCGGGGTCCAGCGCGCCAGTGCTGGGCTTCATAAAGCATGGGAGCAGAGGGTAAGCAGGGTCACCCAGTATTACAGTAACATCTCCACATTGCCAATAGTGTTTTTTCAGACTGGGAAAAAAGTCCACCCAGGAGCTTTCTGTACAGACCAGAATTTCGGAGGATATATGCATCTTGAACCTTCCCTGATCATCCAATGTTGATATCAATGAAATGACCTTTGTGATCTACCAACCCCTGCGAAATCATCAAGATGTATCCCTTTTTGTTTATACACTCTGACACCAGGTGGTCGGGGCCATGATGGTGATGTGTGTGTCATATATTGCCCCACCACAGTTAGAAAACCCCTGGGCAACAAAGCTAACCACTATTGCCTGTAAATTTCCCAGTGTCACGGTATTCCTGAGGAGATGCTGACAGATTGCACGGGCCACCTGCATCACCACAGACCACACTGTAGATCTACCCACCTGAACTGATTTGCCACTTACCAGGAACTGTTGGGCATTTCAAAACTGCCACAGAGCAATTGCCACTCACTTCTGAACTGTTAGACCCAGCCTCATTCTTGTGTTGCTGTGCTTCAGGGATGGGGCCAGTACACCATAGCATTCCATAAAAGTGGACTGGTACGTGCTAAAGTTCTGCAGCCCCTGCTGGTTGCCCCAGGACTCCAAAATGATGTGGTTCCCCAACTGCAGGTGCTGATCTCACAAATCCAAAACCACCACTCCACCAACACCAATGCATCCAGGGCAGCCAGCAGCTGTGAGTTCTTGGACTGCAGTTGTGAGATTTGCTCTTCAAAGCCATCATCATGATACTGAACCATTACCAAGCTTTGTAAATGAAGGCAAAATTGTGCAAAGGCAAAATTGTGTGGTTGCCAAAAGGATGTGTGCTATGAGTTGAAGCATTTAGGAATACATGCTTGTTGCTGGCAGAGAAAATGCCACAGGAAATGACACAATCACCAGTTTGTTTTCACACAGTTACTGGGTGGTCTGAATTCTGGGACAGTGCTTTGCATTCTGGGATCCAAACATGAAACACCCACAAGCAACTGGGGTTAAGGCACTGTGGGATAGGTACCCACAATGCACTGCTCATACAGTTGAACTTGCATAGGAGAATGGGGAGGCAGAAACTCAACACAGAAAACCAGTGGGTCTAATTTCAATAAACTTTGTAGACACTTGCATTCAAATTCATAAGAACAAGGTTAAAATTGAATTAAAAATTGACTATGTCTCATTGTGTAGACACAGCCTAAAACAGCAGTGTTAAAGGGCCAGCCATGGAGGGAGGAGCAGGGGAGGAGGAGAATAGGGTAATTTAAAAGGTCTTTGTATTGTAAGAGTGCTTGAAAATGCATCAACTCGTTAACTTCAAGTGAGAAGGAATTTTCCATTAGTGATTTTAGATTTAAGCATTTACCACATAGACTGTTCTAAATGATACATAAACGGTCCCACTATTGAGCAATGCAATTAGCAATGTGAGTACCTTGTATGTATCACAATCAAAATCAGATTGGCATACCAGTCTGATTACCTGTAATGGGACTTGTGCCCATACAGGATCAGCATCTCCAGTGCTTTACTCTGAATATGTAATCCTATTGCACACCTCTACACAGCAATTAATTATTATTATTACAAAGGTATACACTCTGGATGAAGATGTATATTAGAGAAAAATTTCAAACCCATGTAATTAACTCAGAATTGCAGAGGCAATAAATGTTGTGAGTTAATTAATTAAATTTGTAAGGAATGTGTAAGTATTTAATTAGCATTTGACAAGAGTGCTTTAGAAAGGAAGTTATAACCTTCCAAAATATCAATTAGGAATTTTTAAGCAATAAATTGTTATTTTATGATCTCGCTAGACTGCCTTTTGTTAAATGCCATTTAAAAGATTGTAATCTGAAGGGTTGGCTGAAAAATGGCAAAGCATTAGATCTTCTGTTGTGAAGTTGCACATCTTCACCCATAAACACAGGGATGGGATTGGTTGGTTTGTTGTTACCTAAAACAGGCTAAAGATATGGAGTGGTTTTGGGTGACCATTGGAAAGGTCACATGATTTCCTAAACCTAAACTCACAAAAGTTCCCTGCCCCTTTGCATCCTAACTTCCCTTTTCTGCCCTGTCTCTGTACCACCACTTAACAATATTACCTTCCTCTCTTCCCCTCCCCTTCCCACCAACTGGCTAGGTCGGAGAGTCGTCTCAACCTGTGCCACATCTCAAACAGCACACAGAAGCAGTCAATGACATTCTCAGGGCCATACCAGTTGTGTATGTATTGCGTGAATGCAGCCTGCACAACACAGGGAGCTACATATGCAGCCCACAGTTGTAAGTAGGTTGAGAAACACTGTTGTAGGCCAATGGTTCACAAGCAGGTATATGTATATGCCTTGGAGTAAACAGAGATCTTCTGTGGGTGCATAAACTCTTCTAAATAGTTGCCTAGCTTTACAGCAAGGTACATCAAAAGCATTAGATAGTCAGTACAGACTAAAATTTCATACCATGCCTTGAAATGCAAGTACAAAATTTAAGGTCCAATTATTGTTTTGTATAATTATATAGTACAAAGGAGAAAGCAAAGAAGTTTTCAGTAATAGTGTGCAGTTGTACTTTTGTATTTTAAGCCGTATTTTGTAAGCAATTCATTTGAAATTAAAAGAAACTTGGGGATACACCAAACAAACCAGACTCCTGAAAAGGAGTACAGTAGCCTGGAAAGGTTGACAGCCACTGTTTTATGACATTGAAATAGCTTCTGTATGTCTGGACCGGTCTAGCATCATTGTGCTATCATGATACCAAGGGCAGACTTCCTCTACTCTTCAATAGTTCTGCTGGAGGGAAAGCCCTGTGAAAGGTTTTATGTGCTCCAATGGCAACTGGAAGGCTCATCCTACCTGCAACCACTACCACCACACACACACAGGATCCTGTTTCCCCTGTGAACGCAATTCTTCCACTCCTGCTCCAATTCTTGCAGCCAGGAAACTCCCTGCTTCATTTGAATCTAGTTTTGAGAATGGGAGAATACCAGTGCCCTCCACCCCCTGTCCCTAATGTGGACTAAAGGGTGTGTATTAAATGAAAGTTCTGAATTTTCAGACATCCAGAAACCAACTTGTTGCTCTTTCGATTGCTGATGCCATTGGAGTGCTGTTAACACTGCCTTTTCTGAGAATTACATGCAGGCAATGCCTGGGAAAAGATGTGCCTGGCAAGGATATGGTGGAAGTTGCAAGAGTTTCATAATTAGGATTACACTACAACTACAATTGTAGTCACTTTCAAAAGGTGTGTCCACAATAGAGTATATAAGGAATTAACTGACTGGAAGTTAGGTCAAGTTAGCTAAAATATTTTCATGTTAGTCTGATCACAAATATTTCTGTCCTGGAATAAATATTTGTGGAGTATCCAGACTAAGATGTGAAAATAAGTTAAAAACATAAGGCAAGCCCTAATTGGAAAAATACCTGTGTAACTAAACAATAACTGCGGTCCTGTTAGGAAAATATCTACTTTCAGCATCCATTCCAACCAATTTTTGTGAATTTCACCAGGAACCATTCAGCAGTTTATAAATCTAGGAAGAAAAGAAATTGATTCATGCATGTTAGCCCCTATGTCTGCCCCCATCTACTTTATGTATTGTTAGGCTCACAAAGTAATCATTAGCCATTAAGCTAAAATTTTCAGATGAAACATGGAAGCAACTTGGAAAAAAATGCTTCTTTGAACTAGACAATTTAAAGCCTGGCATAGTGAACACTCTTACAGGATGTCAGTTTGTTGGCCCAGTAATTGCTTTGGCAATGCTCTCTTAAAGGGAAGCAAAACTAACAAAAATATGTTGATGAAGACATCTAAATTGATAAATACTTTTGAGTTCACTTTTGGTTATCACTGACAATCTCACCTTGTTATTCAAATCTGCCCTCATATGTCCAAGCTAAATATTACTCAGAAGAAATATGCTAATTATCCCAGCTAAAAATAAAATAACTAATGGGATGCAATATCTAGTTACCACTCCAAATCCGGTAAAGTAAGGGAATTAAATCTTAAAACAGTAAAGAGAGCCAGAGTAAGTCTGCAGTTGCTAAAATGTTTACCATTTTTGTTATCTGAGCTGACTGCCTTTTCTCTCTGTCCGTTTATTAACAACACAGTTGTTGAGAAACTGTTGCTTTTTGCCTATGGGTGGACTGTGAAAACTATCAAGAACATCATCTCCTCATTAACGAAGTCACAAATTTCATTCTCTCTTTATCCATGTCAGAGACACTGTCTTGCACAATGTGTGAGAAAAGGTGGTGTCACTCACACATTCACAGAATGTCACTTCAGAAAAAGCTGGTGATTCTTTGACAGGAAAATAGAAACTAAGCTGGAACACTGAGCATGGGATAACGTCACTACATCGTCTCGTTAGCTTCCAACAGAGCAATTTTGTTCATACTGCTGGCTTGTTTAGCAGCATATTAATTATAAGGAAACAGAATGGGAAAGTGTCTTCTAACTTGTGGTATCCTTGCATCGGGGAAGTATTCCTTGAGGAGTAGTAGAGAGCAATGTACTTTCTAGTCCCCCAACAATCACATCACAAGTGCTGGACAAAGCCAGTGGTTTTGCAGAGAAAATAGAAAGCAAGTTCCACTTTAGTTATAGCATTTTCTTTCATCTGTTTTAAATATGTCACATTTTCATTGCAGCATCTTTTTGATCTTACTGTATGGGCCGCAATAAAGAACAAATGAAATGCCTGCTCAAGGCTCGCTGGGTCTCTAATCTGCCATACAGTGTGTATTGTTGGTTTTGTCCTTTTCAACTTGATCTGACCTCTCTTTGCACAGATCTCTTCATTGTCAACTTCATCCTCCATCATTTGTCTAATCAGGTCATTCTCTGTCTCCGCATCATACAGCTGACCAGGGATAACATTCCCTGACCTTGCCCATCTGTGAGATGGGCAAGTGCACTCAGAAGGGACAAAACTTTAAGCCATCTTTGCATTTCCCCAGCTCTGGGGCTGCCATATGATAGCCTGGTTCCCAGTGCAACTTCGAGCAATTGCTCTGTCTTGTTCCAGATACCAAAGACTTCTGTGGGCTGTTCAGGTAACTCATTGTTCTCGCATTTTATTTGGGCTCAGAACACTTTTAAACTTGAAAGAATTTTGTGGAACCCCATTCCCAGGCTGTACCCCCCTTGGCCCCACTCACCATCTTCAGGCTTTACCTACATCAGCTGTCAGCCCCCAAATGTCCAAGCTTTACCCCCCATCCTGCAAACCTGTTCCTTCATTACCAGGATTAACCTGCCTCATCCCCAAACTGGGCCACAGGATTAACCCATCTCTGGCACTACCTGGGGAACCTACACCAGAAGGAAGACCCAGCGGAAGGAAAGCTGGCATGGAGGTGTTCCACTGGTGGGGGTGAACTGAGCCACACACACCAGAGAGGTGTGGCTACTCAGGTAGCCGGACAAGAAAATGTCTCACTGTGGCTCCCTGGCCTGCAGCACTGAAATAATCAAACTAAATTCAAATATTTTAAAGGCCAGATCCCTCCCACCACCCTGCCAGCTGTCAAATCAATTAAATTTAGTAGTATTGTTTCAGCAGTGGCAGGGCAGGGAACCACAGAGGACTCAGCTACTGTAATGAAAATTTTTTTTGCAGAACCCTTATTTTCACTTGGCAGAACCCCAGGGTTCCATGGACCACCATTTGGGAAACACTGAGGTACCTAAAAATCAGCCAGATGCTAGGGTGGCCAGCCACACGCTCTTTTCCTTGAAGTGGGGTGGCACAGGAGACAAACGGTGGCACTTCACCTCCCAAGGATTTGTGTAACAAGGGAAATATTCAAGTGGCTGGATCTGCTGGCCAACGAGATGCTTTAAGACACCAACATCCAAAAAGAAGACAGAGTATTGGAGAACAAGGGCCCACAAGTTCATTTCATACTTGCTTGTTTTAAAATCTCATGATACAGTGATTCCTTTTAGCATTTGCATATATCCAGCCACATGCTAGACACCTAATCATTAGAATAAAATGTAAGTATATCTGGACTGCAGAGTTAACTCAGGCTCTTACCTGCATATTTCCCCAACTCCCAACCCCCATCCACACACACAACCCTATGATATAAATTTGGTGGTGCTTTAATGCCAAAATACCTGACCTGTGGGGACAGGCAGATAACACTTGAGTGCTGTTAGATCTCCAATATCTTCCACAATGTGTATCCAGAAGGACAAACAATTCACTGGGAAAGGGACCATTAGAGTGTCTCAGGTTTCTGCAGCACAGAGAACCATGAGATATGCCCCCAAGAAATCCTACTGAGACATTCAGGTGACTCCAGTACCAGGGATGACAGTAATTTGGGTATGGCTTAGCAGCATGGCTGCTCTTACCCAGGCTAGGCTAGTCTAACCCAGCAATTCTCAACCTCATGTGCCAATCATCCAAGGTAATTGTGCATTGAATGCAAACCCTAAGGTTGTTTGTGTTGGGTTTTAACTGCAAAGCACAATCACAACCATGTTCCATGTGTAGTGCTGACAACAAAACAAAATCTGAAGTCTTAGAACAGACACTTTCTTCCAGCTACCATCTTCCCATCTGCTTAACACAGGCTCTACTAAATTTATCTTGAACTGTATGGCAGGTTCAGAGTTCTGCATGTTTAAGCTAGATTTTCTTGGGTTTCACTAGCCTTAGCATTTATCCAATTTCCACAGCGAAGAGCTCACCAATATTATTTGCTGCCCTGATCATGCTTCTTGTTCTACTTACTACATTTGTGAATGATGGGGTTAAAAGTGTTAGAGGGATACAGAATCAATAAATACTCAAAATGTTTAAAATTATAAAAGCCAAACCTTATTTTCAGCAGAACTTCTTGGAAACTAAGAGAACGTTAACTGTAGTCTTGACCTTAGCATCTTGTGTCAAGAATAATACCACTAATGAAGAAGTTTAATAAAAGACAAGGAGTACAGGATAAACATTGATTTTATGCTTTCACTTTACATAAGGAGTTTTAAATGATTGTTTCACCACTTAAAGAATTCAGGGATATAGCCAGCAGCTGTCAAGTGACAGAAGCTAGAAGATTAGCCACAAGCTGGCTATTGCAAACTAATTTGTTGTTGTTGAGAAAAATTCAAAAACCATTACCACAAACACAATGAGATTTCAGGAAAGCAAGTGGTTCCTATGCTACCATTAAAAATCTGAACCAGTGACTGACAGTTGTGAGATATGTCTTCTTCTTGCTGTTTGTTGATGAGGAACCAAACTTTGAAGCAGCTATAAACCACTTACTCACATCTCTTAACTGCTATTCAGATGTGAAGCTCCACTGGCTTCTGTGGAACAATGAGTGTGAATGAGTGTTCCCCAGTCTGAGTAAGAGATTCAGAATCTGGCATGTCACTTTGTTACCATCTACCACTTGCTCTTTACTTCTATAACTTAGCATATAGAGATCACCTAATACTGTTACTCAGTGTTATCTCACACACTGTGAAATACTGTGGGGGGGAGGTTTGTACATAGTTACATGTTAGAGAATGATGGTAACTGCTCACGACAGCATGCTATTTTAAAACACATTTTGGCAATAATCGTTATAAACACTAGTGTGTTGAATTCATCCTATTAGTCTGTTAACATTAAACTATCCCAAGTCTATTAAAAGTCTAATGCAAGATTCTCTCATCTGTGTCAAAAATGCTAATCCCTAGTTATGCATGGCTATAGCTGACCAGTGTTTCACAGTAGCAGAGAATTCTAAGTGGCACAGGCCCCTATGTGATGAGAGGCACAGATGTGATGAGACTAAAACTGGCCACGTTCAGCATTTTGTGATTGTCAGCAAAAGTGGGAAGCGGTAAGAGGGAATCTTTATCTCATGTAGCTGAAGAGCTGCAAACTCTCATTCTAGAGAGTCAAAACCTGCCCTTACATATGCCAGTTTTAATACAAACTGACAGCTGAAATCAGTGGAGTTACTCCAGCATCACACTGGTCCAAACGAGCACAAAGCCTTTTCCATGGTATTATAACATTTTTCCAAGAGGAGATTATATGAAAGTGAACACTGAAGCCTACACACTGTACCTAGCCTGCATGCCAATGCAGACAAAATACAGGGTTGAAATACACAGTGTTTGCCTATGAATCTATGCTTTACAAAACAACCTGATTGAACCCATGGTTTATATTAGGTTAAATACCACAGAAATCACATCAGGGTTAAAAATTACCTCAAACCTAAGATTTTCTATGCTATCAAGAGGAGGTGCCATACTTTTCCTGTAGTGCAAAAATGTAGAATAGAGTTGCAAACCTTCCAGTATTGTCCTAGAGTTTCCAAAAATTACACATTACTCTTTAAAGATTATGTCTTGTGATGAAAACTGAGGAATTTGTCCAACCAAAACTAGCAACCCTACACTAGAATGATAATAGCAATAAATCCTACAGCGATAGGAAAAATCCAATTGCCTTTATTAGATTTAATAACTAATGAGTATTGGAAAACAGAGACCTACAAATATAGTGTCACTAACTGATTTGTTGTAAGCTTTTATTTGTATTGATATTTAAAAATATATCGGCTGTAGTTTTATTAAATTTGGTCAGTTGTCATCTACTGAAGTGAAGTCTTACAGGCAACAGTAAGCCATAGTACTCTGACCTTTTCAAAATTTGAAAATTTTCCTTGCTGGGTCATTCATTCCCCCACTTCCCACCTCACGCCTGTAGCCTTAATAGCCTACGAACAAAAGAAAAACAGAATGGTCACCTATTCAACACAAATATGTTGTAAAGGTCAAAGTAGTAAAAAAGATTGGGGCTGTCCTCTGCAAATGACACAGGGCATAATGGTTATGTGGTATTACTCAACTGACACCGAACATAATGGAAATAGAAAATGGCAGAATTTAAATTGAATTTTCAAGATGATGATTTTAGGAAGTACCAATCTAAGTCCAAATTCAGAAAAATGCTTAAACATGTGCTTAACTGTCAGCAAGGGAGTAGCACAACAGAAGTTAATGGACTATGCATGTGCTTACAGTCAGGCATATGCCTAAGACTCTGATTCAGTAAGATAATTATCTTATTCAAATTCTTCTCATCCTCTGTTATTCCTATTGTTGGTGGCAACATATCTGATGTACAAGATAACAAAAGATCCTGATTTGCCTAACGTATTCACATAAAGAAAAGCAAATATAAAAAATAAATATGATCTTTATTTGCTTCAGAACTCCAAATTAGAAACAAAGCTATAATTCATCAGCAATCTCAAAATGACTAAAACAAGGCAAGAACCTGTAGGAACCTGTGAGAAATACTGCCAGGCCTAGCACAAATCAATCATTGCTCAGTTGTCTTTAATTCTAAAGAATATGCTGCTAACAACAAGAAATTTAGATAACAAAAATTGAATGGGACATCGGCTCATCTTCCACTGCAAAGATAGAAATATGAATAAAGTTACTTTTCTAAATTAAAAATACGGACAATGACAGGAGCAGGATCTGTCAAGTATGGACAAAACCACTCCACAGTTCTTTGAAAACATTGTAAAGCTATGACCAATATTAAGCTAAATCAAATGGATCTCAGAAAAATTTGTCTCTCTGGGCACATCTAGACCACATTTCTCTCTCAAAAGAGGAATACAAATGAGGGAAATCAAAATTGCAAATGAAGCACTGATTTACAGATCTTGTATTTCATGTACATAATCTCATCCAATCATTCTTTGGGAGAGAATGTTTCGAAAAAAGCAGTCTAGATGGGGTTCTTTTGACAAAAACTCCTTTTTCAACAGAACCCTTGCAATTTTTTGTCAAAAGAACACCATCTAGCTTGCTTTTTTTCCCCACAAACAAATCTCTCCCAAAAAAGCAATTGGATGAAATTACGTAAATGAAAAGTGAGATTTGTAAATCAGCACTTAATTTGCATTTTGATGCCCCTCATTTGCATTCCTCTTTCAAGAGAGGAATGTAGTCTAGATACACCCTCTGTGTTCTAGCTATTAGACACAACTTTCCTTTGCTTCACTAATGTTCATTTTTGTGGATAAACATTTAATGATACCTCTTCACCCTACAGGAAGGCTATTTAGGATTATTAGCTATTTTCATGTAGGCATACAACAAAGGTAACTTCAACTTTAAAAATTTGATCACAAGGAACTTTAAAAAAATCCCCCTCTCTCTCTCTCTCACAGTTCCCCAAACAAAATGGAAATAATCAATGGAAAAATCTTCAAAAAAATAAGTATGTAATCACTATAAATTTGTGCTGGGTTCTTAAAATCCTGTCCTCTCACTGAACTCATTCTGAGAGGGCATACATCAAATCTAAGAATAGTACCTACTGGGAGCTTTCAGGGTTGCTATTCATTCTTAAAAGAGCTAGCAGAAATACTTGTATCACAAGTGAAATCCACATATTTTGAGAGTTGACATCTCTAAATATCTCAGTCAATCCTTGGTACAAAAATTTAGCAAACCTTGGCTCAAGCTGAACAAATTGATAAATCTTTAGCCCCACTAACAGCCTTCTCTCAGTAGTTCCCTCCCACCTTAAGATATATCTATAGTTGTGGAAATATTCAGGGGCTTAAGAATAATCAAATACCAAAATTGGACTGACTCATGGCTTTGTTCATCTCAATTTATCTAAAGTAAGAAAAGTTCTTTTTCCAGATAAATTGTGTATATTAGTAGTACACAGTAGGTATTAGAAAACAGTAATGAATGTATGAGACTAACCCGAACCCCTAGAAGTTTCCCTGATGTCATGAATGTTTGCTGGAATCTGAATCTCTGGTGAACAGAATACTACATCCTGAATAAAAAAGGTCAATTATTTGTTCTATGTCACACAGATAACATCCATCTGGAAACTGAATGTATTGCACTCAGATGTATATAGTAAAAGAAATATGCTGTGGATTCACAACCCTGGGGAAAATGTATTATCAAAACTCAACTACAATTGCAAGTAACATGTTATTATAACACTCAGCAAAAGGACTGTCCTGATTTCTAGGTAAAATCAAAGAATGAAAAAACCTTTGTGCATCCTATACATTTTTATATGGGCTTAACGTGCATATACAAATTAGAGATATGAATTCTTGTTTATAGCGTTGCTCTTAACTTAGCTCTCATGCTCTACACCACTCATTTGAAAAATTTGGGGTGACCAGTCTAACCTGATCCATACTCTAAATTAAAAGGTCATATCATTTAAACAAATCAGAGTGTCTGATGCTCATATAGGATTATAAAAAGTAACTTCCCCAAACTGATTCCAATCAAATGAATATATACCTTATGTATGGATGCATATCACTAAACATGCTTGGGTTTTGGGTGTTTTTTTTTTAAATGATGAGTTTCGTACACAAAATTTAGCTTCACAATCTAGTTTGTTTGGCTTATTAGAACCCAACATGAACAAGAGTGTTCAGTGTCAAAAAACAAAAAAACAAAAAAAAAAAACCCAAAAAAACTAAGAACCAAGTGGTACCCACCCTATCCAGAATTTGGGTCCCAAGCCTCAATTTTGCGACTGCTTGTGCATGTGACAAAGGGAAGGGATTCTACAGCACAATGCCCTGTGTGCTTTGGCTGGAGACTTTTTATAGGTGCTATGCATCTACAGTTAATAAAAATAAATGCTCGTTTTCTGGCATATAAGAGCCTGTAATATTGCACATTTGTAGGACCACTACATTTATTGCCAGTCTGCACTAAAAATGTCTTCTGTATTACATAGCTCTTCACTTGGACTTCAAAACTGAAGGCTGAGACATAGCTACCAAGAGAGTTAGATATTCCATTCTCATTAGTTTTTGGTTAGTACTGAAAACCCCATTTAAAAACAGTTTAAGTAACATGAAAGAACTATGTAAAATTAACTTATTTGGGAACCTATTTCTCTATGCAATTTTCCCATTATGTTTGTGGGCTGTCTCAAAAAAGACCAAAAGTCACAGGACAAGAAATAACTTTACAGGCTCTTACAAACAAAGCTGCACTTTACCCCAGAAGTAATGAATTCCATTTTTAAAAAGCATGCTATGGTATTTAGGGATCTCTTTGCACATGGGGGTGAGTGCAGGATACCTGAAATAAAACTATGAATTACTTTAACTGGAATTTAGCAAAATCAGATAAATATTATGATAGTCAATAGCTTATTTCATTGTGTGAAGGAAGTAATCTGAGCACTCAGAAGTGAAGGACAAGCAGAGCTGTGAGGGCCCATCAAATACAATGTTTCCAGTTTGTTATTCATGAAAATAGGTACTGGACAGATTCTCTGCCCAGGAACAGTCTTGTAGACAAAAATGCACTTCCTTTGGGAACACATATAAAGAACTCATGGAGCCAAAAGAAAATTGTTTGACTATTCAAAGGAATGTCCACAACTACCTTTTTGTAGCATTAGAACAGTAGGCTATGTCTACACTTGTGGCAGGTCCAGGGTGGAGGACCCCTCAGAGGGAGCCTAAGCAACAGAAGAGCCTCATATTGGAGTACCAGGGAGTGGGCAGGCTATGCCTGCCCATGACTAAAAGGTCCCTCTCACAACAAGGGGGGGCCTACTAAAAACACCCAGTCCCAAATGAATTTGGGGGACAACAAAGGAGAAAAACAGGGGTGGGAGTGAGGGTCAAAGGTTTAAAATAAGGGAACCAGAAGGGGATACCAAGCAGAGGACCCCGGACAGCACCCACCACTCCTTGAAGGTGTCCAGGGAGTTGGTGGACGCTGCCCAGAGGAACTCTGCTCGGATTCGTGAATGGAGGGAGGAACGGAAATAGGCCCCACAGTCGCAGGTCGCCCTCTCTGCCAGCCTCCTGTCCCTGGTTTTGTAGATGGCCATTTTGGCCATGGCCAGGAGGAAGCTGATGAGGAGGTCCCGCTACTTTGTGGGGCCACAGATGGGGTGTGACAAAATAAGGAGGTGTGGGGAAAAGTGGAGCCAGAACCTCAAGAAGAGGTTCTGGAGGAGCCGGAAGAGGGGATGCAGCCTGGCACACTCAACGTAGATGTGCGCCAGGTTTTCCCTCATGCCACAAAAGGCGCAGGTATCTGGGATAGGGGTGCACCACGCCAGGTACACACCCGTGCTCACCACTCCATGGAGGATTCTCCAGCTGATGTCCCTGGTGGGCCGTGGAACCAAGCTGGAGTAAAGGCTGGCCCACCGGGGCCCCCTACCCTCCGACAGCAGTAAAAGGTCCCGCCATTTGTGGTCGGGGCGGGACATGAGGGTGGGGAAGTGGAGCGTGTGAAGCACGAGCAAGTACAGAAGATGTCTAGGCGCGGTTCAGAAGGGGACCGGCTGCAAGGTATGCAGCCGGCTGAGGTGGTGGGGGGGAGGGGGGTGGGGAGGATCGCGAAGCCGGGGGCCCATGGAGAAGTCCGGAGGGCCAAGAGTGAGAGGGGGCAGGGCGCACCCTCTTGCAGGACCCGACCGATGTAGATATGAGCACTGGGCGGCAGGGCGGCCTTCACCTCCTCAAGTACGCGCCGAGGGGAACGTAGCGTGGAGAGCCCCATGTGCTGGGCGAGCACCGGGGCCTCTATCCAGTCCCCCCGGGTTGTAGTCCAGGAGGTCTCCGACCCTGGTGATTCCACCTAGGACCAACCTCTGGCGCACCGCGGGAGACTCCACCGCCTGCACACAAAGGTGGGAGTTCTGTAACAGGGGCTCCGCGAGGAGGTCTTCCCCCACGGTGGCACCTAAGGACCTGGAGGCTGCGAGCAGCCACCAGGTGCGGAGGAGGTCCTGCTAGAAGGCTGGCAGCTCCAAGAGGCCTCACAGACAGTCTCTCCAGGATAAATAAAGGAGCTGCCGGTCATATAGGAGCCCTCGGTAATGGCGGAGGAAAGCGTGCACCAGCGTGCTCCATGCTGGACTATCTGCACTGTTGGTGTTGGTGTTGAGGAGTCCCTGCAGGGCCCGGAGGCGGAAGACATGGACCTGAGTGCGCATGCAAGTCAGGCCCTGTCCCCACTCCTCCAGGGGGAGGTGGAGCACCCCTGCAGGGACCCAGTGCAGTCCTGGTCAGAAAAACTCCAGGATTAACCTCTGCAGCTGGTCCAGGAACTTTGGGGATGGGACCAGGGTGCTGAGGCGGTGCCACAGCATGGACAGGACTAGTTGGTTCAGCAACAGTGCTCTCCCCTGTAGGGAGAGACACTGGAGCAGCCCGTCCACCTCCGCAACCGCTCAGCGACCCTGCCCTCTAAACCCTGCCAGTTTTCCAGCGGAGAGGGATGCGTGGCGGATAGAAAGACGCCCAGATAGGACAGCAGACCCGCGCTCCACCTGATGGCCTGAAGCACGGGTGGGAGGTGGCTCGGCTGCCATCCAGTCCTGACCACAAGTCCAGAGCTCTTGACCCAGTTGACCCAGGTGGAGGAGGCTGCCGAGTAGATAGCTTGGCAAGCCTCCAGATGTGCCAGGTCTCCTGGGTCCTGAACCATGAGGAGCACGTTGTCGGCATATGCCGACAGGACCAGCCGCAGCCCTGCCTCTGGAAGCACCAACCCCGTGAACCTTCGACAAATGAGACAGAGGAAGGGCTCGATGGCCAGGGCGTAGAGCTGTCCAGAGAGCGGGCAGCCTTGTCGTACTCCCCATCTGAAGCTGACCGGAGGGGTCAGGGTCCAGTTGAGCTTGACCATGCACTCCGAGGCAGCGTACAGCACCCAGAGAAACCCGACAAAGCAGGGTCCAAAGCTGAAGGCCTGCAGAGTGCCCAGGAGATACCCGTGATCTACCCTGTCAAACGCCTTCTCCTGGTCCAAGGACAGGAGGGCGAATGACAGACCATCCCTACACCCAAGGTCCAAGAGATCCTGGACCAGATCGAGGTTATTGAAGATGGTACGGCCCAGGATGGTGTAGGTCTGGTCGGGGTGGACCACGTCCTGCAGCACGGACCCCAAGTGATGGGAGATGGCTTTGGCAATAATCTTGTAGTCCATGCTGAGGAGTGAGATGGGACGCCAGTTCCCGAGATCACGGGGGTCCCCCTTCTTGGGTAGCAGGGTGAGGACAGCCTGCCTGCATGACAGGGGGAGTACCCTGCTTTGCAAGGCAAGGGATCGAAAGGAGGAGTAGGAAGAGGAGGGATGGGAACAGGGGAGGTGGAGATCAGTAGGGGAAGGGAAGGGTCGTGAGGGGGAGGGGGAGGGAAAGGAGGGAGTGGAGGAAGGAGAGGGTTTGGAGGGGGTAGGGTTGCGGGTTCCGGGGCGGGGATTGTCTGGGAGAAGGTATGGGGGTGGTGGCAAGCAGTGGGGCCAAAGTGGGAGCAGGGGCAGGGATATGGACCAAAGGGGTCTCAGGAGGGGGGGCTTCCTCGGGCAGTGGCGGGGGGGAGGGGGGTAAGGACGAGGTGCCGGCACTCTTGGCAGGAGGCGCCAGCAGGTTGGGGGGGTGGGTTTCAGGGTTTTCAGTTCCAGGGGCAAGGAGGGGGTACAGGGGAAACTCTGATTCCCCTGGGGCTTCCAGGGGCTGGGCGACCTCCACGGGGAGGTCGTCCCTAGTTAAGGGGGTGGGGGTCGCCCCTTGGGACATCTCAAGGCAGAGGGAGGTGGCAGTTGGGGGATCGCTGGTGGGGGGGAGGAGGGTGGGGGAAATGGTGGAGAGTCAATGGACAGCCCACAGGCCTCCAATAGTAGGCCATCTATGTCCAGGGCCACCAGGGTGAGGCCCAGGGCCTCGACCTCCTGCGAGAAGAGGGTGAGGCCAAGGCCCACCTCCTCTGGGCGCTCTGCAGCAGTGGTCTGGATAGCGGCCGGAGGGGTGTCGGAGGAGGGCACAGGCGCAGGAAAGGCCATCTCGGCCTCCTTGGGCTCTGGCTCCGGGGCAGAGAGGATGTTATCTTTCTCGGCCTCCGCCGCCGCAGCCTCCGTCGCCCCCGGCAGATGGTTGGTAGCTGGGGGTTCGGCAGATGGATCGGGGCTTGCAGCTCTCTTTAGTGCCTTGCGCGGCACCTCCACCCCGTCCTCCGATGGGGTGGGGTACCGGACGCACGCACTGCTTTTCTTCCGCTTTCCCCCCCACCAATACCCAGCCCTCCAAGGAGGTGGGCTGGGCGGTAGAGGAGGAGGGGCCAGGGGACTGGGCCGACGAGGAGGGAGGGAGGGAAGAGGGGGGTGGGGCGGCAAGGGAGAGGGGCGACCCGCCCTGGGGTGGACCCTCTTCTGGTCCTGCCACCGGCCCTGCCTCCCTCTCCTCCGCGGGCCTGGCTCTTGTGCCCACACGGGCGCCAGCGCCCGCTTCTTCTTGCCTGGCACCATGCTGCTGGGTGCCCTCTGACGCGCAAGCGGCGATGGATCCGTCCGGGTCGAGAGGAGGAGGGGTGGTCCCAGGGCCTGTCACAGTCGGGGCACCTCCAGTCTCGTGGCTGACGCCCCCTGGGTCAGAGGAGGTCCCAGGCTCCCCTTCGTGCCGGGCCAGGGGGCAATCCCTCCGGACATGCCCCACCGCCCGGCACACAAAGCACCAGGCCTACCCCAGCATGTAGAAGAGCCAGTACTGGGCCCCTTGATAGGGCACCAGTATAGTCCCCTCCTGGGCCACCCCACCCTGTGCTGCTGCCGGTGGCAGTTGGATATGGGCCTGCTGGCGGAAGGTGAGCACATGCCGTAGGGTGGGGTCTCAGGACCGTCAAAGGCCAGCCCAGGGCAGTGAGGAAGGGCATAAGGGCAGAGTTGGGGAGGAAGGGTGGGACAGATGAAAAGACCACTCACATGCCCAGGTCTTCGAGCGGCTCCAGGGGCACATGCACGCCCCCAACCACCAGGCTTCTCTCCACTGCCGCCTCCTGGGCGGCGGCCTCCGAAGCCAGGAAGAAAACGATCTTCCCGAACATCCGGGAGGCCGCCACCACAGCCACGGGCCCCACCACCCGTGCCAACGCCTGCACGTAAGTCTCCACATGGGGCGAGACAGCCACCAGGAGGCAGCGGACCCCATGCATCCTGGTAAGTGTGGGGAGGGGGCCGCGACCGTCGGGGATGGTAGTCCTGGCAGAGGCAGAAGGAGTAGGGTGCGGGGCAGTGACCGCGGCCTGAGCGTACGACCTGGGGGCCGAGAGGTCAGGGCCCCCAGGAGTGGTGGAGGGAGCAGGGGGGAGGGAAGAAAGGGGGGCTGCAGTGGGTATTTTTGCAGCCAGGTGAGAGTCCCCGCCATGGGAGGTTTGGCCTTCCAGGCGGGGCTCTTGTCCTTTCTTTTCCCCTGGCCCTTCCTGCCCTTTTGGCGGGGGGGTGGGTTTGGGGCTGGGTTGCCGGAGGATGCCGCAGCGGAGGCAGTAGGAGCCCCGGAGCCTGTGCCTGCGCCCTCAGCCGACATGGCGGTAGAGTTCTGGGTGGCCCTGGAAGGGTGGGCCGCCGTTTCAGGGATAGGAGGGGTGACAGTGGAGGGGAGGGGGGGTCACCAGATGACCCTCCGGTGGGCGTGGGGGTCATATTGGTGGGTTTAGAAAGGAAGGGGTTTGTTGGGGGTGGAGGCCTTTAAGAAAGAGCAGGGGAGGGGGAGGAGAATGGAAGGGGTGAGGCATTGCTGCCCCTCCCCCACTGGCTGGGCTGAGGACTCAGTCAGATGGGAGGAGGGCAGGGCAAGGGGAGTGAGGTCAGGGGAAGAAGAACGCAAAAATGGCCACTACTCCCAGCACAAGATGGTAAGATGGCTCCTGTTTCTGCACTGGGATGTGAGGGAGCCCAACTGTCACTTTAAGAAAGCCCCTTACCTTCTCCAGGTGGTGAGGATGGAGGAGCTGCTAGATGAAGGGTGGGCCCAAATGGGGGGCCAGCAGTCTCCTCCCCCAAAAGATAGAAAAAAGGGGGGGACCCCCCTGCTGAAGGGCAGGGGGAAAAAGTCCCCCACCCTCCACCCACTCAGCAGCTCCTGAGAGGACTAGCTGGAAGGGTGGAGGAATGTGGGGAGAAAGAAGCAGCTTACCTGCCCAAGGCAGGAGGGAAGCTGACCCCAGAACGGGGTGCAGGGGGACAGCCCTGCAGGGGGTCCAGGCAGCCAGGGGCTGTCTGGCTTCCTGCACCTCACCTTCCAACCGTGGGGAGCCAGGGGATCCCGCAGCAGCAGCAGCAGCAGCAGCAGCAGCAGCAGCAGCAGCCGCCCTGCAGGAGTCTCCCCGGGGGGCCTGTGGCGTCCTGCCTGGAGCACCCACAGCCAAGCAGAAGAGCCAGCAGGGCAATTAGAGGCAGCTGGGCAGTAGATGGCTCAGACTAATTAACGCCAGCTGTCCCCAGTGACTGGACTAATAAGAGGCCTTTAAAACCCTTCACAGGGGAAGGGCGGGGAGAGTGTGTGAGAGGTGAGCAGAGAGACACACGGAGACAGGAGGAGTGCGAGCGAGCGAGCGAGCGAGCGAGCACGCGCATGAACGAACGAACGAACGAGAACAGGTTTGAGAGGAGCAGAGGAGAACAGCAGGAACACCAGAGATCACAGAGGGAGAGTGGGAGCTTTTACAGATCAAGGGTGGGGACCCGTGATTGCTACAGCCTGGAGAAGGTACCAGGGGAATCGTCTGGGGAAGTGGCTCAGGGAGGACAGCTGTTGTGCCAAGGGCTAAGGGAGTCAGCTCCTTCCACTGGCAGTTGCACATGGTCCCGAGGCTGGAACCTGGCACGAGTGAGTGGGGGCTGGGTTCCCCCCCCAGAAAACCCCTTGCCCTGGTGAGGTCAACAGGGCCCTTACATGGTCCTGATGGACTGAACAGAGGACAGAGACCCAGGAATAGGACTGATTTTGTCACAACTACAGCAATCTTTCGAAAGCAGCTCCTCCGGAAGATCTCTTCTGAAAGAACTTCTTTTGAAAGAGTGTGTCCACACACAAAAAAGCAGATCAAAAGAGTGATCTGCTCTTTCAAAAGAGAGCATCCACACAGCCCCTGCTCTTTTCAAAGAGCAGGCCTGGGATCAAAAAAATTAAGCCCCATGAGGACTGCTCTTTCAAAAAAAATAAATAAATAAAGGCTTGCGGAGCATCTACCCAAGTTTTCTTTCAAAAGAAGCTTTCAAAAGGGGGAACTCTTCCTGAAATGGGAAAGGAAGAGCACTTTTGAAAGAAGTGCCACGTTCTTCTGATTTACTTTTGAAAGAACGCTTTTTGTGTGTAGACGCTCTGTGGGCTCTTTCGAAAGAACTTGTTAGTGTAGGCGCAGCCTGAATGGGCATTGTGAATACTAATCTGCATAGGTAGCGTGTGACAGGGGTTTCATCCCTGAGCTGGTGATGAGCCTGACAAACAGAGCAGGGGACCAGTGCCTTGTCTGATGCTGGTACCTGAACCACAGCTGCTCTCCAGCTGTCTTAATAGTTTCATCAAGATGATTACAGCAGTGACTAGCAAACCTCACGAGTAAGAGTTTTGGACACAAGAACAAGAGGAAAGTGCTCATGCCAGTTTGTTTCTCAAAATGTATTATGCTCAAAGTCTGCATCTACATGTAACAGATCTTCCAGAAGAACACCAGCTTCTTCCAGAAGATCTGGGGACCATCCACACATGCAAGGCGTTTTACTGGAAGGAATCCGGAAGACCACACCACTTCTTCTGTATCCCTATCTCTGGTTCCATAAAAGGAATAACTCCTTCTCCTGGCAGATTCTTCTGGAAAAAGGCAAGTGTGGACACTCATGGACAGCTTCTTCCAGAAGAAGCTGTCCATCATGATCGCTCCCTGCTGGAGCAAGGAGACAGTCAAGCAAGCCCCTGGGGGCTCTGTGGTGCCTGCTTCCAGCAGCAGTTGAAACTGCAAGGACCTAAAAACCCCAGAGTAGGAGGCAGGGGCTGTGAGGCCGGCAGCATGTGCGGAGCTGCAGCACCCTGCCTACGACCACCTCACACCCAAAGGCCAGCAGCAAGATGGCCAGCAGCCCCCCCTCACCACCACACACACTAGGGCGGCTCTGGGGAGTTGGACTATGGCAGCCTGGAGGGAGAGTGGCCCCAGAAGAAAGCCCCTTCCTGGACACAGCCAAAGCTGTGGGACACCCTCGCACACTGGCGTGAGGGAAACATCCCGAGGGACACATTGGGACACTGGTGAAATGCCACCACCTGCACCCACCTGGCCACAGCCTGGTCACCCATGGCCATCCTGCCCAGACCAGGTCCAGTGCAAGATTAAAGAACTGAACCAGGGATACATGTGGGCCAGGGACAGCAGCCATCACTCTGGGACCAGCCCAGCCAGGTGTCCTTATTGTAGGGCTCTGCAGAACATCCTGGTGGGTAATGCGACCTCACCATCTTGTGGATATGGCAGCCATGGACACCCCTGCCACACTGGAGGTGGAGGACAGAAGCTCTTCCAAGAGGCAAGGGAGGAGGACAAGCCCACCAGCAAGCCCCAGGGACACTTGAATGACTCCTCCCCAGTGAGGTTCCTTGGTGATATCCATAGCCTCAGAGCTGAGCAGCCAGGTGACATCGAGCCGGGCACCCCTGGACCTATACAAGGTCATCCTAGGTGAGTGGGTAGGATGGGGCATCCCCAGTGGGAACACATGCAGGTTTCCCTACCATGCCCCACAGATGCCCTGCACCAGAGTGCACCCTGGGGCCACAGGCAAGGGGCAGAGTACCCTGCATGCTGCCTCCCTCCTGGGAGCCCCTCTACATGCAGGTCCATGCAGGGGGGGGACAGAGTGTGCATAGCCACACCCAGTGTACCCGTGCCCAGAGCATGTAGCCCTCTGTGCCCAACCACACTCTTCTCATGCAGTGCCCCATTCCCAGGTGGGGCCCTTCACAGGTGACTGCATCCCCAAGATGAGGGACTTCCCAGGCCACTGTGCCAGGACCATGGACCAGTGCTACAAGGTCATCCCAGGTCAGGTCTAGGGGGAGGTGCCTGGGGGCACAGGGGACTGCCACACAGAGCTTGACTGGGGCCCTGATCCCCCACTTTCCTCCCCACTTGTCTTTCAGCAGCTCCATCCCAGGGACAGGAGAGGCACCGGAGGAGCCTGGTGCCCACCGGCAGCATCCAGGCTAGAGGTGTAGGCAGCCCCTCAGGTGGGACATGGCCCTTGTGCATGGCTATAGCCTGACAGGTGTGGAGGTTTTTGTCACCAGATCCTGCGGAGAAGGCAGCAGCATATGCAGCCACCCTCCACCACCAAAACAATGTGGTAGAGAGGTGCCTGGCCCTGAAGGGTGGAACACCTCCAGGGTGCCCCTCCAGGACTGGGCTTGTATATGGGGTGGGTATCGGGATCCCCAGTGGTGGGCCCCCTGGTCCCTGTGTCTGGACCACCCGCCCAGGTCCCTGGGGTTCCCCCCTCCCTGCTCCCCAGTCTGGGCTAGGCCCCAGCATGTGGCTTACATCCAGTACAACAGCCCTGTCTGTGGACTTGCCCAGCCCGAATTGGTGCCCCACAAAGCAGTAGCTATCCGGGGTAGCCAGCTTCCAGATAGTAATGGCTAGGTGCTTCTCTAGCGGGAGGGCTGGCCAGGGACAGATCTCACAGAACATGCCCGTCTGTATGCACAGGTTCTGCTGCCGCTGTTCATCATCCCACTGTGCCATGACCACCTTGTCCCACCAGTTGGTGCTGGCGGCGTGGGTCCAGATGTGGGGTACAGGTTGTCAGGGTCCTGGCATGGACAGGGGTGAGTCAAGACCCTCAGTGCTCATGCTGCGTTCATGCACAGGCTTAGAAGGGTGGCCAGAAGTCTCCCCAGCACCCTTGTCAGGGTGAGCCTGTGCTGCTGAAGGACCTCGGGGTCCATGGCCAGCACATGGGCTGTTGCAGGAGCAGTGAGATAGTGAACTATTCCGGGAGCAGCACAAGTGGCCTCAGCAGCTAGTGCAGAGAGAGGCTGTTGTGGAACAGCCTTTAACAGGCCATGTGGCCAGTGCCCCAGAAGTGCTCTCTGGTTTTGTGACCCCCCGCTTGAGGCATTTCCTGCCCTGTTCTTCTGGAAGCGCATCCACGCATGAGTGGACGCAATCTTCTAGAAGACTGGACAACTCTTTCGAGCTCTGCTTTGTGTGTACATGATCTTTTCCGGAAGATGATCTTCCTGAAGAGACTTTCCAGAAGATCCTCTTCCAGAAGATCTGACACATGTAGATGCAGCTAAAGTTTTGCAGGACACTTCTTTTACCCTCTGATACCTTTCCTCTCACCCATGTGGACATATATAGGCTTTCAGATGCTATTTACAATAGAGCTGAGGTGAGGGGTTGCACTGAAGCAACTTACAATGATGATCTCTGAGTAATCTCTTTTAAATATCTCGAGGCTTATATTTACATATTTCCCTTGTGCAGTGTCTTGAAATATTTGTTTACTCTATGAACACACTACGTGAGAATGAAATATTTTATATTTAAGCTGAATTGTTGTCAATTTTAAAATACTAGTCATCTAAAAGACTGACGTTTGGATATCACCCTGCAACAAATCTGATCTGTAGATCTCTGTTTGGTGAGTTTCAGATCCAGACCCAGACTTTGTGATTGGAATCCATTGCTATTTAATATTCAGAAAACATTGTTGCTTTGATTTGCACGTGTACACTACCATTATATTTATTTCATAATAGGCTGCATGAAGTCCTTAAAACAGACTTTGATTAAGAACCTCATGGCACTTCTTTATTATTATCCCTAGTATTTGCCACCCTGCCTTTGATCCTATTGTATGCCAGTAATCTCAAATCTTTAAATCCTTAGAGAATTCAATAGTTGAAAAAAAGATTCAGCTTAACAGAAATTCTAACACTCTTCTGCCATACAACTATATGCTTTCATGATTAGAGATGAAAGGAAAACCTGTATTTTTTAGGGAAAAAAAGAAATAAAAGATGATTATAAAAGATTGGAGTGTGACTCAATGATGAAAAGAAAATTATTCCATAACTGTGTTTCACAATAATGTTTGCAAAAGATAATTTAGAATAATTTCTCTGACAATAGTCTCATTTTACGGTGAAAATATTTTAAAGTAATTTTAAAACATATCAATTTTTGACTTTTCAGCAAGGTACAGATGCAAGAAGTATGAACTGCAATTTATAAAAACATGTTTGTTACTGTACTGACAGACATATGTGCTGAGTTCATATTGTGAAAAATGTAGCATCCTCTCTGCAGCATTCAAAACAGTTTTCATAAATATGAGCAAATTCACTACTTTTAGAAGTTTTTTCTTTATTGACAGACTGCTAAAGAAGTGCTAAGTTTCCAAATACTGTGGTCTGCTAGCAAGGCTTCAACCTAATCTGCAGGGACCAGTGTTCAATCTCCATGCACTTTCACTCTTTGGTTTCTCTTCTGAGACTGAAAACTTTGATGACAAAACTATATTGCTACAAAGAAGTCACTTTGGAATAAGAAGTCATTTAATTGTTCATGCAGCTGTTAAAAGGGACATAGGCCACAAGATTAAGGTATGAGTTAAAGGTTTATATTTTTGCCTATTTTAACAGGTAACCTACATTTAAACACAAAACAAACAGTTGCTTGGCATGCACGTATTTGAAGGGATAGAGCACAGGGAAATCAATGGCTGAAAAGGATACGGGACAGTTAAATGAAAGAAGGATCCAACCCTAAATAAGTGGGCTAAACTAGGTGAACATTTTACCTCTGATTTGCCATATACATAGACCAGTACTTATTCTTCTCTTATGCCCACGTCTATGGATACCACATCTATGGGTATGGGATGTCCAGGGAGGGGTAGCACCTCTGGTGTGGGGACTTGTCGTGTCTCTTCAGGGGCAGTTTGTGCACCTTTGGTTCCCACCTGGCACCCAGCTCTCACCTGTGGTTCCAAGAGGCTGTATCATGCAGCAGCCACACCCCAATAAACCACTTCAACAGGTGGGCTAAACCAGGTGAGGGTAGCCGACAGCTCTGAAACCTGCTGTGAGATAGGGAATTGCCTATCCCAGCATGCAAAGTCATCCCCAGTGAACTGCATGGATGAGATCAACAGCAAGATCCAACAACCAGGAAGGCAGTTCTGCAATGCTCTGTGGGGAGCGAAGGGTATGACAAGGCACCAAAGATGGCACGGCCACCCACTGCAGCCTGGGAAGTCCCAGCCGTGATGACTTTTTGTACCACTGGAACCAGGCTTCTGAGGTCGAGGGAGTGGAACTGCCCCTGTGCAAAGGCTTTTCCACTTTAAACATTCTCCCGCACAGGTTCTTTGCACATTCTCATCATTTCTGTCTACCTCAAAGTCCTGTGGCGATGGCGGAGGGGCAGAGCAACAGGTGAAGGTGATCACTGGGAGTCGTAGCTCCAAACCTGCACATAGGCAGCCTGTGGACTTTGGTTGCTCGACTCCAACTCTGGAACAACAGAGGAGTTTGGCAGCATCCCAGGTGCCTGAGCAGACCTTCTTAGGAACAGCACTGCTCATCCTCAAAATGAGGGAGGGGACTAGAAAAGGTGTCCCAAAAATTGCTTGTCCCAACCAAAATGGCCAGCACGTTGCAGCTGGCAGTTTTACCCTCACAGTGGTTGGAAAAAAAGTGAAAAGAAAGATGATATTTGCGGCATGGAATGTTCACACCCTCTTAGGCAGGGAGAAAGCTATGAGGCCTGAGAGAAGAACGGCCTTCATAGCAAGAGAAATGGCATGTTATAACATTGACATAGCTGCCCTGAGCGAGACCAGACTGGCAGAGGAAGGATCCATCTGTGAACAAAAAGGAGGTTACACCTTCTTCTGGAAAGGCAGGCCAGAAAATGAAGACAGAATCCACGGAATGGGACTCTCCATCAAGATGTCACTTCTGCACCAGCTTCCTGACATACCAGCTTGCATCAGTGAGTGTTTGATCAAGCTCCGCTTCCCCCTCAAAACCTCTCGCCATGTTACAGTCATCAGCACTTACACACCCACACTGACGAGCAGTGGTGAATCAAAGAGTTTCTATGAGGACCTTTAACAGCAACGAAGGGTCCTGTGGCACCTTATAGACTAACAGAAAAGTTTTGAGCATGAGCTTTCGTGAGCACAGACTCACTTCATCAGATGCTGGTCTTGGAAATCTGCAGGGCCAGGTATAAATAAGCCAGAGCAAGGGTGGGTATAACAAGGTTAGCTCAGTCAGCAAGGGTGAGGCTTACTACCAGCAGCCTATCTGGAGGTGTGAACACCAAGGGAGGGGAAGCTGCTTCTGTATTTAGCCAGCCATTCGCAGTTTTGTTTAAGCCTGAGCTGAGGGCGTTGAATTTGCAGATGAATTGTAGCTCAGAAATTTCTCTTTGGAGTCTGGTCCTGAAATTTCTTTGCTGTAGGATAGCTACTTTTAAGTCTGCTATGTGTGGCCTGGGAGACTGAAGTGCTCTCCTACAGGTTTTTGTATATTGCCATTTCTGATACCTGATTTGTGTGCATTTATTCTTTTACGTAGAGACTGTCCAGTTTGTCCGATGTATATAGCAGACGGGCATTGCTGGCATATGATGGCATAAATTATATTGGTAGATGTGCAGCTGAATGAACCCACGATGGTGTGGCTGATCTGGTTAGGTCCTGTAATGGTGTAAATATGTGGGCAGAGCTGGCAACGAGGTTTGTTGCATAGATGGGTCCCTGAGTTCGAGTGACTGTGGTGCGGTGTCTAGTTGCTGGTTAGGATTTGGTTCAGGTTGGCAGGTTGTCTGTGAGCAAGGACTGGTCTGCCTCCCAAGGCCTGTGAAAGTGGGGGATCATTGTCCAGGATGGGCTGTAAATCCCTGATGATGCGCTGTAGAGGTTTTAGCTGAGGACTGTAGATGATGGCTAGTGGTGTTCTGTTGGTTTCTCTCTTGGGCTTGTCCTGTAGTAAGAGGCTTCGTGGCACACATCTGGCTCTGATCTGTTTTTTCCACTTCCTCAGGTGGGTATTGTAGTTTCAAGAATGCTTGGTAGAGATCCTGTAGGTGTTTGTCTCTGTCAGAGTGGTTGGAGCAAATGCGGTTATATCTTGGTGCTTGGCTGTAGACAATGGATCGTGTGGTGTGTCTGGGATGGAAGCTGGAGGCATGAAGGTAGGCATAGTGGTCAGTGGGTTTATGGTACAGGTTGGTATTGATGTGGCCATCGTGTATTAGCACCGTGATGTCCAGGAAGTGGATCTCCTATGTGGACTGTTCCAGGCTGAGGTTGATGTTGGGGTGAAAGTTCTTGAAGTCCCGTTGGAATTCCTCCAGAGTCTCCTTCCCTTGGGTCCAGATGATGAAGATGTCATCAATGTACCATAAGTAGAGACAGGGTGTTAATGGATGAGAGCTAAGGAAGTGCTGTTCCAGGTCAGCCATGAAAATATTGGCATATTGAGGGGCCATGCGGGTACCCATAGCTGTGTTGCTGATTTGAAGGTATATATCGTCGCCAAATCTGAAATAGTTGTGTGTGAGGATAAAGTTACAGAGCTCAGCCATCAGATGTGCTGTAGCATCATCAGGTATACTGTTCCGGACAGCATTTATTCCATCTTTGTGTGGGATGTTGGTATAGAGAGCTTCTACATCCATGGTGGCTAGGATAGTGTTTTCTGGTAGGTCATCAATGTATTGCAGTTTTTTCAGGAAGTCAGTGGTGTCTCGGAGATAGCTGGGAGTGCTGGTGGCATAAGGTCTGAGGACAGAGTCCACATAACCAGACAGTCCTTCAGTGAGAGTGCCAATGCCTGAGATGATGGGGCATCCAGGATTTCCAGGTTTGTGGATCTTGGGTAGTAGGTAGAATAGCCCTGGACAGGGCTCTAGAGACGTGTTGGTATAAATCTGTTCTTGTGCTTGTGTAGGGAGTGTCCTGAGCAGATGGCATAGTTTCTTAGTGTATTCCTCGGTGGGATCTGAGGAAAGTAGCCTGTAAAATTTGGTATTGGAGAGTTGTCTGGAAGCCTCCTTCTCATAGTCAGACCTGTTCATGATGACAGTAGCTCCTCCTTTATCTGCCTCTTTGATTATAATGTCAGGGCTGTTTCTGAGGCTGTGGATGTCATTGTGTTCCGCACGACTGAGGTTGTGAGGCAAACGATGCTGTCTCTCCACAATTTCTGCCTGTGCGCGTCGGTGGAAGCATTCTATATATAGGTCCAGACAGTTATTTCTACCCTCAGGAGGAGTCCACGTGGCGTTACCCCTCCAATACTTGACCATCTTGTGAAAGCAACTCCGCCTAGTGACAAGCTTCCATTGAGTGAGTTCAATGCCAGGGTCAGCAAGGATTGTAGGACCTGGAAAGGGGTGCTGGGGCATCATGGTGTTGGTAACATGAATGCCAGTGGCTACCTTCTGCTGAGCTTGTGTGCAGAAACGGACCTGACAATTACCAACACTCTCTTCAGGCAAGCCAATAAATACAGGACCACATGGATACACCTGAGATCAAAACAGTGGCACCTGATTGACTGTGTCATCAGTCTCAGGTGGGACATTTGAGAAGTTAAGATCACCAGGGCCATGCAGGGATATGAGTGCTGGATTGATCATAGACTAGTCAGATCAGTCCTTATGCTGTACATCACACCACTGTACCGCAAGAAGCTCAGGGTTGTCAGACCCTCCTTCAATATCAGAAAGCTACAACATATGGGTCATCGTGAGAAATTTGCAGCCTGCCTGATGAAATGCTGACATCCCACGGACCTCTGACTGGAGACCTAACACAAAAGTGGGATCAGTTCAAAACCCTGGTGATGGAGTCAGCCAAGTCAACACTAGGACTGAAGAAGAGTGTTCACCAAGACTGGTTTGATGAAAATGACAAAGCCATCATGAAGATCTTAGACGAAAAACAGAATGCATTTCTGCTATGGCAAAATGATCAGTCCTCTATCTCCAAATGTGATCATTTCAAACACCTTCAGAGCCAGGCACAAACAGCACTTTGCAAAATGCAAGATGAGTGTTGGGAGAGTAAAGCTGATGAAGTCCAATAATATGCTGACACCAAGGAGTCTAAGATGTTCTTCAGTGCTATCAAAGCTATATATGGACCTTCAAAGCCAAGTACTACACCTCTTCTTAGGGAGAAGGACAGTATCAACAATAGGTGGAGAGGACACTTCAGCAACCTTTTCAACAGACCCTCCATTGTTGACCCTCATAAACCCACATTAAACAGTCTTGACCTGCCCCCTACAATGGATGAGGTCAAAAAGGCAATCAGGAAGACTAACTCTGGCAAAGTCCCTGGGATGGACGGTATCCCTGCTGAAATTTTCAAAGTGACAGGACCAGTGTCCCTTGGAGCCTTTCACAGCATCCTGATCAGCGTCTGGGAAGAAGAAGACATGCCCAAAAACTTTAAGGATGCCATAATCATCTCACTCTTCAAGAACAAGGGCAACAGACCTGACTGTGGAAATTACCAAGACATCTCCCTTCTCTGTAGTGCTGGGAAGATCTTGGCTTGAGTCATCCTCAACCATCTGATCACCAGCATCTCAGAGAAGAACCTACCAGAGGCACAGTGTGGTTTTCGCCCAGGCCGCAGCTCCATTCACATGATCTTTGTTGTTCTTCAGGTCCAGGAAAAGTGCATAGAGCAGAACTTGGATCTGTACACTGTCTTTATAGACCTGCCCAAGGCATTTGACACCATCAACAGAGAAGCCCTGTGGATTATCCTGTCAAAACTTAGCTGCCCGAGAAGATTTGTTAACCTCGTATGCCTGTTCCATGATGACATGTCTGGCTTTGTTCTTTCAAATGCCGAGCCCTCAGATCCATTTGAGATATCCAGTGGTGTGAAGCAAGGGTGCGTGCTGGCCCCAGAATTATTCAACCTCTTTTTCACATGCGTCCTCAGCCACACAGTTAGGGACCTGGACCATGGAGTCTAAATAAAACAGAGACTTGATGGGTTACTTTTCGACCTTCATTGTCTGAATGCTAAAACCAAGATTCTTGAGAGGCTCATCCTTGAAGCCCTTTTTGCTGATGACTGTACACTTCTGGCGCGCAAGGAATCCGATCTCCAGCTCATCGTCAACAAGTTTGCTGATGCCTCTCACCTCTTTGGTTTGCCCATCAGCCTAGGAAAGACCAAGGTGCTGTTTCAACCTGCTCCAGGATCTGCTGCTCTTCCTGCTTCAATCTTTATTGAAGGAACAGTTAAAAAGAGTAGAGGAGTTCAAGTACCTTGGCAGTGTGATAGCCAATGAAGGCTCAATTGATGAAGAAATCAATGTCAGAATCTGCCAGGCCAGCTGGGCCCTAGGACGTCAGAGTGCGAATGTTGAATCAGCACAATATCCGACAGTCCACTAGACTGCAAGTGTACAAGGCTGTAGTCCTGAGCAGTCTCCTGTATGTCTGCGAAACCTGGACTTTGTACAGAAAACATATAAAACTGCTGGAGCGCTTCCACACATGCAGCCTGAGGTCAATACTGCACATTCAATAGCAGGACAGAATTACAAACCTGGAAGTCCTGGACAGAGCAGGAACTATGAGCATCGAAGCCATAATTCTGAAAGCGCAGCTTCGCTAGACAGGGCACGTCATATGAATGGAGGAGTTGAGAATCCCTAATCAGCTCCTCTACGGTGAACTTTCCCAGGGCAAAAGGAATCAAGGTAGGCCTCACAAGAGATATAAAGACTGAGTGAAGGCCAACATTGCTCATTCTGGTTTAAAACAAGATCAGCTAGAGCAGCATGCAAAAGTCCAAACAGGCTGGCATGCTCTTGTATGACAACTTTGAAGAGCAGCGACACGTACGCCTCATCAATTCCCTTTGTGAGGAAGAAAGCAGCAGCAGCAGCCACACCAACAGAGCCAGGATATTTCCCTTGCCCCCACTGTGAACGCCCATGCTGTTCAAAGCTTGGACTCCTCAACCACATGCAAGACCACAACCAATGAGCCCGTGCAAGCTCAAGACACCATCGTCAGACACGACGGACTACCTACTAAACTAGGTGAGGTCATGTTCTGTGGTAGCTGACCAATTCCTTTTAATCAATGGCATGCAGCATAGCTTGCAAAAAAACTGTTGTGCTTTCCCCCAACTGACACACACACACACACACACACACACACACACACCTTTCCCTTATTCAGGCCCATCAATGCAAGGGGCAAAGAAGACAGCTGCCATAGGGCCTAGCAATTCAAAGGAGCCTGAGACTCCCAGCTGTCACTGCTACTTGCGGGTGGAGCCCTGGGCCCTTTAAATTGCCACTGGAGTGCTGGCCTACATGCTCTGTGTGCCTCTGAGAACAGAGGGCAGAGTTGGTGCATTTTGGGTGGTGAAGGTGGCTTAGTATTCTCAGCACCAGCCCATCCACAAGCATGGAGCCCTCACACTTTGCTCTGGGGCCTGCGGAGGCTGTTGGCTCCCCCACTCTTATTAATAAGATATAATAGAGTTTCATAAGGGAGGACTTGGTATTTTTGCTTCTTTTTCAGCAGGGATTTTGCCTACAGTGAAGCTCTGAACCAGCAGCGGCCAGTCGAGTTGCAGCTTTTCCTTAGCCACCTCAAACTCCCTTCACCCCCACACCCAGGGTAGGCAGAACTGCTATACGCCAGGCTTTGTATCTCACCTGCTTGAAACTGTAAGGGGCAAATGTTGTTCCCGTCTTTTGAAAAGGAAAGAAGGACAATCCAGGAAACTATAGATGGGTCAGCCTTAGGGAAAATAACAGAGGGGATCCTCAAGGAATCCATTTTGGAGCACTTGGAAGAGGGGAAAGTGATCAAGAGTAGTCAACGTGGATTCACCAAGGGCCAGCCCTGCCTGACCAATCTGATTACCTTCTCTGAGATAACAGGCTCTGTGGACGCGGGGAAGTCAATGGATGTGATGTACCTTGACTTCAGCAAAGCTTTTGATACGGTCTCCCACAACATTCTTGTCCATAAGTTAAGGAAGTATGGACTGGATCCATGGACTAAAAGATGGTTAGAAAGCTGGCTTGAGAGTCGGGCCAAACAGGTAGTGGTCAATGGCTCAATAGCTGGATGGTGGTTGGTTTCAAGTGGAGTGCTCCAAGGCTCAGTTCATGGGCTGGTGTTGTTCAACATCTTTATTAATTACCTGAATAAGGGACTGCATTGCATCCTCAGCAAGTTTGAAGATGACCCTAAGCTAGGGGGAGAGATAGATAGGACCCAGAGGGGCCTGGATAAATTGGAAGATTGAGCCAAAAGAAATCTGTTGCAGCTCAACAAGGAGAAGTGTAGAGTACTGCACTTGGAACAGAAGAATCCCAAGCATTGATATAGGCTGGGGACTGACTGGCTAAGCAGCAGTACAGTGGAAAGGGACCTAAGGGTTATGGCAGATGAAAGGCTGGATATGAGTAAACAGTGTGCCCTTGTAGTCAAGAAAGCTAACAGCATATTAGGATGCATTAGGAGGAACATTTCAAGCAGATCTACAGAAGTGGTTGTTCCCCTCTATTCAGCACTGGTGTGGCCACATCTGGAATATTGTGTCCAGTTTTGGGCCCTCCAGTATAAAAAGAATGTGGATGTGCTGGAGAGGGTTCAGCAAAGAGCAACAAAAATGATTAAGTGGCTGGAGCACACAACCTATGAGGAGAGGCAAAGGGATTTGGGCTTGTTTAATTTACAGGAGAGAAGACTGAGGGATGATTTAATAGCAGCCTTCAACTTCCTGAAGGGGTGGTCAAAGAGGATGGAGAGAAACTATTCTCAGTGGTGTCGGATAGCAGAACAAGGACCAACGGTCTGACATTACAGAAAGAAAAGGAGTAGGTTGGATATTAGGGAAAACTACCTCACCAGGAGTGTGGTGAAACAGTGGAATGAGTTGCTTAGAGAGGTGGCAGATTCTCCATCCCTAGGGGTTATTTAAGGCCCAGCTTGATGAGGTCCTGGCTGAGATGACTTAGTTGGGGTTGATCCTGCTTCAAGAAGGGGGCTGGACTAGATGATGTCATGAGATCCCCTCCAGCCCTGTGATTCCAGGATTCTAAGAACTGGTAAAGGTGCACTGGTGCAGATCACAATGTTCAGAGCCTTTCCTCATCTACATAGAACATAGATTTCTATCCTGTCCTATTCTTACATTAACACACAAAACTAACTAAAAGCTCCAGAGCTACACCTACACTATAGCGATCTCTCAAAAGAAGCCCTTCTGGAAGAACTTCTTTTGAAAGAGTGCATCCACACGTGAAAAATCAGGTCAAAAAAGTGATTGGCTCTTTTGAAAGAGTGAGTCCCCACAGCCCCCCACTCTTTTGAAAGAATGGGCCAGGGATCAAAAAAAAAAAAAAATCAGGCCCCATTTGGACTGCTCTTTCAAAAAAAAAAAAAAGCACCTGCAGACCATCTATGCACATTTTCTTTTGAAAGAAACTTTTGAAATGGGGCGCTCTTCCTCAAACAGGAAAGGAAGAATGATTCAAAAGGGGTGCTGCATTCTTTTGATTTACTTTTGAAAGAACACTGTGTGTAGATGTTCCACGGGATCATTCGAAAGAGCCCCCTTCTTTCAAAAAGTCTTTCAGGCTTGCTAGTGTAGCTGCAGACTGGAAGTATCTACAATAGCTTTGGCTAGTAATGTAGGGAAAGATTTTTTCAAAGGCTCAAAGGTCAGGAAAGCATCCTGGTCCCGTTGAAGATCAGTGGGAGGTTCATCACCTAAGTGCCCTCTTTGTCTCTGAAAATCTTCTTAGTACTGAAACACACTATCTCCTGGTGTCTGCAGTTCTGTAAACTAGCAGTCCACTGGAAAATATATGTAGACCCACCTGATTTGTCATACATGTATTGAAAAAGAAGCACTCACCATGGCAGAATTTGGTGTGTGAGACAAATATTTTACAACCAATCTCAAAAAATTGTTTTGAAGCTTTGTTACAACACTTTAGTTTAAAGATTGGGTCCTTTTTAAAAAAAATAATAGAAAGTCACTGGCAAAATGACAATGGAGCTATCAGCATGGAGGCGATAATTCAGACTCTGACTAAAATTAAAATCGGTCAGGAAAGAATAGAGAATAAGGGCAACGAAAAAGCCTGATTCATATCTGGATAAAACAAAGTATCACTTAGCACAGCTGGATGTAGACTTTGATGTAAGATTACAGAAAGTGCAAGGAGAGGTTGAAGCTTTGAAAGTTATCCTGCAGTTAGCAGTAATGGACGGTGAAATGAGAACTGGCTACATGGGTTTCTACCTCTTTGTAATAAGGAGCTATTGGTTGGCTATCTCCTCAAAAAGTCACCCCTTACTGAAGCAGGCACAAAACCCACACACTTATGATGAAAAAGGTTCCTGGGGTAAAAATATTGCTTGTAAATAAGTGAACATTAAAATCCCTTTTCAAAAATGAAAAATACAATCTGAGAGATCAAACAAAACCAAAAATGTAACCATACAGTAACACTTAAAAAAAGAGCGGGGGGGAAGGAAACCTGTGACATAGTAAGGCTGTGTCTACACGTCAGATTCTCCAGAAGAACACAGGCTTCTTCTGGAATATCTGGGGAGCATCCACACACGTAAGGCGCTCTTCTGGAAGGAATCTGGAAGAACACACCATTTCTTCTGGATCCCAAACTCTAGTTCTGTAAGGGAAATAATGCCTCCTTCCAGAAGCTTGCTCTGGGAGAAAGCATGTGTGGATGCTCACAGGCTGCTGCTTCTGGAAGAAACAGTCTGCCATGGCAGCTCCCTGCTTGAGCATAGAGACAATCTAGCAAGCCCCTGGGGGCTCTATAGTGCCTGCTCCCAGCAGATATGCAGACACCTCTCCTAGGCCTGGAAGAGACCTTGGGAGGTCATCTAGTCCAGTCCCCTGCCCTCTTGACAGGACCAAGCACCATCCCTGGCATCTATTTGCCCTAATCCATAAATGAGCTCAATCCTTGAGGAGGTCACAACCCTGGGTTTAGCAGGCCAATGCTTAAGCCACTGAGCTCTCTCTTCCCCTAAATATAAAAAAAATTTTAATTGGAGATATACATCTAGAACTGGAAGGGACCTCAAGGGGTCATCTAGTCCAGTCCCCTGCCCTTCTGGCAGGACCAAGTGCCACCTCTGGCATCCATTTGCCCCAATCCCTATATGGCCTCCTCAAAGATTGAGCTCACAATCCTGGATTTAGCAGGCCAATACTCAAACCACTGAGCTATCCCTCCCCCCCCAGAGTATCACCAACACTTGTACCTGCACAGACGTAACATCACCCTCTCTGGGGGGCTCAAACCACCATCTTTTCCGTTAACAGCCAAATACGCTGACTCCTTGTGCCACAGAGATGCAGCACCCAGCCCACACCGACCCCAGACCCAATGGCCAGCAGTTAGATGGCCAGAAGCCAGCCCTCCCACCCACAGCCCCCAGTGCAGCCCTGGGGAGTCAGAGGATGGCAGCCCAGAGGGGGAGTGGCCCCAGGGGAAGAGGGCCCCTGCCTGGACCAAGCCAGAGCTGCAGGACCTCCTCACACTCTGGTAAGAGGAAGGTGTCCTCAGGAACACATTGGGGCACTGGTAAAACACCACTGCTTCCACCCGACTGCCACAGCCCAGTCCACCTGTGGCCATCCTGCCCGGCAGCAGACCAGGTCCAGGGCAAGATAAAGGAACTGTGCCAGTGATATACACGGGTCAGGGACAGTTGCCATTGCTCTGGGGCTGGCCCAGCCAGGTGTCCCTATTATAGGGAGCTGCAGGACACCCTGGAGGGTGACAACACCTCGCCACTATGCCATGTCCCCATGGACACGGCAGCCGCAGACCGCCCCACCACACACACCGGTGTGGGAGGATGGCAGCTCCTCTGAAGAGGCTGGAGAGGAGGGCGAGACCACCGGCCAGCCCCAGGGACCCTTGGACGACTCTTCCCTGAAGGGTCCCTGATGATAGGCCTGGCCTCAGACCCGAACAGCCGGACCACGTCCACCCAGGCATCCCTGGACCTATACGAGGTCCCGTCAGGTAAGCGTGAGACACAGGACATCCCCCCCATGGTGGCACATGCAGGCCCCCCACAATGCACCCCCCAATGCCCCACACTGGAGTGTGCCCTGGGGCCACAGGCGAGCCTAATCCCCCCTCCCCATTATCTTACAGAGGCCCCATCCCCAGGATGGGAGAGGTGCCAGAGGAGCCTGAGCCGAGCTGGTAATGTGCAGGCCGGAGGTGCTGGAAGTCCCCCAGACTGAGCATGACCCATGCATGAGGGCACAGCTCGGCGGGCACAGAAGACCAAAATCATGTGGCAGAGAGGCATCTGGCCCTGGAGGCAGGGGACCGCCAGTGGCACCAGGAAACCTGGGGAGGTGGTCATCACTCCCCACCACCTACCCTTTCCCCCAAACCTGCCCTCCACCCACTCTGCCACCTCTGCCATCCACACCCCTGAGTCCCTAGGTGCCCTTCTTCCCCAGGGTCTTTCCACAGTGGCCCTTCAGGAGCTGGAGGCCCAGCCTCTGGCTGCAGTGGGCCTCCTGCCCCAGGAACCATTCCCCTCTGCCCCCCTCACCAAGGGCATGTCACCAGCTGCCCACCGCCTCCTCCCCATGCTCCCTGCTCCATCAGGGCCCCAGCGGGGATCATGCACCTGATGTGAGAGAGGCAGCCGTGGGGGCCAGGGATCATGGCCCTCCACACCTTCCTCAGGTAGGGTCCCCCCTCCATACCCAGTTAGTACACTCCTGCTGCCCTGATGCCCCCTTGTAAATAATTGACACCTTTCATTTTAAAGAAAACTTATTTTCTATTATTATTGTACTTAACGTTCTAACCCATTGATATTGTTTATAGTTTAATACAGTTGGCTTGGCAACCCTCTGTCCAATGGAGGGCAGTGAGGGGTGGAAGCGGATACGTGTTGGGGCCCGGCTCAGAGGTCTCTGTAGACGAAGGCCTCTTGGAAGACCTCCCAGATATGGACCCCATCCCAGTGGAGCTACCGATTGGGGTCCACGGCTGGCTGCTCATACTCCAGAAGTGGTGGGACCATCCCGCCCTGGTGCTGTGTCCCCTCACATTCCTCAATGACGTTGCAGAGAGTGCAGCAGGTGGCCACAACCTGCAGGACACACTCTACCTCCACATCAAGGTGCTTGAGAAGACAGCTAAACCATTCCTTTAGGTGCCTGAAGGCACACTCCACAGTGTTCTGGGCACATCCCAGCCAGGTGCTGAAGAGCTTCTGTGATGGGGTCAGGTGACGTGTGTAGGGGTGTTGCAACCACAGCTGCAGGGGGTACACTGGGTCGGGTACCAGGCATAGCAGGACAGCAATATTCACAGAATCACAGAATCATAGGGCTGGAAGGGACTTCAGGAGGTCATCCAGTCCAGCCCCCTGCTTCAAGCAGGATCAACTCCTATTAAGTCATCCCAGCCAGGACCTTGTCCAGCCGGGACTTAAAAGCCTCAAGGGATGGAGAATCCACCACCTCTCTAAGCAACTCATTCCAATGCTTCACCACCCACCTGGTGAAGAAGTTTTTCCTAATATCTAACCTACACCTTTCCCTCTTCAACTTCTAACCATTACTCCTTGTTCTGCCATCTGACACCACTGAGAACAGTTTCTCACCCTCCTCTTTAGAGCTCCCCTTCAGAAAGTTGAAGGCCAATATTGCCAATGATGAGGTCCCACTGGGCGACCTATGTGCCCACCTCCATCCAGTGGCACAGGAAGGAGTTCTGAAGGATGCGAGCATCATTCTCCCAGCCTGGCTAGCCAACGTAGATGTCAGTGAACTGGCCTTGAGCATCCACCACTGCCTGGAGCAGGATCGAGTAGTACCCATTGCAGTTGATATATTGGCTGGCACACTAGGTGGGGGCCCTGATGAGGATATGGGTGCCATCTAATGCACTGCAGCACTGGGGTAAGCCAAGCTCCATGAAGCCTACCACATCCACATCAAAGTCCCCAAGGTGAACGAGCTACCACACGAGCATGGCCTTGAAAGCCCTCACGACCTGCAGGGAACAGAGAGCATGCACTCTGGGTACCCTGAGCCAGTCCCCAGCCACCCTCTTTCTCCCTCCCTCTCTATGGTCCCCCCAGCAGGGTGCACCCCCAGGAGCAGGATTGTGTATGGGTGGGGTATCAGGTCCCCTGTGGCGGGCCCCTGGCCCATGTGTCCAGGCCCCCACAGGGTCCCCAGGATCCCTGTTGCCCGACACCCCCCTCCCTGCTTCCTGAGCCAGGCTGGGGCCCACCATGCGGCTTACCTCCAGTATGACTGCCCTGACTGTGGACTTGCCCACCCCAAATTGCTGCCCCATGGATTGGTAGCTATCCAGGATGGTCAACTTCCAGATGGTGATGGCTAGATGTTTCTCCAGTAGCCGCATCCCCATGTCCTGGCAGCAAAGCAGAAGGACCAGCCAGGAGCAGATCTCACAGAATGTGCCCTTCGCCATATGCAGGTACCCACTGTTCATTGTCCCACTGCATCATAACCACCCAGTCCCACCAGTCACTGCTGGCAGCTTGGGTCCACACATGGTGGACAAGTTGTCAGAGGCCTGGCTGGGGCATGGCTGGGTCGGGACCCCTGGAGCTCATGTTGCTTTCATGCACAGGCTTAGGAGGGTGGCCAAAAGGCTCCCCAGCACCCTTGTCAGGGTGAGCCTGTGCTGCTGCAGGACTTGGGGTCCATGGCCAGCACATGAGCCATTGCAGGAGCAACGGGATGGCTATGCTGGGAGCAGCACAACAGGCCTCAGCATCTAGTGCAGGGAGGGGTTGTTGGGGGCGGACTCTTTAACAGGCTGTGTGGCCGGTGCCCCGGAAGTGCTCTCCCACTTAGTGACACCATGTGAGGCATTTCCTGCCCTGTTCTTCCATCAGAGCATCTGCACCTGTGTAGGGACAATCTTCCAGAAGACTGGGAAGCTCTTTTGGACACCACTTTGTGAGTGGATGCTCTTCCGGAAGATGATCTTCCTGAAGATGGCTTCTGGAAGATCTGACACATGTAGATACAGCCTAATACAATTGTCTTAATCTCTTTTGATTGTGTATCTGCCACAGGTGCTCAAAGGGGGAACATTAGCAGCGGAATTTCTGCTCCCTCTCATAACACTCACAATCCCTCCAGGCAACATCAAGAGACAATCTGGCCCTTGTTAGATGGGGTTAACCTTCAAAGTTATCTACAGGCACAAGGAAGGGGCAAGAATCCTACAGGGCACCATGCGCACAGGACCCTTCACAGCCTCCCTGCATCTCTCCCTCAGTGATTTGGGGTTAAGCAAGAGCTTCCTTGGGCTGCTCCTGAGGTGGTACAACTATGAAACCCTTAGGTCTAGCTGTAAAAGCACAACCTATGTCAATTACTGATGCTGTACTTGACAGTGATATTCATGCCCATTAAGCAGAGTTAACCAGATACCTACCAGAGCTTGGCACAGAAAACTGTGCAGTTAGCCAACAGAGGGAACAAGCGTAACCAAACACAGATACGCAGCTCAATGGAAGCAGCACGTGCTAAGCACCTCTGAAAATCAGGCTGCGGTCATCCAAAAATACAGGTTTTGAAAATTAGTAGATGCTTTGAAAACATGGCTGCAGACCATGTCCACAGTCAAATAAGAAACTTATGATTGAGCCAAGAGCAGGATCAGTCTCTTTTCTTTGCCTTAACAGCAAGAATATATTGTCTCTCTCCAGCAGCAGGGCCATAGTGTTTGTGACTTCGCTGGAAAAAGTGAAAGGAGGCCAGCCTGTGGTCAAGCAGGTAGCACATATGAATTCATGTCCCGCTTCACCTTCTTGTGTCTGATTTGGTAGAGTGGTGTGTTTCTCTCATTAGAATGGAAATACAGTGGAAAATATATATGGTGAAAGCTGTGATCCAGGCTAAACCCTGATTTAAAGTTGCCAATGTTGGCATAAAATCTTTGGGGGCATAACAGATGTTTCAAGGATGGGCAAGTCCACATTCAGAATATGCAGGTTGTGCAAAGGACTGAGTATTAGTTGGCATCCTCTGTGAGACGGGTCTAGGCACTATAATTTAAAACAATCCTTAGTCTGCACTACAGAATGCTGAGGAAAATTCCCCTCCATCCCTAAGCAGCTGCAAGATCCAAGAACAGGAAGGCTGCCATAGAGCCCCTTCTCCTCAGGCTTAGGGCAGTTGAAAGTTTAACTCAGGCATTCAGGTGTATGGCCCTCGTATGATTTGGAGTAGAGATAGGGCAGGACACAAAGAAATACTGTGCTCTATGCAGCTAACCCACCTGTTCCAAAGAAGCCACCAGAAAGTTCATTGAAGAAAAAATGGTGAAGTCCCATCATCTAGACAGGTCTTCTATTAACTGGACATTAACAAAGCAAAGTAATTCTATCTCATCAGACCTCCCCATGTCTATGGACTGGCTACAAATATAACTGCAGAATTAGATATAGGCTTAATTTTCAAAACAGCACAGTTAGACTCCCACACACCTGGGAAATGGAGAGTTGTGCCCTAGCAGACGCCTTCCCCTGAAAGCTAACTTTTTATAGGCCTTTTATTAGCGATAATGTGCAGCTACTCCAAAGAGACCCAGCTATGTCTCCTGGACTCCTCAATTGGAGAAGGAAATAACCCTAGGGTCCTAGCACAAGAAATGGTATCTCTTTCTACTGTGCCTTTCATTTTGCACATCGACAGTACAGAAACTGTTTTATCTGAAATGAAATATTTTTGAACTGGTGAATTTGACACATATCTTACAATGGATCATGAAGGAAAACACTCACCAAGAGGTACATATCACAGGCTTTCAGAATTAGTTTTTTTTTTCTCAATTCCTGCTATTTATGAGACTTCTGAAATCATCTTTACAACAATGCAGGTTATACCCTGATTATACAATAATTAGTCTTCACATGATACATGATAGTACAAGGATTATGAATCTTCTGTCCACCCACTTTACACCACTATAATTGATTTCAGGGAAGCTGCTCCTTGTTTATCATAGCACGAAATCAGAATCAGGTTCAAGCTGCTGAAAAGAAAGTGTCTTGGAAGTTAAAGAACATATGAGCATCAACATGAATCTCAATGTCCTGTAGCACCGCCATATTCAAGTCTACATGCTTATCCAAAAGTTTATGCACAAAATGATTCACAAATAGTAAGTTTCCCAGCATAGCCATTTTCCCTCTAAAACTGCAGCATTTACTTGTTCCAGTTATGTCACTCTCAGAAAGAAAATACTTGGGTATTTTTACCTTGTGATACTTTCAGCCAATGTCTCAGGACCTGGGAGTAACAGCAAAGTTTGCAGCTTACTATGGGACTCCATTTTGAAAGAGGAAAGAGTCTCTATTTATATCCTTACATAGCACCATTTAATGTCAGAGATGCAGTTTGCAAGCATGGTTACTCACTCAAACTGCTTGGCAACATGCCAGTTGCTGAGAGGTTAGAAAAATGGGGGATGGAACCATGGGCTACAGCCCTAGGCACTTGCTCTGTAGCCTGGAATTCAAGGTCAGTTAAACATCTTCCTCCAGGTGTAGTTTGTTCCAGAAGTTTGTTCCAGTTTAGGAATTATCTCCACTAAAGAAGGTGCTTAAGGTGGAATTCACAAGGGTAGAACTTAAATGTGCTCCTTCCACTTTAGGTACTACTGTTATTCACAAAACCTGCATTCAGTTCTGCCTAACCCTGTTGGTGCGCATATTTCCACTGTTAAAGTGACTCAAGGGATGCGTCTACACTTGCATTGCTCTTTCGAAAGAGGCACGCAAATAAGGTAAATTGAAAATGCAAATGAGGTATAATTTTGCATATTTGGCGCCTCATTTGCATATTCTAATTTCTAAAGAGCTTCTTTCGAAAGAAGAAAGCCAGTGTAGACACTGCTCTTTCAAAAGTAAACCCCATCTTTGAAAGAAACCTTCTTCCCATTAAATAAAGGGAAGAAGGATTATTTCAAAGATGGAGTTTACTTTCGAAAGAGCAGCGTCTACACTGGCTTTCTTCTTTTGAAATAAGCTCTTTCAAAATTAGAATATGTAAGTGATGTGCCAAATACTCAAATTTATACCTCATTTTCATTTTTGATTTACCTTATTTACATACCTTTTTCGAAAGAGGAATGCAAGTGTAGACGCACCCAAGGTGTTTCAGTTTTGGTGGGTGTCCATGCATACTGCTGCTTAAGTCCTTGCACTGCCCGGCAGTGAGGAACCTAACTCATGCCTAAGCCCCAGTGGGATTCACAAATAATGAGCTTCCCTGAAGAGCTTGCCTTGAAGGCCCGATGTGCTAAATGTATTCAGAGTGCACATTTCCCTCCAAACTGGCCTTGGAAAGATTTTGTGCCCTCCTTCTAACTCTTAACTTAGTGATCAGTCAGACTCTAGGGCCGTTTCTACACAGGCCACTTTCTCCAAAAGTGGCATGGTAATACATGGCCTGAAATATGCTAATGAGGCATGGATGCAAATTCCCCATGCCTCATTAGTATACGGTCACGTGATTTGGAGTCCGGAAGGCTGTTCTTCTGGACTTCAAAACGCCGTGTAGAAGTGCAGCTCCCGGGGGGTCTTCTGGAAGGAAGTCCTTCTTCCAGAGGCCCCCCCCCCCCCCCGGGAGCTGCGCTTCTACACAGCATTTTGGAGTCTGGAAGACTGTTCTTCCAGACTCCAAATCACGTGACCATATGCTAATGAGGCATGGGAAATTTGCATCCATGCATCATTAGCATACTTTGGGCCGTGTATTACCATGCCACTTTCGGAGAAAGTGGCCTGTGTAGAAACAGCCTAGAAGAGCTAGGTTCAGTTCTTCCCTTTACCTAATGCAAAGCAGGAGAACTGAAAGCTGGGTCTTCCATTTATATGCCCTAACCACTGACGTAGTAAATCAGTCATTTTCCCACTCTTTTTCTGGACACGATGCTTATATTAAATTATGTACACCAAGTGGAATAGCTTCTACTGCTCTAATACTGTCCATAGTTCTGTGTCTAAGGTAGCCTCCTGGGCTATAAAAAAAATATCAAAGTTCAACTCCTTATATCCCAGCTAGGCGGGGAAATTCAAACTTAGGTCTCCTGCATCCTTAGCAAATGGAGAAAGGTAAGGATTTGGCTTCAGCTCAAGCACATTAATCATCTTGTCCTTAGACGATTGTATGAATGGGTGACTATTTCACACAACTTGTCACTGTAGTTTTATCACAATTAACGTATCATTGCTTCTTCTTTGATCTGAGTGAAATTTCAGGGCCCTGGAGATGTAGATAGAAACTGGTGATAGGCATTTCTCTGATGCAGTTTTGTTTATTTACAAAGCATATACAAAGCCCTGTGTCTTCGAACGCAGAACAAATCAAGTAACACAAAAGACTTCTTTGGCTCACAGCACAAAGGGCATGATTTTTAGCCTTTATACCAACCCAAAATCCTCTCTCCAAGTTTATTCCAGGGTCAGACAGGGTCTACAGGGTCTCGTGTTTTTTTCCTGGTTTTCTATGCTTTGTGCCCTCACTGTCTCATCCCTACCCAAAAACTATTCAGAAAAGTTTCAGGTTGAGTTCACCTATTCCTTTCCCTTAACTGGGGACTTAATCGTTACAGTTATGTGTCTGAAGTGTGAGTTCATATCTATCAATCACAATGCAGTTTTAACTCAGGGGTGAGCAATAAGTGTCCCACAACCCAGACATAATTTGCCAGTGTTCACCGGTGGTGGGTAACCAGACCCTCTATTGACTGGGAGCACCTGCAGGTACAGCCACTCACAGCTCTCATAGAATCATAAGGATCGAAGGGACCTCAGGAGGTCATCTAGTCCAGCCCCCTGCTTCAAGCAGGATCAACCCCCACTAACTCATCCCAGCCAGGACCTCATCAAGCTGGAACTTAAAAACCTCAAGGGATGGAGAATCCACCACCTCTCTAGGCAACACATTCCAATGCTTCACCACCCTCCTGGTGAAGTAGATTTTCCTAATATCTAACCTACACCTCTCCCTCTTCAACTTCTGACCATTAGTAGTTGTTCCGCCATCCAACACCACTGAGAACAGTTTCTCACCCCTCTCCTTAGAGCTCCTCTTCAGGAAGTTGAAGGCTGCTATTTGTCAGAGATTTTTATCATCCCTTGGGCATAATCGTCCCCGTGGGCCAGGGAAAACAAGCCTTTGGCCGTAGGACATCAATGCAGGCACAAGAAAAATCCAAAGTCTCATAGGCTGTCATTTGGCAGCCCCCCTAACGGTCATTCTGAGTCAGTTGGTTTCACCAGTAACCTGAACTCATGAATTATTCATGATCAGGAGTTTAAATTCCAGGCCTCTGATTGGCCCAAAGTGAATCTTTCTAGCTCCTTCAGAGCCTCGGAGGACCTGATTGAAAACAGGTGCATGGAACTTTCGTATTATAATTACCTTATGAATTATGCATGAACTCACACCATAAAAGCAGGGCTCTCCAGCAGTCCTGCGGCCCTTAGGGACACGGACTGGCATCTATCAGCTTACACAGAGGAGCGTGGCAGCTCCGGCTGCGTCCGCTGAACTCTGAGGCCAGGCGCGAATTGCTGAAGACCTGAAATCACTGTGGTGTCAGCCTCTTTTTGGCAGCACCTGCCCAGAGCTGAATAAATCACCACCACGCCTGGCCTACCTGAGTAGCTCTATCGCCGCAGAAGCGGCGCCAGCGCCCTAGTGCCACACCAACCCCAAGCAGCACGTTTGCGTCGAGGAGGGACAAGCAGACCCTTCGGCCAAACCACCAGGTGGTGAACTCACTCTCCACTTCGGTGGGGGGGGTACTGCATACCTGGTGGCGTAACCTGGGGTCTGCCATCGTCATCAGTGTTCCTGCAATACCATCGCCTGCACTGCCTTTGAAGACAACGACTCACCTTTGAAAAGGCTACTTCTACTGGACTCGACAAGCACCGGATTCAACTACAAAAACACGTAAAATTCCCATTAGGTCCGGGGCATACCCCGAAGCCACGTTACCAATATTGTCACTTCACACATATTCAAGCGAAAAACTAAATCAACTAGGGTACCAGGACCCCTTATAGGGGAACGATGGTCATTCCCTTGTCAAGCCTTCCTTTGGCAGGGGGAGGGCAGTGCCCGGGGGCCTGACCCCTCAGGGCCGGGCCTAGAAACCCACATTCAGACAATCAAACTATGTTCACACTTAATTAATAATTTATTGTTATTACTTTAATTAGTATTAGTAGTATCAAGTGTTTAAGTATTAATAATTAGAAATCCATCTTCCACTGCTGTATTATATTTGTTCAATTGTATGCTATAAAGGTGGAGGCATTACCTCCCTTTACCCATACTTACTTTTACCTTTCCAAATAGTAGCCAGGTTTCCTGGCCTAGCCAATTATTGGCCTCCCTGCTTCCATTTAAACCCGGAGTGAGTGCAAGGGCTCCTGGGCAATTAAGTTGGGCTTTTGGTAGAGGGCCACGGCCTCTCCAGCACCAACCACCTTTGGGCCGGAGTAGCGACCCGGCCCCACGTAGGAGGCGAGGAGTAGTGCTCTCGCCCCACCTTTTAAGGAAGCGTAAAGGGATTTTAAAACCTACCCCAATTCTCCTATTCTACTCCTAATTATTTCGGGCCGGAGTAGTGACCTGGCCCCAGGTAAGAGGCGAGGACCAGCACCCTTGCCCTACCTTTTCTCATAGAACTCTTAAACCATTTCTAAAACCTATTGCTTTTTCTTATTTTCAACTAACCAAACATTTGCCTTCCAGACAAATAAAGATTTCAACACAAAATTACACCATGGATCTTTTAATACTTGTAAGTGTTTAGTTGTGTTAGTTAATATAGATATAAAGATAGATATAGTTAGTCATAATTAGCTTTTTGTTGTTACTTCATGTTCTTATATAAACTGTTGTTCTGTTGTATCCTTTAATCGGTGTCCAGCCTTTGCTCTTCCGGGCCAGCCACTGCCTGCCAGGGGAATTGGGTGAAGCCTAGGTGCACAATCCCAGTTTCTTCCACTCCGGTGGGGCGGGGGTGGGTCCTGTCTAAGCGTCCCTCCTTGAGGGTAGTTTCCTGGGAGACCTTATAGGGCAGAGGGTCTCGGCCTCTGGTTGGCTACCCAGGGCCATCTGGTCGTGAGAGATACCTACTGCGACACTATTAAATCACCCCTCAGTCTTCTCTTCTGTAAACTAAACAAGTCCAGGTACCTCAGCCTATCCTCATAGGTCTTGTGCTCCAGCCCCTTAATCATGTTTGTTGCCATCCACCGAACCTGCTCCAGCACATCCATATTCTTTTTATACTGGAGGGCCCAAAACTGGACACGATATTCCAGATGTGGCGTCACCAGTGCCAAACAGAGGGAAACAACTACTTCTCTAGATTTGCTTGAAATTCTCCTCCTAATGCACCCTAGTACGCCATTAGCCTTCTTGGCTACAAGGGCACACTGTTTACTTATATCCAGCCTTTCATCCACCATACCCCCTAGGTCCTATTCCGTCATACTGCTGCTGAGCCAGTTGGTCCCCAGCCTATAACAATGCTTGAGATTCTTCCACCCCAGATTCAAGACTCTACACTTCTCCTTGTTGAACTACATCAGATTTCTTTTGGCTAATCCTCCAATTTATCCAGGTCAGTCTGGATTCTCTCTCTACCCTCCAACGTATCTACCTCTCCCCCTAGTTTTGTGTCATCTGCAGACTTGCTGAGGGTGCAATCGAGTCCCTCATCCAGGTCATTAATAAAGATGTTGAACCACTCTGGCCCCAGACCCGAGCCTTGTGGCACTCCTCTTGAAACTGACTGCCATCCAGATATTGAGCCATTAACCATTATCCCTTGGGTTCAACCATCAAGCCAGCTTTCTATCCTTCTTACAGTCCAAAGATCCAATCCATATTTCCTTAACTTGGTTTGTCATTCTCAGTCAATGGGAGCTGCCAGAAGCAGTGCAGCTTCCCACATAAGGACAGAGGCAGCAGAATCTGGCTTTGGAGGGAAGACCAGGTAGCAAGTAATTTGGAAGTTAGGACTGGAAGGTTGAGAATTGGCAGAGATGAACCCTGTTGTCAGCAGGACCAGCAGGAGCCACAGCAGGAGATGCAAATGAAATCATGAAGATGGTGTGGAGCAGCATTCCCTGTAATCTGAGTGCTTGAGCATCCATCCAGGAGAGATTAAAATGCCTCCCAGGTGATTTACAGAGCTCACACAACCAGCAGCATGTGTTTCTGCTGGTGGTGCACATAACAACATTTATTCTGCAAATTGATAGAAAAAAGTAAGGGGGGACCATGGTGTGGAGCAGCCCCAATGAGACATAGCTTTTCCTTGTACCCCTGCACCATACTGCCTCCAGGAGCTGCATTAGGAAGGTTTGTTTGGATCCTGCTGGTCATTATAGTTTTAAATAATGTTCCTAAAGTATTTTCACAATTTAGGTTCTGGCAGCTCTGCTAAAGAAATTTTTTGTTACTAACAGCTTGAGAGGTATTTACGGGAATCTACTGAGGGCTATTGTCTGAAAAGCCTAATGTTTGGAGCACATACAGTGCTCTTCTCCAAGTCTGTAATATGCAGGACACTACCAGACATCAGAGGGACTAGTGTACTGAAAAACTCACAACACCTTACAGAAAGTTTATGGGATTGTAAAATCCCGAGTATTTTATACTTAAAAATGGCTGTTATCTATTCAAATGTATAAGGTTAAAAATGTTCAGTCAATTGAGCAATCACATAAGCAGAACTTTTTAAGTGCTTTTTAATGACACTGAAGATTTCACTTAAACCTACAAAAGAAGGGTAAGTAGGGCAATTCAAATTCATTTGGTTCATCCGAATGCAATGGACTTAACATCTACTGTAAAGGACCACATATGTGAATATATTACACACATGCAAAGTTAAAATAACATTATGGTTGCAAAGTCATTCTAAAGGTAGGGAACTCTAGTATTATGATTGCCTGTATAACCTTAATTTTCCCCCTTTGCATATGCATTTTCATATCATCTTTAATTACATGACCACATATTAGTTTTTCCTCAGGATCTCTGCTTCCTTCAGTGCACAGGATGGAGCAGGATGTGTAATGAAGGAGGGTGTTGCCTCTAGAAACTAATCAGCCCTAATACCTGCATCTCTTGTTTTCCTGGGCTTGCAAGAGGGTGCTCTCTGCCACCCCTAACCCTAGCCCTGCAGACCTTATAATTGGGCCTCTGCCCTATAAGCCTTTCCAACTGACTACCTTGCAACTGGTCTCTCTCCAAACTGCAGCAGGAAATAGCAATGCGGGATCATGTTCACCACCCTCCATTCTTCATCCTTGTGCCTTTCACTGACACCAAATGTCAGGACTTCTTACACCCAAAGAGGGTGAGCGGCTCAAATGGGCCAGTCCATACTCCACCCTGCTCCCCCACACTACTAGGAATAAGAGTTGGTGGCTTCATACCTCCTGCTTTATATGCATGCTGTGCCCTACCAGGTCATGAGACCTCCTTGTCAACTTCCTCCAGGCACTGGTCAACGAGGACATCTACCATACAAGGAGGGATAAGCTGGGCAGAGGTATGCTGCATTCTGTGATTCTGGGGCCTATTTCCATGATTTCCTTTAGTCAAGTGTCTGGGCAGAGTTTCTTGCAGCTGTATCCACTGGTCCCCTGTATGCCTTTGAAGGGCAGTAGATGTCATCTGAGGTTCTCTGCTCAGTGTCGATACTGCATTGGTGATAAAGGTGGGTGCCCAGTTTGCAGTTACCTTTGTACCCCACAGAGAATCAAATCCTGAAAGGCATGTAGGTGTGTCACTGCCACTGAAATCAATCTTGTTCTGATTGTGCAACGTTAATATATAACAGTTGTAATGTCAATATTTTGATTTTTATTGTAAACCAGGATATGTGCTAACATTGTATGATAACCTATGGGCAGACTGCACTGAGGATGGAGTAAAATATTCCTGACAATACTTCTGCATGTGTGTAAATTTACTTACCGGATGAATTCCACTGAAATCAATGGGCCTGCTCATGCAAGTAAGTGTTGTCAGGATCAGACCAGTAATTCTTAACTGTCATCCTTCTGGGATTAAATCAAGCTATTAATATTATTTCACCCTATTGTTGTGTATTGATAGGGAGAATACTGGCTGAAAACCAAGCTAGATAACAGATTGCCATTGTTAGCATCTCTGCAGAATGGATGCTCATGGAGAAACTGGGGAACTGCCTTGACAATACAAAGCATTGGAAGTGTGCTGTGAAAATCCATCAATTTCCCCTCACCATGGCTCTTTGCATAGGCACCACAGGGGGGTGAAATTGACCAACCCCACTCCAGCTGTTTGCAGAGCTGCTGTGAGGGGAAATGCCAACCCCACAGGAGCCGGTTCACACCAGGAGTGAGCTGAGATGCTGCTTCCCAGCTGAATGGGCTGGCAGGGAGTGTGCCCTGCATCCCTGCTGTGGCAAGAGGGATGGGAAGGAGGACGGGAGCCTGTTGGAACTGGGATGCTGTTTAAATGCCACATCCCAGCTTCAGTGGGCAGGCAGAAAGGGGATCCTGCTCTCCGGACCTGCTTCCTCACCCCATGAGTATTGAACATATCAGTGCTTACTCAGTTACTCACCATCTCATTTGATCCTCATGTAGCTTGTTTCATGCACTACTATGATGCAAACCTCTCTACATTTGTAACCATAGCAAATGTGCTATTTCTGAGCAACCAATTCAGCTGGGAAAAGTGGGTGTGCTGTGGAATTGTTTGTCTCACGAAAGTGTGCCATGTTACTGAAAAGGCTGGGAACCACTGGTTTAGACAGAACACTTATTTTGACAGGTGGGGAAATTTGGTTTGGAAAATATGGCCATCAAATGATAAAATATAAAACTTCTCACATACATAGCTCCATACATGTTTTAAATGCTGTAACATGATAATAATTTAATGGCCTCAGGGTCCAAACCATCCCCCCATTACAATCAATTGAAGCAATTCCTTTGACTTCAATGGGAGCCCAGTCAAGTGCTCTAAAACTGAAGACAGATGAGTTCATGAGTCATTGATAGAGATGGGTGACCACTGCAAATAATAATTCTGGAAGACTGAATTGTTACTTTGAATGAATTTGCTCGTCTGTGTTCCTTCCCTACTATTTGCTCTTTTGTCTACATTTGTGATATTGAACTTTAGAGGGTCTCATGCAAACCCCATGGAAATTAGTCATTCATGAAATACACACACAAAGAAAGAGACAGCTAAGTTGTCATACTAATATAGTCACACAAAGCACATTTCAAATTGGAAGAGTTACATTCCTCTGATCTGGAAATACAACCACCATGTGAAATATATATGAACAGATAAGAGTCACTCTGGACAATAACACATATCATGGAGCTGTGACCACCATGCCAAGAGCAAAAGGGAAAAAACCCCAACCAAACAAGGAATCATAGGCTTTTCCTTCTCACACTGGATTATATAATTCTGGAACCTAATGCTGTGGGGCAAGGCAGTACACAGCCAGTATTCTGCATTCAGAAGGAGGGGGAGAAGGGAGGAGACCAGTGATAGCTAAACCAACCATTAGCAGGATTCTCTGACAGGTGTTCGTTCTTACCCAGCAGGGTTTTATTTAGTCTTGACTCAGTGAGCTTGAAATGCTTTAGATACACTTCAGGGAGTCAAGCTCCCCACTGTTCAAATGACAGTGACTCAGTAAATGGGTTCCTTCTATATGTGCCAGCAGACGGTGCTTCTGCTTGCATGACTACTCTTTAACCCTGACAAAAACCAGATGAGTTCCCATTTGGCAGACAAAGATTTTCTGCAGTTTACACACCTGAGTGCCTATATAACTATGCAGGCTCCATCATGAAAACATTTCCTGGATCAGTCCCTTTTATTACAGAAACATTAGGCACAAAACACAATTTTATGGTGCTTTGCTGTTAAAGAAAGAGATGAATTACCCAAGTATCTAAAAACACTTGAAGCTAATTGGGTTACACCATCCAGCTAATAGTGAAAATATTATAAGTACTTCTCACAGCTTAAAAATATTAAGCTGAAAAGAACAATTGAATGTTATCTCAGAAGCACAGCCAGAGCGTGATGAGAAGCAGAAGAAAACCACAGAAATCATGTTTATATCATTATTTATTTTAAGAGACAGGCCTAATGTTTGAGGGGGGCTGAATTTCCCCAAGTATGAAGATGTCCACATCTGGTGTTCTTCTTCATACTACATAGTGATAGGCCCCAAAGAGGAAACTGGATCCAAATTCATCCTTCCTCAAAGTTCTGGTGGGCAAGAGGCCAGCAGTCTGGCTTGAGTCCATCTCTAAACAGACCAAAGCTGTCAGAATCAGCATTAAGTTGCATAGTTTCTCTCTCCTTGCTTGCTATAGGAAATAATAGCACAAACTTTGAGGTAAGTGATGTGAGAGATGTGTCGTACAAGCTACCTGGAAGTATAGCTTGGAAGAAACAATTTGATACCACAGAGCAAGAAAATGGAATTAAATATAGATCTGAACAACTTGGAAAAAGGATCAAATGAATCAGTAATGGATCAAACTTCATTATAAATGGAAACATATCAACAATATCCATTCTGATAGCAAAGGAAAGGAGAAGCCTACATTATAGAAGTAGCAATACTAGAGTTCATTTAGAAAAGCCTAGTTATTCAAGTTGTCCTATCAACTCCAGTTGTTCCATTTGCTCAAGGATTATATATGTGGGTAAAAGTTTTCAGGACTAGGCCTGCAATGTGGAGTTACATAACTTCTAAAAATAGTGTCACTTCATTTCTTTTCTGATATAACAAACACCCTGAAGTTGTATTAGCACTACAAATGATTGTATAACAGGAAAATATTATACAAATACATTAGAAAGGGGAAGACAAAGCACAGGATCAGTCTGTTACTCAACTGGGGGAGGGCTGACAACAACAGAGAATGTGGAAACAGCAAGTGCTAAGTAACTTTGTTGTTTTATTTTTCACCAAAAATGTAGTAGTGATTGGATATCTACCACAGTGACACCAGTGAAAATGAGATAGGATCTTATACTAGTGTCGGAAAAGAACATAACAACAATTACTTAGACAAATTAGATGTCTTCAAATCACTGTGGCATGAGGAAATAGATCCTGAAATACTCAAAGAGCTGATAAGGATATAACTGAGCCATTAGCAATTCCATTTGAAATATGTCAGAGATTCCAGAGAACCGGCAAAGGGCAAATATAGCATCAGTCTATAAAAAGGTGAATAAATAAAATCTGGGGAAATATAGACCAGTCATTTTAACTTTAGTACATGAAAAGATAATGGAGCAAATAATTAAGCATTTAGTTTGCGAACACCTAGAAGATAACAAGGTGATAAGCAATAGCCACCATGGATTTGTCACAAACAAATTTTGTCATGCTGACTAATAGCTTTCTGTGACAAAATAACAAGACTTGCAGATGAGGGGAAGCAGTAGATATGATATAGCTTGACTTTTGTTAGGCTTTCAATACTATCTCACATGACCATCTTATAAACAAACTAGGGATATAAAGTCTATATGCAGCTATCATGAAGCGAGTGCATAGCTGGTTGGAAAACCATTCCCAGAGACTGATTATCAGCAGTTCACAGTAAAGCTGAAGGAAATGCTGAGTGGGCTCCCACAACAATCAGTTCTAGGTCTGGTTCTGTTTAATATCTTCATCAATTATTTTGATAATGTAATAGAGGGTACGCATGAATTTTGTGATACCAGTTTGGGAGGGATTTCAAATACTTTGGAGGATAGGCTTACAATTCAAATGAACTGTACAAACTGGAGAAATGGACGGACATGAAAGGGATGAAAATCAATAAGAAGGAACTTAGGAAGGAACAATCAGTTGCACCCATATAAAATGGGAAATGACTGTCTAGGAAGGAGTATTATGTAAAGGACCTTGGAGTCATAGTGGATCAGAAGCTAAATGACGAAAGAGTATAATACTGTTTAAAAAAAAATCAGTCTGGGATCTATTGGCAGGAGCGTTGTCAGCAAGACACAAGAAGTAATTCTTCCACGCTATTCTGAACTGAAAAGGACTCAGTTGAAGTACTGAAGCAACAAAAATGATTAAAGGTCCACAAAACATGACGTATATGACTATGAGGGAAGATTGATAAAATTGGGTTTGTTTAGCCTGGAGAGGAGATATCTGAGAGGGGACATAAAATTTTCAAGTACACAAAAGGTTATTACAAGGATGAAGGAAAAATTGTTTTCCTTAATCTCTGAGGGCAGGATAAGAAGCAAATAGTTTAAATTGAAGCAGGGGAGCTTTAAGTTCAAAATTAGGAAAAAAGCTTCCTAACAGTCAGAGCAGATAAGCACTGGAGTAAATTGCCTTGGGAGATCCTGGAATCTCTGTCACTAAAGGCTTTTAAGACCAGGTTAGACAATTATCACTCAAGGGTGTCAATGCATGTATGCATGCCAAATTTTTGTGGATGACTGGCTTGTCCAACTTCTTTTCTATGATACTATTAATAATTTGATTTGTGGACCAAACTGATCTCATATTAATTTTACACCCGTATAACAATGAGCCACATTTTCAGCTAGATGATGCTGCGATAGTTCCACTGAAATTAATGGATCAAAGCCCATTTAAACCAGCTTAAGATCATAGAATCTTAGGGCTGGAAGAAACCTCAGGAGGTCATTGAGTCCAATCCCCTGCCTACAGCAAGATCAGTCCTAACTAAATCATCCCAGCCAGGATTTATCAAGATGGACTTAAAAATCTCTAGGTTTGGAGATCCCACCAACTCTTTAAGTAACTCATTCCAGTGCTTCACCACCTTCCTAGAGAAATAATTTTTCCTAATATCCAACCTAGACCTCCCCCACTCTAACTTAAGACCATTTCTCCATGTTCTCTTTTCTCACTACTGAGAACAGCCTCTCTCCATTCTCTTTAGAACCTCCCTTCAGGAAGTTGAAGGCTGCTGTCAAATCACCCCTCACTCTTCTCTTCTGCAAATGAAATAAACCCAAATCCCTCAGCCTCATTTCATAGGTTATGTGCTCCAGCCCCCTAAACATTTTGGTTGTCCTCAGCTGGACCATCTCCAATACATCCACAACTTTTCTATACTGGGGGGGGGGCAGAACTGGACACAATACTCTAGATGTGACCTCACCAGTGTGAATAGTTGGGAATAATAATTTCTCTAGATCTGCTGGAAATGCTCCTCCTAGCGCACCCCAGTATGCCACTTGCCTTCTTGGCTACAAGAGCACATTGCTGACACATATCCAGCTTCTTATCTGCTGTAATCCCCAGCTGCTTTTCTGCTGCTCTGCTACTTAGCCAGTCAGTTCCCAGCCTTTAACAATCCTTGGGATTCTTCCATCCCAAGTGCAGGACTCTGCACTTGTCTTTGTTGAACCTCATCAGATTTCTTTTGGTCCATTCCACCAATTTGTCTAGGTCACTCTGTACCCTCCAATGTATCTACTACTCCAACTAGCTTCATATCATCCACACATTTGCTGAGGGTGTAATCCATCTCCTCATCACACAGTTCATTAATAAAGATATTGAACAATACTAGCCCTAGATCAGGCCCAGCTTCCAACAAAGTCTCCTAAACTCGGACATGTGCACTTGAGTCCCAGTTTTAGGTTCTGCTATGATTCCCAAAACCCTTTCTACTCTTCCACATAACCCCAGAGGTACCTACGTCTATGGTGCCAGCTCCAGAATGTGTGCTCAGAAGCTGTCTACTGGTTCCAGGTCCCATTCCAGATCTGCTTCTGCCACTGCCACCACTGACCTTCTAACTTCTATTCCAGTGATTAGAGGACTTACCTGAGATGTGGCAGACATAGTTCAATTCCCTCCTTGTCTTTATGGAGAGAATTGATTTGAATGCGGTTCTGACGCCTCATGAGTGCTATAATGAGTGATGGGCTATTCTAATGTAAGAATCCCTCAAGCTCTCCTGTTGAAGTTGTTCCAGTTTGGACGTATAATTAAATAGTCATTAGGCTGGAGGGACTGTACTTTGTCTGTCCTACCTCCCAGATTGATACACTAATGACCAGACTGCAGAATCATTCTGTCAGGTGAAAGCTTTAACCGCTGAGTGAAAAGTCATATGGGGGGCAATCTCCTCCTGTTTTTTGAAGTGAAGCAAGTCCTGAAATCATTCTTATACAAAATTACTTAGGTGCTAAAGCCACATAAATCCAGAAGAGGAGTTCCTGGTTGTCAATTACTAGCAGAGAGATGGGATTTCTCCCTGTAAGCTAGACTTAACCACTGAGGCTGCATCTACGTTAGCAGTTCTTTCATAAAAGCAAGCCCTTTTCTGAAAGAACATGTGGAACATTCACACACGAAATGCACTCTTTTGACCTGGGAGCAAAATAACCTGACTGCTCTTCTGGAAGCTGTCTTCAGCTGTGTCTACACGTGCATGCTACTTCGAAGTAGAGGCACTAACTTCGAAATAGCGCCCGTCGTGGCTACACGCGTCGGGCGCTATTTCGAAGTTAACTTCGACGTTAGGCGGCGAGACGTCGAAGTCGCTAACCTCATGAGGGGTCGGAATAGCGCCCTACTTCGATGTTCAACGTCGAAGTAGGGACCGTGTAGACGATCCGCGTCCCGCAACGTCGAAATTGTGGGGTCCTCCATGGCAGCCATCAGCTGAGGGGTTGAGAGACGCTGTCTCTCCAGCCCGTGCGGGGCTCTATGGTCACCGTGTGCAGCAGCCCTTAGCCCAGGGCTTCTGGCTGCTGCTGCTGCAGCGGGGGATTCATGCTGCATGCACAGGGTCTGCAACTCGTTGTCGGCTCTGTGTATCTTGTGGTGTTTAGTGCAAGTGTGTCTGGGAGGGGCCCTTTAAGGGAGCAGCTGGCTGTTGAGTCCGCCCTGTGACCCTGTCTGCAGCTGTGCCTGGCACTCTTATTTTGATGTGTGCTACTGTGGCGTGTAGACGTTCCCTCGCTGCACCTATTTCGATGTGGTGCTGCGCAACGTCGATGTTGAACATCGACGTTGCCAGCCCTGGAGGACGTGTAGATGTTATTCATCGAAATAGCCTATTTCGATGTCGCCACATCGAAATAGACTACTTCGATGTAGGCTTCACGTGTAGACGTAGCCTTCCCACTCCTGGACAAGGAGGAGCACCTTCTTTTGAAAGAAAGCTTGTGTAGATGCTTCGTGGGCCCCTGTTTCAAAGAGGGGTCCTTCATGCTGCTAGCCAGCTGGGGCATGGAGACAACATGGCCAGTGCAGGCGGGGCTCTATGCTGTCTATGTCCAGCCATGTTTAAAGCTGCAGGGACCCAGAAACCACATGGCAGAAGGCTGAGGGTGTGCTGGCAGTAAAGACACCAACCTCCTGCAGAACATCCTCATGACCAACCCCTGGTGCCATGAAACGACTGCTGGCTACCAGCCAGTACCCACAGAACCCCCTGGAGCCCTCCACAGAACCCTCAGAGGGGTCCCAGGAGCCCAACCTGACCACCAAAACAGAGCACTCTCCTGGACTGAGCCAGAGCTCAAAGATCTTCTGGGGCTCTGGCAGAAGGAAGATGTCCTCTGCACCACAATGGGCAAGAGGAGGAGCCTCACAGCCCAAGGCCACTCTGCACGTACCTTGGAACAACTTTGCTTCAAGGTGAAGGAGTTGTAGCAGGGATACATGAGGGCCTGGGACACTGCCAGATGCTAGGTGGCAGGGCTAGCCATTTTTACAGGCAGCTACACAGGCTCCTCAGAGGTGGGGACAATTCCCCTGCCACCCACTGTCCTTGACATAGCAACCAAAGATCCTCCTGCTGCAACATCCAAAAGGGAGCCAAGGCCACCCAGACCCTCCATGGACTCCAGACAGCCATGGCTGGAGACCAAGGGCCCCTTGGACAATAGTGAGTCATCTGATGGAAACCTCGTCATCATGATCCATCAGGCTTGTCCAGCCAGGTGGCCTCCAGTCAGGCATCCCCTGGAACCCTCTGGTAAGTGCTGGCTGACTCACACACCCCAGGGAAGGCAGCAGCCAGCCCTAAAATGGTCTGAGGTGAACCAGTCACACAGGTGATGGCCTGACCCCAGACGGACACACCCCTGGTACACTGGCATGCTCGCATGCGACACTCAGCATACACCCCTATAGACAGGGTCTGGAAAAGTCCAGGCTGCACCCAGCTCACATGCCACCCATGAGGGGACCCATCTGTGGCCAGGCACCCCTCACTTGCACACTATCCCATTCCCTGGAGTGACAGGGGGCAGGGGTATCCCAATGGTCAGCCCCATCTTCATGGCACAGTGTGGAAGAACACTGCTCCAGGGCCATCCCCATCCCTCAGTCCTGGGGTGGGGGCTGCTATGCATGGGGGAATGGGCTGTGGGATTGACATACTGTCTCTCTCTTACTTTCCATCCATGTGGGTGCACCACGTAAGGTCCAGGAGAGCCTCATTCGCCACCTGGAGCCAGGCACCCCCTGTGAATAGCTGAGAGGGCCAGGCCATCCCCACCACCAGCATCCAGCTGGGCCTGGATGAGGAAGATGAGGCCACCTCCTGCACAGCTGCCCCCTGGGAGCAGGACCAGCTGCTCCAGGAGCAGCTGGCCCTGGACCACACCATCCTGGCCCGGTGGCAGGAGGACTTGAGTGAGGTCATGAACACACTCCAGACGATTTTCAGGGTCCTCACAGAGCAGCCAGCCTTGCCACCAGCCCCTCCTCCCCCTCAGCTGCCCCCCAACTGCCCACCACAGCCCTTTCTGCTGCCCCTCAGCTGACCCCCTACCACGCCCCCCTGCAGCCCTCACTGCCCTGCTCCAGCCCAGCCTCTTATCTGCCACCCTGTGGGGCCTTGCCAAATGGCTCACAGTCAAAGCAGGCCTACCTGTGGCTGTCCCCCAGGCTCAATCTTCTCCCTCCATCCTCCTACCAAGGTCGAGGCCACTGCTCTGCCACACCCCTACCTTCCCATGACCCTGGCCCTATCCCAGCCCTGACAGGGACTCCACACCCAGGACAGGAGCAGCTCCCATGGTTGATGTGGCTCACAGCCTTCCACCCCCTTCTAGGACTGATGTCCCGCACCCTATGTCCCAGGCCCTCCCTTCTAGTTCAGGTGCACCCACTCCCTGTCCCAGCCCCTGCCACTCTATATATTTCCCCCTGTACATAGTTCAGAGACTTTTTATCTGTTTGCAAATATTTTGATTTATTTTACAATGTGGTTTATTGTCTCAGCACTTCCACATCCCTTATTATTGGTGTAACAGGGTGGAGCTGTAGGGCAGAGGATCCTGCAGTAGCGGTGTCCGGGGAGGGACACTGGGGCTCGCAAGCGAAAGCCATCCCAGACTCTGACCCACTGGAGTGGGCCTGATGGTCAGGAGCCGTGGCAGGCTGCTTATACCCCAGCCTGGCCTTGACCACCCACCCCACGAGGAAGGTCTCCTCCTTCACTTTGATGAGGTTGTGGAGGGTGCAGCAGGCCCTCACAACTTGGGTGACATTCTGCACCCTGACAATGAGGTGCATGAGAAGGCACCTGAACCTCACCTTCAGGTGCCCAAAAGCACACTTGACTAGGTAGCATGCCCAGGTGAGATGGTTGCTGAACAGCTCCTGGGATGGATTGGGGGCCACATGTGCCAGGGCTGTAGGGGGTAGGCTGGGTTTGCCACCACGCACAAGGGCATGGTGACATCCCTGAGCATGAACTCCCAATGGGGAATGTAGGTCCCCACAACCATCCTCTGAGTTATGGAAGACTCACATGTCATGGTCCTGGCCCAACCAGCCCATGTAGATGTCCGTGAACCAGCCCCTCTGATCCACCATGACCTGCTGCACCAGAGAACGGTAGCCCTTCCAGTTTATGTATCAGCCACCACTGTGGTCTGGGGCTCAGATGGTGATGCGGGTGCCTTTGATCTCATCAAAGCAGTGGGGAAACCCCAGGTTGGGGAAACCTATCAAGGACATGTACAAGTTCCCAGCACACACAACCCTCCAGAGAAGCACCTGGACAATTGCCATCACAACCTGTGGGGTATGGAGAGTAAGCATACTCATGAGTACATGAAGGGGTGCCCATAGTCCCAGCCTCCTCTCCCCTCACCCCATTGCCTCCTGCGCCCTCTGTCCCCTCCGGCAGGGGGGCTGTGTGAGGGAGAGGCACCATGATCCCCTGAGGCCAGCCTTCCCCAGTTTCCCTGCCCCACCACCTTGCACCTCTGGCCCCAGCCCCTGAGGGTCCCCCTTTCTTGATAGCTCCCTTCCCCCCTCTCCCTTCCCTGTTCCAGGCCAACAAGCAAAGCATGCCTTACCTCAAGGAAGACAACCCCAACGGCGGACTTGCCCACCCCAAACTGCTGCCCCTCAGAGGGGCAGTGGGAGCAGCTCTAGGAGTGTGGCAGGGGCAGCTGTCCAGGGTGGTGAGCTTTCAAACGGCAATGGCCATGAATTTCTCCAGCATCAGTGCAGGCTGCATCCTGGTGTCCTAGCACTGGAGGGTGGAGGGCAAGCCAGCTGCAGAGCTCCATGTAGGTGTCCTTCATTTAGAAGTTCTGCAGCCAGCATGCATCATCCCACTTGGCCAGGACCAAGCAATCCCACCAGTCAGAGCTGGCAGGGTAGCTCCAGAAACATGCGCAGGCCTGTTGGGGTGCAGCCAGATCCATGGTGGTCTGTGGGCTCTGAGGACAGTACTCAGCCACTGGAATACGTGGAGAGTGGCCGTGTGAAGGGTGACCAGCAGCCCTGACAGGGCATGCTGGCAGCACCGGAGCTGCTGTGGGTCCATGGCTGTCTGATGCCAGGGTCAGAACTGGGCACAGGCTCAGCTTCACTGTAAACAGTTTGGCAATCCTCAGCAGTGTGTGCAGGGAGGGGGTGTTTGGGAGGGGTCCTTTAAGGCTGGCATTCCCGAAAGGTCCTGCAGTCCTGGCAACCCTGTATGCTGCGTTTCCTGGCCTGGTCTTTTGAAAGAGTGCCTGGAGCTATGTGGCTGTGCTCTTTCTAAAGAGTGGTTTGGAAGATCGATCCTCTTTTTGTGTATGGATGTGATCTTTCGAAAGAGGATTCTCTGGAAGACCTCTTCTGTAGGATCTTCTTTCAAAAGATCCCTGTAGTGCAGATGGAGCCTGACACTTTTTAAGGTGCCCTCAGCAAGAGCGAGATTTGCTAATGCTGAACAAGGCGTCTCTCTCTAACACCATCAGCTTGCTTGACACTCAAACAATCTCTGCAGGGCGATGCTAATTATCACTGTGATTTACAAGCTAACAATAGATGCTCCACCATCTCCTACCCAACTTGACACAACCCCCTGTGACACGCTGTTTCACTGGCTGCTCACAGAAATAGCAAGGGGACAGTGCACACCTCTATGAGTCAATGGGGAATCAAAGCTTGTATTACATCAAAGGACAGAGACATATTTATAGTGCAAGCAATCATAAGTTTATTATCAAAGGCTAAGATTTAAAAGATACCGAATAATAATAATGATCGAAAAAGAAAGTTACATGTAAATCAAAATCATAACAGTTTTTCTACAGATTACATTAATTTGAAAGGCGAACCTCCTATCTAAAGTCGTCCTAATCTCATCCAAATTCTTCTTGCAGAATTTCCAACTCAGGCTACTTCTACACTACAAGATAAAATTGAATTTATTAATATCGATTTCGTATCACTGGATTTTGTAAATTCTAATTTGACTATCCTTACCTCCTCACGTATTCCTCACGAAGTAAACATATTGCTGCCACATTCAGGCTGCATCTAAACTATGAGATAAATTTGAATTTAATTTTTTCCTGCCCTTGGATCCCTAACCACAAAGAAGCCAGGACCTGGTACTGCCTGGCAGCATTATTAGCACCGAACAGCAGGCATGTCCTTCTATTAGGTCAGGGGCTAGTCATGTCATGCGGTTTAATGCAGGAAACACCCAGACTGCATGGTGCCTGTGGGAGAGGGCATGCACAAATGTAAACCGCTGAGTTTCTCAGCCTCTTATGCAAGCACAACCCCCACAACAACCTTGCTGCCATGTGGTGCTGCAGGGCAGTGGCTGGCACCAGGCAACACAGAAAAAAATACCAAGTGTAGAGACAGCACCATGAACTCCCTGCAGGGGCTATTTGTAATGGGTAGATGTGCTCACAGCGCTAATAGCAAAGAAAGAAAGACATTTCTCAGGCTCTCTTACAAGCATAACTCCATAGCCATAGGCTTGCTGGTCTCGATTTGAAATTCACAGTACTCCTGTTACCTAATTCCTGTGCACCTAGAAAGTAGTGGCCAGAGTGGAGCACTGTGGGACATTGCGGGTTACATATGGGACACCTCTGATGTTAAGATATGGTGCTTCCACACTGGCCTTTTTTTTAACTTTTAAGTTCAAGCTTGCAGATTTCGACGATATTATATTGATATTAATGCTCCCTAAATTGATCTAATGGTATTTACAGCAAAGATAGTCAGATGGTAATATTGAGCTAACTGCCTTAAATTTGAATTTATCTTGTAATGTAGATTGTAGTGTAGTGTAGGCTTTGGCTGGCTGGGATTCCCATTTTCATGGCTAAATTACTTCCCAGGTTCAGAATAAAAAGGTGGGTTTTTTCCTTCTCCTATTCCCCAGAACTAATTGTTGACCCCCTAAGTTAGGATGACCTCCCAGGGTTTATTTCCCTGACTTCATGTTGATTTCACAACCCCATGTAGTGATTGTACACAAATGGGACTCCCATTGCATTGGCTTACAATGCTTACTTTACACATGAACTAGGGCAGACAAGTAAATAGATATTCTTCAGCAGAAAAATTCCTGTCAACCTTACCCTGGACACAGACGTTAACACTTATTTTCAGTATGTATATACGTATACACACACAAGGCCTTAAGTAACATCTGTACTCATTGGTTAATTCCCTTAGTGGATCTAGAACATTCATTGACTTTAGTGGCTGTATTTCTGATTTGCACGAGTGGAAGTAAGATGAGAATGAGGCCCAATGTTATTTACCTGAAAATAGCTTCAAACAAATAATATTGAGAGAGAAAAAAGTTCAAACTATCCAGTAAAGCCAACAGTCCTCAATTTTTAACCATTGTTTATAAAGTGTGGGGGACAAAAAAACAATATGAGAAACAACCAATTTGATGAAGTTGAAAGAAATTCTGGGTACAGTTCCACTCTCATTCATATCAGCGAAAACCAGGAGTCTCCTGAAGTCCATGCAGTTATGCTACTGTGATGACAGGACAATCAGTCTATTCTTGCCTCATATTATCTATACAAACAAATCCTGATATGGTTCATAGCAATTAGATTTGTACTCTTACAAAACCACTACAAAAATCCAATCAGAACAGCCTGTTTCGTGTACCTTATGTGTCTTCATTCCCAAATATCAGTTGATCCTTATCTCCAAAATATGCTTGTCTGTACATAAAGTGTTATTACAACTTTGGATTTATTAACATAGTACCATTGATTAGGACAGGTCAGTGTGATCTATAATAGTTTTGCACTTTTGATCTCCTATCTGGTCACTCACTTTATGTTAAAAATTATCGGCTGACTAACCATTGACTGAGACAGAGTAGTGTGATCTTTGACATAAAATACAGAAACGTCAGCAATGGAAAATACTGATGTTGCAAGAACATTTGCCTAAAAAGACATTTGAAACATCACATATCTCTCCCCCACTCCTTTGCATCTTAAGATTTTAACACTTGCTAGAAAAACAAAATTAACAATGATGCAAAAATAGACACAATCACAGGCATAAGGAGTGGTATCCTGATATACTTTGAGTGACCCCATTGTACAATAAGATAAAACTATTGAAAGTCAGGATTCTTCTATTTAGGGTAATCCAGGATGGATGCTGCTAATTGCAATAGTTTTGTTCCACTCTGGTTAAAAATCTAGGTTAACAAAACCCAAGTGCAGACTAGCTGGACACTGTTATCGGTGTTTCAAGCATTGTACCACTGAACTGTGGATGGTGTCAACAATGTCAGCTTTCTTAAAACTGATCTCAGAAATGTTTAATTTGGTAAAAAATTGTCAAAAGTAAGGCATGCAGAAGAGGAAATAAAGGGTTAAAGGAAATTTCAAAATGGAAGAAAAGGCATTTCTCCTATTGAATGGTCATGGATTCCCCAAGGGAATGCTACTAACTACCTGGAAAATTCTCCATGGTGCAGTATAAAATAAAGTGTGATCTGTAAAGGGGACAAGAACAATTAATCCTGTGGAGTAGATAATATAATAGTTGTACAGGTGCCTTCAGACTGATAGTTCTCTCAACTGCACAAATGGTGACTTCAGTGAGTTGTTATACATTTATACTTGTGAAAAAAAATCAGGCTCTCTGTATTTTAAAATGGACAACAAATTGACAATTAAACAAATTTCTTCTGTCCCCAAGATAATCCCCAGCTCAAAGTCATCTTGGATACTACCATTTTATGCCTCGTGCTTAAAATTAGGCCTATACATTCTTCAGATTCGATTCCTCTTATTTCTATATGTACCCTTAAAAAGCCCAGTACTTTTTTGAGCAATGTAAAATGTCAACAATAGGATCTATATGAGCTATACATAGAAGTCTTCTAGTCTGCAACATGATGGCAATGGTGCCTTTAAATTCTGAGTGAGAGATTACAATTGGTGTTTTTATCTCGGATCTCAAATAGCAAATTACTTACTTTTCCTTGTCGGCCACAATTCAATCTGCTTATTATCCACTGACATGCAAGTGTTGCAGAGGGAAAGGCAGAAGCAGGAAGAAATCAGTGCAATGGGTTCTGGCAGAGCAAGGATCATTTTTGTTACTGTTATTATCCTGGACCATCTCCAAGCAGGAAACCTAAGAAAATCTAAATACTCCACACCAATGGGAGTCTAATGAATAGGCATGTAGTTCAGTTGCTAGACAATGGTGATTAGAATAAACAGTGCTGTTAGGCTTTCTGCTTTAGTCAATACATCCTCTCAATCCCACACAACAGACATTCAAATTGGTAAAACACTATATACTATACTTAATACTTTAAATATCCATATCCCCTTCCATTTCAGGGTCTCAAAACACTTTACAACATGAATGAATTAAGCCTTACAATACTTTTGTGAAGGACATGGTGTAGATTTATTTTAGAACATTTTGGGAAATATTCTTCTCAAACACTATGGCTGTGTCTACACAAGTGGCTTCTGGGCTTCTGCCAGGAAAAAATGTGGAGTGTCTATACGGCAAATGTGGTTTGTCAACAGTTTGTTGACAAAACCCAACACACCTGCTGGCAGTGTTATACCTCTCCCCATTCAGGTATAATGCTCTCTTGACAGTGTTCTGTTGACAAAATAGCTGTGTAGATGCTCCAGGGCCCTTTTGTTGACAGACAGGGCTTTCCGTTCATTGGGCAGCTCTGTTTGCAGAGCTTCCATTCAGCCGTTCTGTCGAAAGATGGCTAGGCAGTCTGTCTGCCATCTGTCGACAAAGTGGATTACTCTTTCAATCTGCTTTTATGTGTAGATTCGATCTGTCGATAGAAGTTTTGCTGTGAAAACCCTTCCAACCCTTCTGTCAGCAGGCTTCTTGTGTAGACATGACATATAGGAGTTAAAACTGTCTGCATATTGACTAATGTCCATTTTCATTTTTCAAAATGTACTTTTTTTAAATGTCCTTCCTGGCTGAGGTCACCATCTTCTTGTCAGGGAACTGTGGTGTGTTGAATCACAGAAACTCCCTTGAGACTGTCACCTGCTGGCCGATCAGACCACTAAGCCTGACAGCCTGATCACAGGAGACACCCCATCACACTATCTTGCTGATCCTGAAGCTCTGGGCTCCCCAGCCAAAGAGTTTTGTGAGGGCTGAGTTACAGGAACACAGTAGCAACCAGGATCACGGATCTAAATAGACCAAAACCTCAGATAAATCTCTCTTAGTATAAAATTTGTACACGAGAAAGATCATAGGTTTGCTCCCTTTCTCAGTGAAAAAGAGGTCTGCACAGATGTTGTCCCTTACAGATGTGTAAGCATAAATATGTGTTCTAGTTTTCATGCATACAGTTCAGTGCACTGATTACCAAAAACGGGGCTGATAAAGTGTTGGTAGCAGGTCGATATTTTGCATCCTACATCAGTGTGTTTCTGTTACAAAACCATTTATATTTCTGCCTCCAGCTCATTTTCTTTTTGTCTTTTCAGGAGACAGGGAATTGTATTATGCTCGTTCACATTTCTCAGACCAGAACACATTCTGCTTGGAAATTAGTAGTGGCTTCTGTAGGTAGAGAAATAAATCATCTCCCCCTTTTTTGTTCATTGTTTTTACCAATGGGTACATTTCTGCCCTCAGCTCCACTCATGCAACCCTGCTGAAGTCTGTGATTGAACTCCTGTAATTGTGATCAGAATTTGGGACCATAGTTGTTTAGTAAGATGCTGAAATTATCATCCTTATATATATTTCTTGCATGTTTTCTTATTTTAATTATGGTCTCCTGTGCTGATGTCACAATCATCTGAAGAATCTAGTTCCATCACTACTTCCATGATAGGAGAAATCTTTTCTGTGAATCACTTCAAGATTAGGTTCCCATGGAATATCAAATTTAAGGTTTTTTTGCTTTCAAAAGTTCTTAGTGTCATACCCAGATTCTGAATTAATTCTGAAACATAGAGCTATGGCCGCATCTACACGTGCACGTTACTTCGAAGTAGTGGCACCAACTTTGAAATAGCGCCCATCACGGCTACACATGTTGGGCGCTATTTCGAAGTTGAAATCGACGTTAGGCGGCGAGACATCGAAGTCGCTAACCCCATGCGGGGATGGGAATAGCGCCCTACTTCGAAGTTGAACGTCGAAGTAGGGCACGTGTAGACGATCCGCGTCCCACAACATCGAAATAGCGGGGTCCGCCATGGCGGCCATCAGCTGAGGGGTTGAGAGATGCTCTCTCTCCAGCCCCTGCAGGGCTCTATGGTCAGCGTGTGCAGCAGCCCTTAGCCCAGGGCTTCTGGCTGCTGCTGTGGCAGCTGGGGATCCGTGCTGCATGCACAGGGTCTGCAACCAGTTTTGTCGGCTCTGTGGATCTTGTGTTGTATAGTGCAACTGTGTCTGGGAGGGGCCCTTTAAGGGAGCGGCTTGCTGTTGAGTCCGCCCTGTGACCCTGTCTGCAGCTGTTCCTGGCACCCTTATTTCGATGTGTGCTACTTTGGCATGTAGACATTCCCTCGCAGCGCCTATTTCGATGTGGTGCTGCTCAACGTTGAAGCTGAATGTCAACGTTGCCAGCCGTGGAGGAGGTGTAGATGTTATTCATTAAAATAGACTATTTCGATGTGGCTACATCGAAATAAGCTATTTCGATGTAGTGTGCATGTGTAGACGTAGCCTATATGTATCGCACAGAGCCGGAAGGGACCTTGAGAAGTCATTGAGTCCAGGCCCCTGCACTCACAGCAGGACCTATCACCATCCCTGACAGATCTTTTTTTTAACCTAAACTGCCCCAGACCCTTGAAAGTCTGCCTCAAGCATTGAGCTCCCAATCCTGGGTTTACAAGGCCAATGCTCTAACTACTGAACTATCCTTCCTCTCCATGCAAATACCTCTTAGGCCTTCACTGTTTTCTGCCTTCATTTTCTCTACCTCTGTTTAAAATACTTATCTATCACTTGTGATACCAACTGAGGCCATTCCAACGTAACTGAATTTACCTGGTTTGGTTAATACCTCTGACCAAATTTTTTTTTTTTAAACAAATTAGGTCTCTGATAAGAAGTTACCACTTGTTTTTATGCAGGTCTGTATTTTAGCTATCATTTTTTTTCAGAGGTCTGTCTGAAGTCATTATTTATTTGATGTGATCTCTTTTTTCCTCTATTCTCAATAGCTGTGTCTACAAGTCAGCACCGTTTCAAAAAGGGGAAAATCGAAGTTCAGCGGTCAAAATAGCGGCTGTCGAAATAGAGCACCCGCCACCATTTTTCAGATTGGCACTTTGATCCGCTTTTTCGAAGTGCCGTTGAGGTCTTTCGAAAGAGAGCGTCCACACGGCTCCAAGCCCTCTTTCGAAAGAAGGGAGGCAGGAAACACCGCGGACGGGGTCCCATGGCCGACAAGCCCTTCTGGAGCTTCAGCCAGCTGCCTCCTTTAAAGGGCCCCTCCCTCTGCCTTCCCCTCCACATGAGCCAAGTGCTGCCCAGCCTGTCCCAGCCTGGCAGAGCCCACTCGTGCCCACCATGGAGGCCCAGCGACAGCTCCTGCAGGAGAACGCCCTTGTCATGGACACCCTGCTGGCAATGTTGTGCACCATAGCAGCAGCTGCACCCAAGCTCATCCAGTGGCTGGGCGGTCCCCCCCAGGGCCACGGGGCTCCCCCCGGGCACTGTCAGGTGCCCCCCTCGGTGCCCTGACACCTCTGGACCTACCCCAGCAGCAGCGACTGGTGGGAGTGCATGGTGCTAGGGGAGTGGGGTGAGGAAAGATAGGTGAGGAACTTCCACATGTCGTGGCAGACCTTTGAGGAGATCTGCCACTGGCTCACCCTCGCACTCCAGCACCACGACACCTGCAAGCGGCCTGCCCTCCCCCTGAAGAAATGGGTCGTGATCGCCATATGTAAGCTCGCCACCCCAGACTCCTATTACTCCATGGGACAGCAGTTCGGGGTGGGCAAGGCCACTGTCAGGGCTCTACTTATGGAGGTAAAGTGGGGCCGGGTGGGTATGGGGGCTGGGGCAAGGGGAACCCTCTGCTGCAAGGAGACAGATGGGGCAGTGGCTGGATGGAAGGAACGCAGGGGCTGCATGGGCCAGGGGCTGGACGGGAGGGGGGCAGAAGGGCCCAAGGTGGGGAGGGTGACAGCTGCCACACCCACACTACAGAACATGTCCTCCTTGCCCCTCTGCAGGTCATCAGGTCCATCAACACGATGCTGCTCCAGAGGCCAGAGGGTCGTCTGCCTGGGTGATCTGGACAACACCATCGCCAGCTTCCAGGACCTGGGCTTCCCAGACTTCATCAATGTGTTGGATGGCACACACATCCCCATCCATGCCCCACCACACAGTGCCAGCCAGTACATCAACCAGAAGGGCTATCATTCGGTGGTGCTGCAGGCCCTGGTCGATGCGAGGGGCCAGTTCACCGACCTCTACATGGGCTGGGCCAGCCGCACCCACGATGCCTGGGTCTTCCAGAACTCTGGTCTCTGCTGCTGCATGGAGGCCAGCACCTTCATCCCCCAGTGGGAGAGCCCCATGGCCAAGGACATCACCATGCCGCTCTACATGGTGGCAGATGCAGCTTACCCCCTGCATCCGTGGCTCAAGAGGCCCTGCACAGGACACCTCGACCCCACCTGTGAGGTGTTCAATGAGCACCTCACCCACACCTGCAACGTGGTGCAGCGGGCCTTTCGGCACCTTAAGGGGTGGTGGAGGTGCCTTCTCACACAGCTGGAGGTGGAGGTCCTTAACGTGCCCCAGGCCGTGGGTGCCTGTTACATCCTCCACAACATCATGGAGGAAAAGGGGGACGCCTATGGGCCCTCCGGCCAGCGCTGTCTATGAGCAGCCGGGCACCGCCCCCATCTACCAGGCCCACCGGGATGGCCACCACATCTGGAAGGGCCTCAGGCAGGCCTTTGCCGATGGCCACCTCTGACCTACACGCACACCCACATCCCACACACATCCGTCACCCATTGTCCCCGCCACCCCCACCCCACCAGCACCACACCTGCACATCCACCACCCACCATCCCCCACGGAGCACAGCATGGAGTGGGGAATAATAAAGAAACATTTATATAACTGGGTGTTGGTAACTATGTATGGGGGGAACCTAACTTGTTGGAAGGGAGGAACCTAACTTGTTGGAGGGGGGATGAAGCACTCATTCTGGGGCAGGGGTGGTGGGCCACTAGCCCCATTGGCCCCCGGAGCCCCTGTCCCCCAGGTGCGGGATCCCTGGCAGGGAGGGGAGGGTGCAGGTATCACCGGCAAATATTGCACAGACATTGAAATTCAGAATTAAATATGATGCTGGAAAGCTTCATCTTAATAATATGGGCTACAAAATGCTTAGCAGGCATTCAAAATAAAACAAAACAAAACCCCAGAAAAACAAGCTAACAAATAAAAAACCTCAAACAGCTTCAGGATTTTTTTTTTTTGCACAAAAGTATCTCTTATAAAAATCACATCCCCTTATAGATAACTCATTGGGCAGAGTTTTCGTGAACAGAAATCATATTCTCTATCTACAGAGTATCTAGTTAAACTCTGCAATGCTTTGTTAATTAGAATAGCATCATTTCACCAGACAGATCTATAAAATACATCTGTTAATTTTTATGTGTGAATAATCAGTTTTACATTTCTTCTCTTTGTACCAAGCACTTATCTGAAATGACTTGAACAAATCAGGCACATTTCTGCTCATGGATACACTTACTGATTCTCTGAAGTGGGGTTTTCAAAAGCACAGTGTTGGCCTATTAGATGACTTCATCTATGGTATTTAGTCTTCGAGATATTTCTAAACCTCTGTGGAATTCAAATTCCAAATCTGGATAATGTGTACTAACTAAGGTATGGAACCACATACAGGATGATGAGAGTAATTTAAAAAAAAAACAAAACTATTGGCTATCTGCTTCATATTTTGAGCATTATCCATACTGTGGATTATAAGGGAGGTCCTGCTGGAAAAAGATTGATTATGTAAGTAATGAGATTGTGTATTCTCATTAATATGCAGAAGAAGAAGACTTAAGTGTGCAGTGATCAGTTCTTTAGGCAAATATTTTTAACAGATGTAGCAAGTATCCAATATGACACTCCTGAAATGAACCATAAAAGGCCTCCAGAAGAGATCTTCTGAAAGATCATCTTTCGAAAGATCACTGTAGTGTAGACATGTCCATAGAGGTCTTTATCATACATGGGCCATAAAAACACAAAATCTGTGACATGTTCTAAATATTTTAAATGTGAGACTATTTTGTGTATTTGGTCACAATACCGTGAGACTACATGCTGAAGGCTCTCATGAAAGAATGCAGCATCAGTGTTGACACTTGGTAGAAACTTGCCCAGAACAATCCACAGCAGAGAGCAGTAATCTGCAAGTGGTGGCACAATCTGAGAGGTCCTGCTGTAGAGCAGATGAGGAGAGATGGAGAAGAGACACAAAAACTTCCTCAGGCCCCTCCAGCAGCTACCAAACCCCGTCCCTTCTGTGATAAGACCTGCAGCCCCAGAATCTGATTTGCATGAGTGGAAGTAAGATGAGCAAATTGAAAAAGTGAAAACCATGAAAATGCAAACAAGTAGGCGCTCTTATATAACAGCATCTTAAGAAAAGCCTTTGCTTTTTCTTTAAGCTCAGAGTACAGAACATAATTTCACATGACACTGCAGACTTGGAACTTCTTCTGTTGTTGTTTCAAAGCAGACAAACTAAAATTGTATTAACAAAGTTTCTTTCTTTCTCTCCAAAATTCTGTGGAGCTTTTTATGTATGGAAAGTTTTAAAAATTAGCTTTGTGTCCCCTGTGCTTGATCTTTTTTGTTTTTTGTAGAGTCTTCTTTCTAGCAACAACTTCTTACCATAAGTCCAGACAGTAACTTTTAATGTTCTTTCAATTGTACCCAACAATTTTACGTCAGATGAAAATACCATATTTACATAGATATATTTTTTCTGGTGAATTTAGTTCTTGTTAAAGTACCAAGAGGTCCCTCCTGGAGAATGAACTTTTCTATGTATCCACACAAAAGTAATAGACTCTGTATCACAAGCATAACTTTCTCTTCACTCTCCTACTCTGACTACATCCTTCTCAATTCCTGTCGAACTTTGGCCTCCATGACAAGAACAATGCCAGTCAGAGGTGAAATAATTTTACCCCAAAGAAAAAATCTCAATCTCTGATCCATATTTGACTATAATGTAGCTGGAGTCTGGACCTTTTCCTTGAATTTATCCAGTCAATTGATATAGTAAATCTCCGTCAAAGAGAAGCAGTCTAAAGGAGACCATCCAATTAAGTCATCCTAGACTTTTGGATTCACATCTAGGACACAGTTAGGTCATTTTTAAGAATTTACACGAATATTAAATTTCATATGAGCGTAATCAGGGCTTTCCCTAGAAATTTTGGTGCCTTATGCAGCCTGCTGGGGATGGAGGCAGGGCTGGCCTTTCCACAGTCGGGATGAGCCACACTGAAGGCCGTGCAGACAGGACAGAGAAGCAGCAGAAGTCAGGTCCACACCTCCAGAATTCACTGGTGGGAGTGGGAAGCAAACAGACTCAGCCCCAGTCTGCTCCACTCCCCTGGCTCTCAGACATGCCACAAGGGCAGAGCAGAGAGGCCTGCCCTAAGTCCCCTGGGGTCGGGTGGGAGTGTGCACAATGGATGGGGCTAACCACCAGAGCTGACTTTGCCCCATATGCAGCCTGCAGCTGCCTAGGGCACTGTGGAATTTGGAGCAACTCAGTGTTCCAAATTTTATGGTGCCCTAAGGGGTTGTGTGGTTTGACTTATTGTTAGGGGTAGCCTAAATGCAATACAAGAGAAACAGAAAAATCTAAAACAATAACCACATACAAACAATGGAAAACCCATAATGAGATCTTACTTCCTTTTGCTCTTTTAAATGAAACAACAGATTTACATGCTTGACCCCCCTGCAAAGCCCCTGAAACAGGAATGCTGGAATCCTGTTTGTTGTCAGGGCGTAACACAGTACCCACTGACATCAATGGGAATCTTATCAGTGATGTCAATGAGCTTGAATCATGACCTCAGTGAAGCTCAGACATTTTAGTGCTTATTGAACGACTGCAGAAAAAAAATCTCTGCCTAACTTGGACTATGCCTTGTTCAGGTCCTAAAATGTATCAGGAGCTTTCTAATAACTTTCCTACATAAAATATATTGATTGTTTTTCTAAAATGGAGGAAAACCTCACCTGAAGGATATAGATCTAGATATAAATCCTCAGCCCATAGGAATATGATAAAAAACAGGGTCCCAACAAAATCCGAAATACTTACATGACCTAGTTTCCTTGACAGCATTTGACAAAATTATCACAGACTAGGAATAGGTGGCTGTAGTGTGGTAAAGCTACCCAGAGCAAAATAGAGGTAGCCAAGTACTGTCTACACCTGGGGCTGTGAATTGCATATACACCTTTCCCCTCAAAATAATCTAGTGCCCCCTGAGTGTTCCCAAGATTTAAAGTGCTTCCAAATACGGAAATATGAGGGACACAACTAAATAATATTTGATGTTAATGTTAAGAATCAGACAACAGGGAAGTAGTATTTTATGTCTTGAAGTACACATGACAGTGAAATGAGAGAGATTTCACAAATTTAAGTTTCAGGTATAGCACGATTTCTGTATCATACTAGTTAAAAAAATCTACATGACATGACCTTCACTTCAGTGAAAAGCACATCACATATCTCCCAATGTGGCAACCTTTGGCAACATTTTGGTGATGAAATTTCCATTCCAGTATATATGCACATCCAAATGAAAGCCAGTCTTGAACAGAGAACCACCACAAGGCCCACACACCAAGAAGACTTCTGCTGATCCTCTGCAAAGGGGACAAGTTTCAGACACACATTGTGGTTTTATAGAATATTTAAAAGAAAGTTGTACCCATTTTGTTTACCAAAAATATGATATGATGTTTTATAAGATCTTATTGAATGTTTTTCCTGATTGGGGTTGGTGGCTCTGATCTTCTGAAAATTCGTGATTGATATAAGGTAAATTGATAGTTCACCTTTACACAAAAGAACAGGTTTTTGAAAGAGCTCTGATCCAGATTTTTAAGTGCAGAGCACCCGTAGTTGGAGCCCCATTTCCAGATGAGCTCAGCTACTATACAGGCACCTGAACAATAGCAACATTTTTTTGATGCTCCAAGTATGAACTCTTGTGAAAATCTACCTTACAGTGGACTCAATCGCAGTGGAAATGCTCATAATTTCAAAGGACTTCAGTAATACCTGATATGGCCCAGAAGATGTTAAACAGATTTGTAGGAAAAAATAGATAGAACTAGTTGAAAAGTAGATCATCACTTTTTCAGGAAATGTAACGTCATTTTCACTGAGGACCAGAACCAAATAAAAAATCCAGTCTTTGAAAGGGAAATTATCCTTGCTATTATTTGAAACAAATCACATGTCAATATTTCAGATAAATTAGCTGTTTCAACCCAGAGGAGGGAATGCAAGAGGAGCTGCTTTGGATTTTCTGAGCATTGGGCAGGGGAAAGGTAAGATGTCTATAGGCTCCAAAATCATGTGCATACACCCCTTCTCAACCAAGAGCAACATAATCCCCATGGACAGTGAATCGTAGAAGACTGATGGGAGGAAGTGAGAAGGAGATGAGGAGGGTGGGGGAAGAGGAGAAGATAAGCTGTATAGCCTACCAGCGCTAGCAAGTGGTCAGACTAAATGTACCTGAAGCCTTCCCGGAGTCCTAATTTAATAAAAAAGAGCATCCGAGGGAGTACAAAATGCAATGGTCAGTAAAACAATCACCAGCTCAAATCCATTCTCTCTCTTGGGCTGTTTCTACATAGGCCACTTCCTTCAGAAGTGGCATGTTAATACAGGGAGCAAAATATGCTAATGAGGCTTTACACAGCATAGTGGTGGACTCTAACCTGGGACTCAGTAACTCTAAAAATACATGGTGGTAATGGTGGCTATGAAGCTGAACACCCAGTGTGACACTGGTCAAAAAGACTAGCCTAATCTGTATATAAAGGGTCAAATTTGCTAATTTGCTAATTCCTGGTCCCCCAACATGTACAGACACCTACAGAGTTTCCTGCCACTAGCATCAGCCTTGCAGCCATATCTGGTTTGGAAGGAAAGATTCAAAATAAGTAAGGACAGAATTTGAATGGCTGTCCTAGTCTCCATGTTGAACTTTCCAAACTAGATCAAACAGGCAGGGTAGAAGGATATGCTACCCATGGTTCTAAGAGTTTTTTTTTTTACCATGCATCACTTTGCTGTTAATTTAGCTGCTGCTCTGAGGGAGAAGTATGTCCATTTCTAGAAGGAATCCTGGAGCTCAGGCAGCTGTCTGCAAGGTCTCTACACATATTTCTTCTGTTGCTTGTTCTGTGGCTATTGCTGGCCTACAAAGTCAAGTAAGGAGCTGTTGAACCCAAGGAAAGGGGAAACAGAGGTTTTTAGAAGACTCTTCACTCCCTATCTCTTTATTCTTACTCCTGCTGATGGCATAGAGGAGGTACCTGAGAAAATCTAAAAGAGAGCTTTAGTTTTATCCCTATTCCCTCCTTTGTAATTCTCTTATAGGCAGCATAAAAAGGGATGATACATAAAAGTGTTGGTAAAACACTAAACTTTATTTCCTGGCTCCAGTGACATGACATAGATGAGGGCAAATATGTCCCATCACATGGCACGCATCAGTAGTTACCACTAACTCCAATGTCACTACAGGTAGCTGGTGCCGAACAAGAGAACTTGCCAGACCACAGGAGGTCAATATTGCCTAGCAGCACGGACAACACTTCCACTTCTTATTGGGCTCTTAGAAGACATTTAGGGGAAAATTCCAGCTAAATAACAGCACAGAACACTGGGAGCCAGGACTGGTGGCTGTAAAGAAATTGTAAGGGACCATGAGAAACTTGGCCACACCTATGACGAGTAGTTGTCTGGCTAACTAGACATGCCAAATTATGGATGTTGCCAGACAAGAGGTGTCAGATTAGAGTGGTTCAACCTGTATTAGTTACTGTTACAATGTTCGTCTTTAAGGTGCTACAGGACTGTTTATTATTTGTGTTACTATGTATGTTAAAGACACCATCACCAACACATAGCCCACATTAAAAATATGCCCTTTTCTAGATGTCTGTTTAATACAGAAGTATGAGAAATATTAAATACAATGCTAATATCACAAAATGTTTTGATTCAAATTAGCCATTCATTCTGAATTCAGAAATCATATTGAATATATAGATAATAACATTTACATTCTTTACAGATTGATAAGGCCAGATCCTCAGTTGCGTGAATCAGCATAGTTCCACTGTTAACCACACTAATTCTTAAGGTCTGAGGATTGGGCACCTGGTGTTTAGTGGGAGAAATTTCTGAAAAAACTGAGACACCCTGAGTGATGGGCTCCTGAAGAGAATGTAGCTTTCTTAAAATGTAGCTTTTTTAATGTAGCTTTCTTAAAATGTGCATTAGCCTTGTAAGAAAACTTTTGCATCTAGTTAAATAAGCTAACCACAGGTGAATTTATTGACTGCATGTCAAAGCTATAAAAAATAGAATCATTTTTGAATGTCAAATGGTCTTTCATTTCTCCACCTTGAGATTCCTGTCTCTATGCTTTTTCTATATTTCATGTCTACTTGTTCTTTCAAGCCCCTTGGAGTGCAGCCAGGCTCTGCAGCCTACAGTATGAATATGCCTGCTATATTCCTGTTTGATCTCCTTCCCTTGATGTGTCAGTTTCTTTGTGGCCTGCCTACTTGTCAAACCATTTTTATTCTTCAAAACTTTTTATGAATTTTTAAATAAGTGGTGCAGATCTCAGGACATTTGATGAATTTTTCAAGAGCTAATCATACTAAGATATCTCAAACACTGCTGTTTATGTATTTAATATACTAGGGATAAACATTTATTTACAAATTTCTTTAGTTAAAGCAGCCAGCCTCCAACAAAATGCAATTGAAATACACTGAATTATATGTAAGAAGAAAACCATATGCCTCTTTTTTGAATTAATGGGATAAGTTTCATGTTAAGGATATAGAAAACAGCAAGAAGCAATTAAAAGAGTCAACAAATGCAGCATACACAACTATAATAGAGTATGGAATGTTAGGAATGCAAATGCAAGAAGGAAAACAGACAACGACGCTTAGCTTCATAAAAACAAAAAAGTAATGCACCTTTTAAATATAATGGATTAAATTATCCAATGGCTTTACTAGTATGTACAAATTGGAGTTTTCTGATCGGCCCTCATTGATGTTATAGCCTTCTCTAAGGTAATGGGACCAGTCACTAATGGATGGATCAATGGACACATGGACATATAGGCTACGTCTACACGTGAAGCTTACATCGAAGTAGCTTATTTCGATGTTGCGACATCGAAATAGCCTATTTCGATGAATAGCGTCTACACGTCCTCCAGGGCCGGCAACATCGATGTTCAACTTCGACGTTGCTCAGCCCAACATCAAAATAGGCGCAGCGAGGGAACGTCTACACGTCAAAGTAGCACACATCGAAATAGGGATGCCAGGCACAGCTGCAGACAGGGTCAACGGGCGGACTAGCGCTTCCGGGGCAACAGCTAGCCACTCCCTTAAAGGGCCCCTCCCACATATACTCAGCCTGCACAGCACGCGGTCTGAGGAGCCATAGGCACACAGACCCCGGGCGCCGCAGTCATGGACCCCCAGCAGCAGCAGCAGCAGCAGCAGCAGCAGCAGCTAGAGGTCCACCCAGCCCTCCCGGCAGGAGCAGGGCTTGCCCTGGCCCATGCCATGTGGGAGGCAGCTGAGTACCTCCTTGCCCCAGGGGAGGAGATGCCCCCAGGGCAGCAGGGCTCAACCCCTACCCCTGCAGCACCCCGCTCCACCCCCCGCCTCACACGCCGGCAGCTGTGGAGCTACCCCACCAGCACCGACTGGTGGGAGCAGCTGGTGCTTGGGGAGTGGGACGACGACCACTGGCTCAGGAACTTCAGGATGACCCGCCAGACATTCCTGGAGCTGTGCCAGTTGCTGACCCCCGCACTCAGGCACCGGGACACTGCCATGCGGCGTGCCCTCCCTGTGGAGAAACGGGTCGGCATCGCTGTCTGGAAGCTGGCCACTCTGGACAGCTACCGATCCGTGGGCCAGCAGTTTGGTGTCGGAAAGGCCACCGTCGGGGCTGTCTTCATGGAGGTAAGAGAACCCACAGGGGGAGGCCAGGGCAGGGCAGGGGGGCCAGAGCAGGGCAGGGGGGCCAGGGCAGGGCAGGCGGCCCAGGGCAGAGCAGGGGGGCCAGAGCAGGGCAGGGGGGCCAGGGCAGGGCAGGGCAGGGGGGTCAGGGCAGAGCAGGGGGGCCAGGGAAGAGCAGGGGGGCCAGGGCAGAGCAGGGGGACCAGGGCAGGGCAGGGCAGGGCAGGGCAGGGCAGGGCAGGGCGGGGCAGGGCCGGGCCACGCACTCCCTGCTCACCCCTCATTGGGGCTGTCCCATGTGCTTTCTCTGCAGGTCATGCGTGCAATCAACGCCATGCTCCTGCACAGGCTCGTGAGGCTGGGGGACCCACATGCCACCGTCGCCGCCTTTGCCACCCTGGTCTTCCCCAACTGCTTTGGGGCTCTGGATGGGACTCACATCCCCATCCGCGCCCCGCATCACAGTGGAGGACGATACCTCGATCGGAAGGGCTACCATTCTGTCATCCTGCAGGCCTTGGTGGACAGCCGGGGACGTTTCCAGGACATTTACGTGGGCTGGCCTGGCAGCACCCACGACGCCCGGGTTTTTCGGAACTCGGGCCTGTGCCGCCGGCTGGAGGCGGGGACCTACATCCCCCAGCGGGAGATCCCTCTGGGGGACACCACCATGCCCTTCTGCATCATCGCAGATGCGGCATACCCCCTCCGGCCGTGGCTCATGCACCCCTACACGGGCCATCTCTCCGCTAGCCAGGAGCGCTTCAACGAGCGCCTGAACCGTGCACGCCAGGTGGTGGAGCGCTCATTTGGCTGCCTCAAGGGACGCTGGAGATGTCTCTGAACCCGCCTGGATGCGGGCCCCAACAACATCCCCCAGATTGTGGGTGCCTGCTGCACCCTGCACAACCTCGTGGAGAGCAAGGGGGAGAGCTTTCTGCAGGGCTGGGCCACGGAGGCTGGCAGGGCACACGTGCAGCCACCTGCTGCCCCCAGTCATCAGGTGGACCCAGAGGGGACCCGGGTCCGGGAGGCCCTGCGGGCCTACTTCGACCAAGAGGCTGCGGGGTGAACTCTGCCCAGGCCCCCTACTGCCCGCCCCTTCCTCCCCCACACTCCTGCCCCAATGCCCACACCATGGAGCACCCCACCGCCCCCTCCTCCCACTTGTCCTGGACAAATGACAGCACGAACTTGTGGGTGAATGTAAATTTTTTTTTTCTGGCCGAACCTTTTTTTGGGGTGTAAATAAATATGTGAAGCACAAACAGAAAACTAAGTACAAACATTCAACCAAAGCAATATGTACACAAATAAAACAAACCAAAGAAACAACTGTGTGGCATACATAATAAAAAGAAAACCAGAGAGGAGAAAGGGGAGAACTATTTACATGGGGGGGATGGGGCAAACGGGGGCACCAAAAAAACAGGGTCCAACTATATACAACAAGGGGGGGGCCACGTCCCGGGCCCCTCGCCCCTAGAGCCCAGCACTGGGCGTGCCCGGCCGGGAGCCCCGCCGCGCCTGCAGTCTGGTCCGCGGCTGGGTGGGAGCGGGCTGGACTGAAAGGTATCAGTGCCGGCGAGTCTCAGGTGGCTCCAGGGTTCCCTCGGCGCTCTGGCCCTCGCGGGTGGGTGGTGGGGCGACGGCGGACGGGCCGGCGATGGCCGGAGCAGCTGGTGGTGGGGTTGCAGGAGCGGGCAGGGTGGGCGATGGCTCGGCCGGCACGGCATGGGGGGCCAGGTAGTCCACGAGCCGGTTAAAGGTCTGCATATAGGCCCCCCATGCCTCCTGGCGCCAGGCCAGCGCCCGCTCCTGCAGCTGGAGGTGCTGCTCCGATACCTCCAGCTGCCGGCGGAGGATGGCCAGCAGCTGGGGGTCCGTCGCCGTCGGCGGTAGTAGGCGCGGGGTCCGCCGTCTAGCCCTCCGCGGGGCCGGTCGTTCCTCGGCCGAGGGGCTGCCCTGGAGCGATGGTCCCGGAGGGCTCTCCGGGACAACTGAGGCCTCGCCGGCGCTCTCTTCCGGTCCTTCGGATGGTGCAGGTGCAGGTGCAGGACACAGGAGAGGAGGGGGGAAAGAAGAATGGAGACAGGCGTTAGTGTGGGCCCCGAGCCGTGGCCTCTTCCCCCCCCGCCCTGTGCTGCAGGTTCCCCATCCCCGTCCCCGGGAGATGCTGCTGTGATGGATGGGGTTCAGGGGGTCCCCCTGCCCTGCACCCCGTCCCCTGGTGGGAGCGACTCTCACTTCACCCCGCAGGGTCTGAGAGCAGGAGAGCTTTCTTAGGCCACAGATGGCCAGTTTCTGGCAGGAGTGACAGCACCAGCTGTCGGAAGAGACAGTCCTTCCAACCCGTTGTGGGGAGAAGACCCCAAGGGGGGCCCCTCTGGGATGCAGCTTTCCCGCTCCTCAGGCTGACTGCCTACCAGCTCTCCCTTCCCCTTAGCCTCTACCTGTGGCCCCCGCCCTCACCCCCCAATTCCAAGCCAGCTCGGCTCCTCCCTCCTGTTGGTTCAGGGCAGAGGTGTCACCTGCCAGCTGTAGCGCCAAGATCCTCCTTTGGCCCTGGGAGCTCTTCGGCTCTTGTGGCTCATATGTAGCCGGAGTCTCCCTTTGGCACTCCCCCCACTCCATCACATGCTGCTGCTGCTGCGGGGTGTCCCACCCCCTACGCCCGGGGGCCCCTCGAGGTTCCGCTCCCCCCTGGCCCGGGGATGGGGCATGGCACTGTCATGCAGGGTGGGGGGGGCAGGGGCTGATGGCTGCAGTGCTGTGAGGGCCATGGCCCTGGTATCCTTGGGGCCATGGCCATGTGAGCGTGTGGGGGGCCCTGGACACATCTCTGTTACCCCCGCCCCTCAAGCCCAGGGGTGTCCACCAGAGAGGGGTACCTACCTGTGGGTCTGCTCCCACGGTCCGGAGATCCCCAGGGGTCAGAGGCCCTGCTGCTGCTCCGGGATGGCAGGAGGAGGATCTGCAGGCTGTATTCTGCAGAGGAGGAGCCCCCCTCCTCCTCCTCCTCCTCCTCCTGCCGCGATGTCCCAGGGATGGCCTCTGGGGGGGCCCCCGGGGTGCGGGGCTTGCCTCCGGGGCGGACTCCGACTGCAGGGCCTGCTGGGGCTCGTCAGCCGAGGTGTCAAGGGTGGCCGGAGGGGAGGTGTGCCGGGAGCCCAGGATGTCCCTGAGCTCCCTGTAAAAGGGGCAAGTGACGGGGGCGGCCCCAGATCGGCTGGCCGCATTCCGGGCCCGGGCATAACCCTGCCGCAGCTCCTTCACCTTACTCCGGACATGGTCCGGAGTACGGGCAGGGTGACCCCGGGCAGCCAGGCCGTCGGCCAGCCGAGCGAACGCATCCGCATTCCGCCTCTTGCTCCCCATTACCTGGAGCACCTCCTCCTCGCTCCAGAGCCCCAGCAGGTCCCGCAGCTCGGCCTCCGTCCAGGAGGGGCCCCGCTGCCGCTTCCCAGACTGGGTGGCCCTCTGGCTGGGCTGGCTGCCCTGGCTCCCCTTGGGGGGGGTCCTCTGGGGGCACTGGGGGGGCTGCTGGCTCGCCATCGCCGCTGGCTGGGTGGCTGAGGGCTGTGCAGGCTGCCCGTGTGTGCAGGCTGCAGCCTGCACGTTGCCTCAGCTTCCTGCAGAGTCAGGGAGGGGGAGGGGACCTTTAAGGGGCCGCTCCACGCAGCCACCAGTGAGCTGAGGGGCTGGAGAGAGCGTCTCTCAACCCCCCAGCTGATGGCAGCCATGGAGGACCCGGCAATTTCGACGTTGCGGGACGCGAATCATCTACACTGTCCCTACTTCGACGTTGAACGTCGAAGTAGGGCGCTATTCCTATCTCCTCATGGGGTTAGCGACTTCGACGTCTCGCTTCCTAACGTCGAAGTTAACTTCGAAATAGCGCACGACGCGTGTAGCCGCGATGGGCGCTATTTCGAAGTTAGTGCCGCTACTTCGAAGTAGCGTGCACGTGTAGACACAGCTATAATATCTACATGCTAATAGGAGAAAGATACGCTTAGTGGTGCTGTTAGAATATCATACTTCTCAGGTCATTAAAGTCATTTGTCCTTCAACTTTGCCCCTTCTATTAGCAAAGGCAGGAAATACAATGCTTCTAAGTTCCTAACTCACTTCAAGCATTTTAGGATGTCAAAATGAAAATATAGTTGGATTTGCCGGGTTCAGAACCCTTGGGACTTAACAGGTCCCAAATGAGGGGATTTGCTGGACGACAGAATATTCCCTGCCACCAGCTCCCCAGCCTGCTGCTGCCTTGATCCTGGCCTTGGCCAGCCCCCACAACCAACAGCTCTGGCCTGGCTGCCATTGCCTGCACCTTTCTGTTGCTGATGCTGCTACAGTCTCCAGCCCTGGCCGTGGTTTGGGTCCCACTTCCATGGGCTTTGTCTGCAGCCCTGGCCCTGCAGCTAGATGCTGACCATGGCCAGGCTGGTGGAAGCCAGCATGGCTACCACTGTCCTCAGCCCAGGGCACTCTAGTACAGCAACATCCATGGCTCTGCCCGATCATAGATGTTGCCGGACCAGAGAATCACAGTTTTCAGAGGTAGAATCTGTATCCTAATCTCTAGGAAGGAATACATTTAAAACTGCTTGCTCATCAGATTATCAATTATGTGGTTGCACTTGAAAAGCTAGGGACAAAGCCATCCTGAGACAAAAAGGTATCAGCTATAAACTTAGACTAAAATAATTCAACTTGCCCAAGCCCAGTGAAGGTCAGATAAAAGAGTACTCGACTGAAGTATACAGTTTTTTAAAACGTACAGCTAAGGTCAACTAAAGTCAATGGTGTCAGTTCATGACAATACTGGACAATGAAGAATAAGCTGATATGTAAGTAAAACCCATACAACAAATACAAGAAAGCAGTTTTTCCATAGAGAGAATTACACCATTCCATTCAAGGTCATTAAGGCACAAATGCTAGGTTAATCCAAACATAATTAAAAGGTATCATGAAGGAAAGAAATGCAGAACTGTCAAATGCAGGAAATGAGCTTAACTGTGCAAAATGACTTATTTTCTTCTTATAATTTGTCCTCAAATAAACTTAGTTAACTCATAATTTATAGAAGTTGGATTTTAATTAATGTAGCGTGGCATCTACTAATCTTATGTAGTTCTATTAAACTGATTCTGGATAAGGAAACTGTCAATTTAAGAATATAGAAGAGCTTTAATGTAAACAGTATATTTATTTTTGCAGTCTGCCCTTCACAATACTTCCAGATCCATTTGCTGAAGACACAGTGTGAAAAATTACTTTATTTGTCAAATAACTTTACTTTTCAATAAGTCATTGGACATTACTCAATGCACTTTATTCAGCCTGCATTTTCTATCTGCAACATAAAAACCTTGTCCCTGATACATCTATATGACAACATCTCTGCTTCTCAGTTCTCCTAAGACAGCTACTGAAAGTAAAGGTATTATGCTGAAAATAGGTTTTACTTTTGCCTCAACAAATGAGTTCCTGAAAATGAATTAATAGTGTGGCCACTTGAAGACAAGTGCTCACGACAGGGACTTATGTCTACAAATTCAATATGGGCTGAGACAGAAATACACAGATTGGGCAGGTACACTATTCCCAACACAATATTGGACCTTCCCTGGCACTTGTATGCCTTTCCCTCATGTAAAGCATACATACCTTAGGGAAATTATATGTATTTCCCTACCTTTCAGAAATTCCCAAACCAGATCAGATCAATGAGCCTTAGTCTAGTATCCTGTCAAAAAAAACATTCTCAGCCAGTTGTTTCAGAAGAAGGTGCAACTTGAGGCAAGGTAGTTATTTAAATAAATAATAATAGTAAGCTCAATTGTCACAAATCACAACTTGAGCAGACAACTCAAAGCGCAAGCCATGCAATTCATGCTCATAGAAGAAACATGAGTAAACAACCCAGTGGTTTAGATTATTCATTGAAGTATTATTTATTTATTACATACCGACAGTGCACTGTCACTGTCCTAGACAAGAGTTTACAGAAGACAAAGAAGAAGAAAAGCTCAGTGGGCTGTAGACAGACTACTATCTTAGGCCAGGTCGCCATTATACACACACACCCGTTCCCTCCCCCAGTCCTTCATCAATCTAATCTATGCAACTTCAGCTGCTTGCTGTAGTGTCTTCCACATGGTGAGGTTGGAGGGGGCTGCTCTACTGTCGACTCCAGCTACTCTTGTCATTCTGGTGGAGTACTGGAGTTTACAGGAGAGTTCTCAGAGATTGATTTATCATAGCTAAGCAGAAGTGATAAATCAACAACCTGTGGATTGACTGCTGCCGAGTCAATCCACTGTCCAATGTAGACAAGCCCCTAGTCCTCTGAAGAACCAACCGTTGGTTAATATAGATGTTTGACTTTCCAGGTTATGTCCCTGCAAGGCGTTAGCTATAATCCCCCAGGAGGAGTATTCAGACTTAACTACTTATATTTTACCAAATAACTTAGCCATGCATGTTGTTCAAGTAGTTTCATCTACATTCCACAACAATCCAGTCAACAGTAAAATTACAGTATCCATATGCCTTTCTAATTCATCCATATCACCATAGTATATAGGTAACATATACATCATTAAGAATCACAGTATCAGTAAGTCAGCTCAAACATGTTGCAATGGAGAATTCATTTCCCTCCACAGTAGCTACCATAACAAAGCAACTTAGTCAATCAGCCACCTTCTCACCTAGGATCAATATTGGTAGCTGTTTTAGATGACTATGATGGTAGGTCTTTACACTATTTTATTAAGGATGGCACTGGGTTTTAATAGTGTCAAGGCTTAAACTCAAGCTCATTTTATAGTCTGGCAGTAGGACCCTTTAAATAGTCTAGTGTCCCATGTACCTTTATAATATATATACCTTTTTGGTACAAAGATATTTATTTTCGCATTTCACACAACAGGTTGAGATAATGTTATGATGAGAGAACAAAGCCAAAGCCCCATATTCTCTTGAAGGTAAAATGCGGGGAAAAATGCTAAGTTTTAGTTACATACATTGCAAAATGCTGTAGGTCAGTTAGGTAAAGAATGGACTTTATCAAGGTTTGTGAGAGCTGACAGATATAATGGCAAAACAGCTCTCACTAACAGAATTATTAATGAGGCATACGGACTGCTTTATTGCTAAACTACCGGAACACAGATACATTTAGCTCTCACAAACAAGCTATTAATCAACGCACGGAAGATGTAATAGCTATAAGTATGACTGAGAATATGATACCATATGAGTACAATAAGAACAAGTATAGCACATTATATTTAGAATGCTGTTTACTTTGGTCACACTGTTCAACCAGTAGGTCATATGAAGTGTCGTGATTTCATGGCTAGGTAAAGAGACAATCCTGAGGGACAGGAGATAGAGCTGGTTCAGGACTTTTTAAACTTTTTAAGGGTGCATTTTATATATAGAAAGGGAGAGAAATTCCCATTTAGATAGAGTTGACCAGCTGCACAGCTGCCTTCCAGACGAGGTGGAACATATTGGCCTTCATTTCTGTTTTATGCCATATTCATCTTTAACTAATAATCCTTGATTAATAAAATTGATTAAACTTAACTATCTGACATCTCTTGTTATTAAATTAAATAAACCTTGTAAGTTATTTCACTGCCATGATTCTATTAACATGAATTATTTGTTTCCACAGTAGAAAATAACTGTAATATTGATCAAATGGGACTCAATCAACAGATTTAAATTACTTATCTGAAACTCATACTCAACAGTAAAGCAGTAGTCAAGCAGTTTACAACAGTACAATATAACTGTGTATCACTCTTACTCAAAGGCTGTGGCCTCACTTGGCCAAACCTTCGAAATGGCCACACAAATGGCCAAATCGAAGAATACCAATAAGATGCTGAATTGAATATTCAGCTGACAGGAGTAAGGGGATTTTGAAATGTTTGGGGTCCTTTCAAACAGGACCCCTGTGTACCTGCACCACACCACACACATTCAAAAGCGGTACTAATGAGGCACTGAATATTTAATTCAGCACCTAATTAGGATTCTTCCATTTGGCCATTTGCATGGCCATTTCGAAGGTTTGGCCAAGTGTGGCCACAGCCAAAATGTTGGATTGAAAATTCCTGAATCAGGTGAATTTTATGTTGTTCCCCATGTTCAACACATTTTTCTAATAGATTTATTTTTCTTTCATAAACTGATATACCAAATATATTATTTTATTGATATTATTTCATTTTCATAACCACAGTGGGCATTCCTTATTCTAAGCAATTATAAAGAATGTTATTCTAAACAAAGCTTCACTGCCTTGCTGTATTGATAGAAAAACACAGAGGCTACGTCTACACTAGCACAAAACTTCAAAATGGCCATGCAAATAGTCAATTGGAAGTTTACTAATGATGTGCAGAAATACATATTCAGCACTTCATTAGAATGACGGCAGCCACAGCACTTCAAAATTGATGCAGCCCACCGCTGCACGGCTCGTCTAGGCAGGGCTCCTTTTCGAAAGGATCCCAGCAACTTTGAAATCCCCTTATTCCTAACATTAGATAGGAATAAGGGGAGTTCGAAGTTGCTGGGGTCCTTTCGAAAAGGATTCCCGTCTGGATGAGCCATGCGGCAGCAAGCCGCATCAATTTTGAAGTGCCACAGCTGCCAGCATTCTAATGAGGTTCTGAATATGTATTTCAGTGCTTCATTAGTAAACTTCGAAATGGCCAATTGCATGGCCATTTCAAAGTTTTGGGCTAGTGTAGACATGGCCAGAGAAATCATGACAGAACCTCTGTCGACATATTTCTGCTACACACACCTCGCACTGTTGACAGAGAACTGCCAGATTACATTGCCTTTTGGTGATGGAAAGTGGAATGGAAGTTCTGCAAACTGAGCAGCTCAGCAAATGGAATACTTCTCTATCAAAAGAGAGTTATGTCTCAAATTTTTGAGGGATAACTCTTTTGAGGCAATAACAGAGTCATGTTGAGACTTTGTTGCCAGAAGGCCTTATGAGTGTAGATGGTCCCTGAGTTCTGTCAACAGAATGCCCCTTCTGTCGACAAACCCTCTAGTGTAGACACAGGCTGCCTGTGTCTACACGGGCACAAATCTTTGAAATAGCCATGCTAATGGCCATTTTGAAGATTACTAATGAAGTGCTGAATTGAATATTCAGTGCTTCATTAACATTAGGATGATTCCGGCTGAACGGAACAAGGGGATTTTGAAACATGAGAGGTCCTTTCGAAAAGGGTCCCCGTGTAGCTGCACCAAGCCGCAGGCATTAGAAAGGGATGCTTTCGAAGTGCCGTGGCCACAAGCATCCTAATGTTAATGAGGCATTGAATATTCAATTCAGCGATTTAGCATGGCTATTTCGAAGATTTGTACCTCTGTGCACACAGCCTCTGTGTCTACACTTGCATTCCTCTTTCGAAAGAGGCATGCAAATGAGGGAAATCAAAAATGCAAATAAGGTGCAACTTTGCATATCTGACACCTCATTTGCATGTTATTATTTCAAAAGAGCTTCTTTCGAAAGAAGAAAACAAGTGTAGACAGTGCTCTTTTGAAAGAAAACCCCATCTTCGAAAGAATCCTTATTCCCATTATCAATGGGGTTTACTTTCAACAACAGCAGTGTCTGCACTGGTTTTCTTCTTTCGAAAGAAGACCTTTTGAAATAACAATATGTAAAAGAGGTGCCAGATATGTAAATCTGCACCTCATTTGAATTTTTATTTCCCTCATTTGCATACCTCTTTTGAAAGAGGAATGCAAGTGTAGACACAACCACAGCTAAGAAGTCCTATGATTACCAGTGCAGTCTGTGCTCCATCACGTGATAATTAAGCATTGTGATGTAAGTAAAGGATCCATACTAATTTCACCCTTAATTATTAAAGTAACACATTGTGTATGGCATAGCTTTAATGTATGTTACCAAACTAATACCGCTTTCCTGTAATACTTAAAGGACATCCTTGTATACTGTTGTTCTGAGGTTACAGTTAGTTTAAAATGGCCTCTGGGCGTGTTTGTCTTACACCAACCACATGAAGAAAGCCTAAGATACTATATTTAATGGACACAGTGATCATTGGGAATGAGAAGCAAAGAATGGCTACGTCTACACTAGCCCCAAACTTCAAAATGGCCACTCAAATGGCCATTTCGAAGTTTACTAATGAAGTGCTGAAATGCATACTCAGCGCTTCATTTGCATGCGGGCAGCCGCGACACTTCGAAATTGACGAGCCTCACCGCCGCACGGCTCATCCCGACAGGCTCCTTTTCGAAAGGACCCCGGCTACTTCGAAGTGCCCTTATTCCATGAGCTCGTGGGAATAAGGGGACTTTGAAGTAGGCGGGGTTCTTTCGAAAAGGAGCCCCGTCGGGATGAGCCGCGCGACAGCGAGCCGCATCAATATCGAAGTGCCGTGGCCACCCGCATGCTAATGAAGTGCTGAATATGCATTTCAGAGTTTCATTAGTAAACTTCGAAATGGCCATTTGCATGGCCATTTCGAAGTTTGGGGCTAGTGTAGACACGGCGAATAAGAAAAAATGAACAAGCGGAGATTAAAAGAATGCATCCCAAGAAATAATGAAGAAAGGGGAAGAATAAGGGGAGAGTGGAAAACTTAGAAAGGAGAAGAGGAGAAGTTATCTAGGATGCATAACTGAAGGAAGAAAAGTATAGCAAAGGAAGAAAAGTAGGAAGAAAAAAGAATATTGTCCAAGGAGATATAATAAATTATTTTAGAATACATTTTAAATAAATTGATTTATTTAGCAATATTTTACAATTTTGGCATTGATATTATTTTTTCACACACACACACACACACACACACACACACACACACACAGAGTTATGCCTTTCAGCTAGAGCGGTGGATAGGTGGTAAAGTTAAGAATGGTGAGGGTTGTGCCAGTTAGGAGACCCTGGTTACAGAGTCTAGTATTTTCTCTAATGTGCTCTTGTTTATTTACAAGGAACATACAAAGTGTTTCTTTAAACACGCACACATCCTTCTACCATGTACATAAGATAAAACTTGTGGCATATTAAAACTACTGAATATCGATAAACCGCACAATGTATTTTAAAATCATTACACCATTATAGTCTTTCAGAGCTGACTACTGGCCATCTTTCTAAAAAATGTAACAAATGTATGGTATCTGTGTGCAAAATCCTTGGAACTCATTTTTATGTTGTCTCCCCAATGATTTGACAATGGGAAAAAATTAGAGAGGCGTCTTGCTGTTCAAATTTTTTTTAAATTTCCACATTAGCTTTAAAATCAATTTACAATGTTAGCCAGAAATAGCACACTGGGATCAGGTGAGTAATCTGAGACTTTAATCTATATATATTGTTCAAAAGTGGTTCCATTGCTCTCATCTTTAGGGATTGAGCAGCCATGAGAGAGAGAGAGAGAGAGAGAGAAGACAGGAAAATGAAAGCTGTGTTGTGATTTTACTTTTTACCATAATCCACTTATGGGTCCAAAATTCATACATAATCAATCCCTAAATATTTTCAAAATAACAAAACCTTGTTATGAGCATTTTCAAAGTCACAATATCCCTACTGCAATTTAAAACAAAAATGTTTGTAAACATTAATAAAAAGCATTTCTTCAGAGAATCTATAACTCCTATAGTCTCTGCATTTCAGTTGAGTTTCATATTGAATAAACTGCCCTAAATTTTCAGTTCCAGTTGAGAGTGTATACTATAATAATTTTCAAAATAGATGATGTTCATTTTATTCTAAATGCATTTTTCATCCTCAAGCATGCAAACACAAAGGTCAAGATCCCAATGACAGAGTATATAGACCCTTATTTTGTTTATCTTTCATAAACAGTCATTAAATATATTAAAATCCCATTTGATGCATTAAACATAAAAAGGAATGATTTAGAAACTCCTTCGAAACTGGGATTTCTGTTTAGTGGAAAGTAGGAAAAAGCTGTTGAACCAAAAGCGGGCCGCAGATATTTTGAAACTGACCATATTGTACACTCCACATGATCTCTTTTTGCCTCTGAAATGTCATGTGGATGTAGTATAAGCGTAAAAATCCAAAGAGCAAGTAGTAACACTACACTAAAGACATGGTGATTAAAGAAGACTTCTTTCCTCTGCTGAGTACCTAATAGTCCCTCCCCTGTACTATTGCTCTGCCAATTCCTCCTAGGTCTCTTATTAGAGATCAAAGAAGGATGCTGACTGGCTGGAAGGTGCAGAGAATATTTCATCCAGCAACCCGGTGCATTCTGCCACCTGTTTAAGAAAGCTAGATGCTCATTCACTATTCACTGGGGGATGCTGGGGAACAGACTAATAGATAGCTCCCTGACTCTCTGCTTCACCACAGTTTCTGTAGAAACCGTTCCCCAATTGCACTTCTGCTGTCACACTTCCCATTGCAATTAACAATCTAGCAACACTATTCCAGTAGTCAGCTCAGACATATTTAGTGCCTTTTTTAAAGTGTACATTTAAAATATATTTCTGCATCTGTTCTTGGTGGAGAGTGGCTCTTAACTTCCTAACTGCTAGAAGATGATCAGGTGAAAAAGTCATTCAGTCATTTTTTCTAGTGTATTCTTTTATTTACACATTCATCTTTCCTTTGAAAGTTGTGACACTATTTAGAGTTAATATAGAGAGCAAATGCATTTATTTATTTATTTTACTTGCATACTTCTAACGACTACACTGCATGTAGACCAAACTTAGAGGGGACTGTAACTAGAATTTCACCACAAACCTCTGCGTATGAATATATTTCCCTATTGTCACAATGCCAACACAGAACTTAACAGAGATTATGGCTGTGGCACACTACAGAGTGACATCGAAATGGCTTACCCCTATCCATTATTTCCAAATAAGCTAATAGGCTATTTTGAAATAAGTGGCATGGAAGCCACTACACATGAAACGTGGATCGACGTTGTGATCTGCAACATGGAAAAGACTCCCAGTCATTTGAAATGGAGCGGTGACACAGCCACAGCTTCATTTCGAAATAACAGGGCAGGAAGTGGCAAGGGCAGGGTCAAATGGCTGACAAGCCCTTCCTGGAGCATGTGCAAGCCAACCCCTTAAAGGGGTCCTCCCAAACACATCCCCTGTGCACATGCTGAGGTCCCTGGCTGCTTGCTGCACACGACCTCCAGCACAGCACTCGGCAGAGCCTTGGTTAGCCACCACACCACTGCCTGCCATGGACCCGCAGCACTTCACTGATGGGGACACCTTGGACATCCTGGCCAGCCTGATGGCCATCCTGACAGCATGCCATATGAGGCTACATGCTGCCCAACATGTGGCCAACTTCCTGTAGGTTTCCCCCAAGGTGCATCCAGAGCACCCCGTTCCAGCCCTGCTGTCACCTCTGGTGGTACCCCACCAGTGGGGAATGGTAGGACAACATCATCCTAGGAAAGTGGGACAACGACTAGTGGGTCCGCAACTTCTGGATGACTCGGGCCATCTTCATGGAGCTGTGCCACTGGCTGGCACCAGCACTTCGCCACCAGGACACCCACATCTGGCCTGTGCTCCCCCTGGAGAAACGAGTAGCCATCACTCTGTCGAAGCTGGCCACCCCAGACAGCAACCATTCAGTAGGCCACCTATTCGGGGTGGGGAAGGCCACTATCGGGGTTGTCCTCCTTGAGGTAAGGCACCAGGGGACACACACCCACGGTGGGGTCCTGGGAGAGGGGTCCCAAGGAAGTGGGAGAGTGGGGTCCCTGGGGAGTGGGGTCCCTGGGAGGGGGGGCCCAGGGACCAGGGCCCAGGGAAGGGGCCCCCCCATGTGCTACCATACAGTCACAGGAGCCTGTGCCCTCTAACCTACAGCTTGTCACCACCACCAACAGGATCCTCCTGCCCTGCCTGATGTGCCTTGGGGACATGGACGCTGCCATGACTGGCTTCCAACAGCTGGGATTCCCCAACTGCATTGGTGCATTGGACAGCACCCACATCGCCATCCGGACCCCACCACACAGCCGGGGATGGTACATCAACTGAAAGGGCTACCACTCTGTCGTCCTCCTGGCCCCCGTGGATGCCTGAGGAAGTTTCATGGACATCTGTGTGGGCTGGCCAGGCAGGGCCCATGATGTCTGCATCCTGCAGAACTCGTGGCTCAGCTACAGGATGGCAGAGGGCACCTACATCCCCCCACGGGAGTTGCCGGTGGGGGACGTGACTATGCCCCCGTGCATCGTCGCCGATGCTGCCTACCCACTCCAGGCTTGGCTAATGCACCTCTACATGGGGCACACCAACGAGAGCTAGGACCTCTTCAATGCCCGCCTCAACCAGGACAGGAACACTGTGGAGTGGGCATTTGGCTGTCTGAAGGCACATTTCAGGTGCCTGTTGATGCACCTGGAGGTAGGCCTGTCAAGTGTGCCCATGGTCGTGGGTGCCTGCTGTGCACTGCACAACCTCATGGAGAGCAAGCTGGAGCTCTTTGTGGCATGCTGGGCAGCCGAGGCCGTGCCACACTATAAGCAGCCAGGTGCGGTCCTGTGTCTCCAGGTGCACCGGGACAGGGTGCGCATGCATGAGGCCATCGGAGAGGCCTTTACCTGGGGACCCCCATGACCTAGCCTGGCTCACTCCATGCAACACACCCCCCCATTCTCACCCCTGCCCCACCAGCACCTCCCTTGCCATCCCCACCCAAGGCAGGACACATAGCACCATTAAATAATTTCAACTGCTATGTTTGGAACATAAAGGATGTGTGACTATTTTGGGGGGGCAGGGGTGAATTATATACATGGGGAGGCAGGGGACCTTAATCCTCCATCAGAGTGGCTGGTTGGGAGCCATGACGGCCCCTGGAGCCGCAACTGACCCAAGTCCGGGGACCACAGCGGGGCTGGGATGGGGCAGGTGCAACAGGGAGGTAGGGCTGGACTGGGGTATCTAGGGTCTCAGACTCACAGGGACCGGGGCGGGGGCAGGAGCCACGGATGGGCAGGGCTTGCCTGGCCACAGCCAGCGCGCCAGCTCCCACCACTCCACCAGGGTCATGTCTGCTGGGAGTAGAGCTGCAAGAGCCAGGGGGGCAGAAAGGGCACTGGGGTGGGGGGCTGGGGAACAGGAAGGAGCTGAGGAAGAGGGGGTTGCAGGGAAGAGGGGGACGCTGGGGCGGAGGGTGGTGGCGGGGAAGAGGAGGGTACCGGGGAGGAAGCGAGATCTGGGGCAGAGGGGGGTGCTGTGGGAAAGGCCATCCATGGGACAGGCAGCCAAACCAGGTGGTTGACAATGGCCGGGTCAGGTTGTCGAGATACCTGGCCACCCTGTCCCAGGCCACCTGCTCCATGGAGAGCCATTCCTCCAGCAAGCAGTTCTGCTCCCACCATGCAGCCGTGTGGGCTGCCGCCAGATCATCTGCCCAGCTGTGGTGGTGGCTCTTCCTATCGTGGTGCCCGGTCTGGGGAGGTGTTGCCCCTTCATCCTTCTCTGCTGCTGTGGGGCTCCCGGTACGTCCAGGGGGCTGGGGTGGTTGGCAGATCCCGAGGCTGTGAAAATGTAAGGTGAGAGGGTGGTGCCCCGTCATTCACGAGCCCAGGTACCGTGGGCCAGCGACCTTTTCCCCACCCCCATCCCACCCTGCTTGTGGTGAGGGGTTCTGGGGCGGCTTGTCTGGGGGGGCGCATCAATGCGGATCCATTAGAGTGGTTGCCCCAGCCCTCCCAGGCTTCTGACCCTCATGCCAGCCCATGGCCCCATGCGGGCCCCACGTGACAGCAATGATGGCCATCCCCGGGTCCCCGACCCATGGCCATGTGACCAGGCCCATACTAGCTGCATCAGGGACCGCCCCCCCCCTGCATGACCAGGGCACCCCACGCTTGGTCCTACCTGAGGGTTCCCTGGGTGGTTCAGGGGAGGCCCAGATGGAGGTAGCCTGGCTAGGGCCCTCGGAGGTCTTGGCAATGGACAGGAGTCCCTCACTCCTACTGTTGCTGTCCCTGGTGCCAGCAGGTACTTCGGGGCCTGCAGTGGAGTGGGGGCATTGAGGGTCCTGGCTGAGGCTACTCACCCTGCCCCTCCGGCTCCGCTGTGTCCAGGTTGTCCTTGGGTGGTGCAGCCTTCCTGGGTCCCAGCAGCTGGTAGAGCTCCCTGAAGTAGGGACAGGTGGCCGGCACTGCCCCTGACTGTCTGGCTGAGTCCCTTGCTCGGGCATAGCCCTCTCACAGCTCCTTAACTTCGGAGCAGACCTGGTCGGGGGTCCGGAGGGGGTGGCCCCTTGCGGCAAGGTTGCTGGCAAGGCAGGCAAAGATGTTTGTGTTTCTCTTCTGCCCCTCCATCCTGAGCAGGATGTCCTCCCTCCAGACAGCCAGCAGGTCCCGGACTTCAGCTTCCAGCCAGAGGGCCCCCCTCCTCTTTGGGGGCTGCCCTGAGCCCTGGGAGCCCCGCCACCCAGACCCCTTGGCTCTGCGGGGATCCTGAGGGTCTTGGCTGATGGCCATCAGTCCGGCCATGGTGGGGTGTCACTTTCTGGGAGTGCTAGGGAGTGTCATCTGGCCACCTCGTGCTCCTATGGCTGCCAGCACACTCTCAGCTTCCTGCATGGGGCTTCTGTGTCCCTGCAGCTTTAAGGCACCCACAGCTGACAGCCATAGAGCTCTGGCTGCTGGTGGGAGGGACCAGCTCTGTGGAGAACTTTTAATTTTGATATGGCAGCCAGGGAGCAGCTACACACATTTAATTTTGAAATTAAAATCGAAAGGAGGAGTTATTCCCAACACGGGAGTGGAATAACGATTTCAAAATGAACGCCTTTTAATTTTGAAATTAATTTCAAAATGAGCGATTGCTGTGTAGTCGCTCTCCTGCTCATTTCAAAATTACCCCTTATTTCAAAATAATTTTCAAAATGAGCATCTAGTGAGTCCACAGCCTATATCTTCTCAAGGAGACCTTCCAGGAACGTGGTTACTTTAGCTACAAAGTGTTGTGGAACCTGAGAGAATTAAAATGTATTTTGGGGTCAAAGGGATCTCTCTATTGCATACGCGCAAAACCAGAGTAATCAACTGATTTCAGATAATGAGCTTTTACTAGGAGGAGGTGCTCCAAAGCTGAGTAATCTAACCACCTTTCACTTAAAGTTTGATAGAGTCTATTTTTATGACTACATCTAACCAAAATAAACCTTCAAAATACTTTATAGCTTCTGAGCACAAATAAAATAATTTATCTAGTAATTAAATGAAATAATTGTTATGACATCTACCTGCACAACAATACACTACAAATCTTTGTGGCTAGCAAAGGCATGCATACCTTATCTAACACGTTGCCCCATTTGAAGTTTGCCTGTCAATTTTTCCAGAATACTTTCCTGAACTTTTCCTTTTTCTCTTTTTTTTTTGTTACATATATTTGCAATTATCTAATGAAAAGTGGGTCTTTGCCCACAAAAGCTTATGCTCTGAAATATCTGTTAGTCTATAAGGTGCCACAGGACTTCTTGTTGTTCTCAAAGACACAGACTAACACGGCTACCTCTCTGAAACTTCTTCTTTTGTCTTGTGTGCAACAAGGGCACCATTTGGGTGGGGAGGCAGCACAGCAGCTTTGCATACCAGGATGTCACTTGTCTTCCTATTCCCTACCAGTGAGCAAGGGGAAAGCACACAGAGCGAAGTACTCCTCTGACCCTCATCAGCCAGGGGTGAGAGGCATGCACACAAACCACATGTTTTCCCCTCACACCCTGGTAGTCAAAGAGACAGTATGTACAGCTACTACCCACCCCTCTTCTCCACCCTCCTAAAATGCCATCTTTGGTGTGCAAACTTGTCACTATTAATATTTGCATTAGATTACTACATCAGATCGTGCTGTTTCTATCCTTATATTGGATTATCCAAGGTTTATAAACAGGCAAGCTTATGTCCTGTTTGCAAGTTTTCTATGAACATGCTCATTTGTTCGAGAATCTCTTGTCTGAATAAGGAAAATGGTGGGGTATGTATACATCCTTGTCAAACCATGTGCTCATTCACCCCACACTTCTGCTTTCAGCTAAATTTACAGTTAATAAAAAGTCATTCACACAACATTTTTCCAGGCAGCAAACAAAAAGCTCATAGTGAACAACAGCAAAGTTATTCAGCAGGTTTCCTTTTCAACATTATCCATCAATAGATTTTAACCATGTTCATTCAGGCTCACTTCACACAAGTGTGATCATGGTAGTAGGTTTCCAATGACTTGCCAAAAATATAGAGCTCAGTCTTCTAATTCACCATCAGCAGTCATTTATACTTTAGCTCTAGTATAACATTTAACTTGCATCGAGCAAAATCTTATTCATTATAGGGCATGCTATTTAACATTACTTATAAAGATGGAAGAAAAAATGTGAATATTTTTTTGCAATGCATGTCACCGAACTGAAATGTTATCAACAGGTCTGTAGCTGGTGGAAAAAACAGAGAATTTTAGGTTTCACAAAAATGTTAGTGTTCCTTTTCTTTCCAGCCCCACTCACCATGAAAACTCTACATTAGGGGAAAAATTCTAACTCCACTTAAACTTTTTCTACCTCCTTATTTTTCGTAGTACTGAAATCCAACCTTTTACTTTTTTGGCCAATGCAAAAATAAAATAAACTGATACAATACAAAACCCATATTTCATTTTCACAATGATTTACCATGCAAATATTCACCATACAAATATTCAACACTAGTTACTTTTTTAAATGATTGCACATCAGAAGTTTAAGGAAATACCAGATTAATTTTGCATCTCCCTGGGCCTGAACAAGGAATTTTGCCACAAGGGAGATTAGTCAGACCTCAGGGCTGGGGGCAGGCACCAGCAGTCCCACTGGGCTCCCCTCCCTGACCACAGGTTCTGCTCTCCCCTGCTCCCTCAAGTTCTGCCAGCTCAATTGCCACCAACCCCCCGGGTTCTGCTGCCCACTGAAGCTGCAACTATCAGAGGTTCTGACAGTCCTGTGGCCCCCATTTCCCCCATGGGCTCTGCTGCCCACACAGGTCTGGTGGCCCCATAGGCTCCACTGTCTCTGGTCTTCGTGGCCCAGCAGGCTAGCAGCCTGCTGGACTGGCTCCACTGCCAGCCACTGGCAGCCTATGGCTCTGGAGCTCACTGGGCAAGCAACATCTGTGGTCCTGATGGATCGTGGATGTTGACAGACAAGTAGGCCAGCTGACTGGGGGCAAATGAGGCAGTTGTGATTTTGTTTGCAAAGTAAGAATCAATATTCTGTTTAACTTATTGTGATTGTCTTTGAGGTTTAAAAAAAACCAAACAAAGCAAACTTTCTCACACTGAGACTGTGTCTAGACTAGCCCCGAAGTTCGAAGGGGGCATGGTAATTAGGGTGTCAGGAGACTACTAGTGAAGTGCTGAGGCGCATATGCGTCCCTTCATTAGGCTAAATCTCCCCTGCGGCAACTTTGCTGACCCACGGCTACACGCAAGCCAGCACTTCGAAGTTTCACACTTCGAAGTTGCCACAGGGGATAGTAGCCTAATGAAGTGCTGCATGTGCATCGCAGCACTTCTTTAGTAATCGCCTGACACCCTAATTACCATGCCCTCTTCGAAGTTAGGGTCTAGTCTAGACCCAGCCTAAGTAAAGGAAGGAATTCAATCAGAGATCATTAGATTTTTTTTTTCTGTACACAGTTTTGCTGTTATGTGAGATGGTCTCTACCTGTAGCATTCTATAACTAATCTCAAAGTCTGCTGTCAAAAGCCATTCGATACTCTTATCACTTATTGTATGGTGTTATAAAGAAGGAAACTAGAATTCAGTGAAGTGAGCAATTTCTCTATAAGGAAGGTAGTGTGTATTTAGCAAATCTTTTTAAAGCCTTTAAGAAGTCACATTTTGAAGAATGAAGTCTACATATTTAGCCTTTTATGCACATGCATATATACCTGAGAATGTATGTGTGAATTTACTGTATTTTGAAAAGACCATGAAAAATACATATAATTTCTCTCTTCTGTTAGTCTTACACACTGCACTTCAACTGAAGTGTGGCAAGCTAGTAGCCGAGAAGATCTAGATATCAGAGATCTGTGTCATGAGGTGTACACCTTGACCAAAGCTTTTTGTTCCCTTTGTTGTCTACGTCAACCATCAGCTAGCTATTTACGAGTGGGATTAGAAAAAAAATATTCAGAACGAAGGGCTTGAACATAGTTTTGTTTAATCAGCCATCTTACCCGTAATTGCAATGCTGGCAGGTGTTTGCCAAGTGGTGATAGGAGAGCAGCATAGGTGGGCAGTGCTCTAATATGTGTAGAAGATGACATCCACTTTCTCAGGCCCTTCAACATGTTATCAAAAGTTTAAATGCATGGTTTTCTGCATAAAAAAGCCAGCAGTAGAGCTAAGGGGTAACAAGCAAGATAACTGTCCTGTCCCCATGTGAAAGGGTCCCCCAGGAAGCTAAGTTACTCAGGCTTTGGCTGCAGCCACTGATGATTTCAGTCCCATTTGGTGGGGTTTTGGCTTTCTGCCCTGGTCCAAATGAGTTTAACACTGGGCCTGCTTGCAGGGCTCTGAAACTTGTTCACAGCATCCCAGAAGACACCGGACCCCTCGCTGAGAACCACTGCACTAGAAAATGTTGGTTCCTGTCTCCCCAGGGGAATCTGTAAAGTCTTGGACACTTTCTTCATCCATTCCTCTAAAGCTTTAAATCAATCGGTGTTAAATAACGGACAGGGTAAGACAGCTTCAGCCAGAAATTACAATTTTTTTAAAGATATGCTTCCCCATCAGTTGTTACCTTCTGGCCCTCCTAGCAGTGGGGCAAGAGGGGTAGACAAGTGTATTTTAATAGAATCATTTACAGAGAAAAGAACCTTAAAGATACTGACAGGGACTTGAAGAAAACCTGCATAAATTAGATATGTATCCATTCCCCTCTTCAAGTGGCCTTACTCCTCTGAAAGAAACACAAAATAGTAGTAGATGCCACAAACAAACTTATAAGAGCCTTTAATTTGCCTAAAGTATGAGGTTCAGTTCTTTTTTTTTTTAATTGAAATCACTAGAGGGACTCCCCTTGAGAGACCCAGGAGAAAGATCAGATCCATACTCAAACTATTCAAGTAAAGAAGAAACAAATTTCTATGATCCTGAAGTATAACTTAAAATAATTATTCTCTAATTACCATTTATCATATACTTCTTATTTTCTGTCTCTCTGCTGTTATATAAGAACCTGAGGCAATTTATGACAATTCCTCTCATTTGCATCTAACAGAATTACTTTTGTTTGCTTATTTTTTTCTGAATATGTTTGTATTATAATTGTGTAATATTAATTTAAACTGTAAAAATACTACCAAATACCTCAGCATCTAAAAGAAACAAATAAGCTAAGACAAACACAATAAGAGCTGACCTAGACAGTCTCCTAAACCTCAAACGAAAAGTAAAATGAACCTTTCTATATTATTTAAAATAGTTGGAACCATTTATTTTTCTACCTCAGTACTTTTGTTTCTATGCTTCTCTCCATTCTTGCTTAGAGGAGAAGCAGATGTGTTAACTTATTGGGAGAAAGGTTGTTTTCACAGTATTCCCAGTATAATTTCTTAGAAATTCAAGACAAAGGTCAAATAAGACAAACTAATCCCACATCTTTGACATTACTGAGATCTGTCCATTTTGCTAGTTATTAACTATAGAGTTTTCAATGTAGAAATTTGCTTGGCAGAACCAGTCCAGTCAGACATAATTTTGATTTATATAACTTTTTTTGAAAAACTGAAATGGTCCCATTTTTCTCTCCCACTAGGGAAGCTTTTTACCAAGGTATAAAAAACAATAAGCCTACACATCTCTTTTATGTGGTATAGTGTTAGTTAGGTGCCAGCTTCCTCAAGCAGATAGGCCCTGATGCTCAGTTTCATCCATCTGCTCTCAATCTGGGATTCAAGGAGAGATGAGAAAGAGAGGTTGCGGTTTCCAAGTCGGATTGACAAAGTGCTTGCTGCAATTGTTTTTTGTCATTTACAGAGTCCTGGATGCAGTGGAATCAAGACAATTCTCATTCTTGGAGATCACTCAATAACAATTACAACATCTTCACGTCGCCCTTGTATTTGTGAGCCAGTTGACGGCTGATCAGCCCAGTTCTGGAGCCACACATCTTATCACAGAAGAGGCAGGTGTTCGTAGCTGTTGGAGTGGAGCAAGGCAGTTTTTGATGCTCTTTTCATCTTCGCCACCTCTTCTGATCTGCACTGCAGTGGGACCTCTCAAATTGCTCCACTCACTCTGGGATTACTATTCTCCAATGGAGACAGTCTTAGGCAGGTTTCTCCCAAGTGTGGACACCAACACTGTGCTTTTTCATGTGTGCTTTCAGCTTGTCCTTATATCACTTCTGCTGCCCCCCAACGCTCCTCTGTCCTTCCTCCAACTCAGAAAACAGAATCTGTTTTTGGGAGGCATTGGTTAGACATCCAAAACACATGGCCAGTGCAACAAAGTTGTTAATGAATGATAATGGCTTCAATGCTGGTCATATTCAAATCTTCCAGGATGCTAGTGTTCATGCATCTATCCTCCCAAGAGATATTTAGGATTCTTCTGAGGCAGTGTTGATGATATTGGTCAAATACCTTCACATGATACTTGTATGTTGTTCAAGTTTCACATGTGTATAGTAGTGTTGGAACAACGACTGCATGGTATATAAGGAGCTTTGTCTTGGGCTAGATGTCCCAGTTCTCAAAGACCCCTTAGTCTCAGGTGGGAGAAAGCAGAGCTTGCATGGCTCAGATTACGCTGGATCTCTGCATCAATGTTGACTTTAGTGGAAAGATAACTTTCAAGGTATGGGAAGTGCTCCGTATTTTCCAGCAGTTTTCCATTGACTTCAATAGAAGGTACGTGAGACCGTCCCATCAGCGAGCTGGTGCAGCTTGTTGGTCTTTTTGATGTTTAGTGTGATGCTGAGATTCTCATATGCTTCAGCAAAGGAACTTATGGTCTGAAGGGCTAAGGGAGAATTGCAACAACCATGTTGTCCTCCACATACTGGAGCTCCAGGATTGAGGTCATGGAGGTCTTGCTTTTAGCTTTCAATCTCCTGAGACTGAAAAGTTTCTTGTTCATTCTTTAGACAATATTTACACTATCTGGAAGCTTGCCATCAGTGAGGTGAAGGGTCATGGCCAGGGGTCTTCAACCTATGGCTCTGGAGCCACACGTGGCTCTTTAAGGACTTCTTTGTGACTACTGACACTATAATTGCAAAGTAACAAAAAAACAAAAAAACCTCCTGATAATTTTTGATAAACAGTGAACATCTAAAAGCCCAACAATGAACAACACATCTAAATAGCAAACGATATGTGATCTCAAAACGTTGGGTAACTTACCTTTAAAATTGTGGGATATGGTACTGTATCTGTGTTTTATGGTGTTGCTAATAAGTCTTCGCTTTGAAAAAGTAGAAGGAAGGTTGCAGCCTTTCTTCTATGAAGAGCAACACACATTTTAAAAAAGAAAACTGAAATTAAACGTGACATACAATTTGGCATAATTAAAGTGTGTTCAGGAGTAAAAGTCTGGAAGATAGTAATACAAATATACATATGTAAAGTGTGAGGTAATAGAATAAGTAAAATGTTTGTGAACTTCTTGCAACAAATATGTTTTACATTACAAATCATTGTGTGTGTGTGCTGTTTTTAAAAGAGGGATTATAAAAAGTATGGTTTGACGTAATTTACTAAGGACCATCTCATATTCAGATGCATTGCAGCTCTTGCGTTACTGTGATTTTACCAAATTCGAAAAAAAAATAGCTCTTCTATTTTGGTTGCTGACCCCTGGTCATGGCAATGAAGATGCAGAACAGCAATGGGGCAATGACACAGACTTGTTCACTCCCCTTTTGACCTCAAAGGGGTGACTTTGGGACCTATTGTTGCTGCCTTAATCTGCTAATTATTTTGGGGGAGCAGCCACCCGTTTGCCATCTCCTGCACTGCTGGAGCTTCATAAAGGAGTGGTATTAGGCCTGAGAACCTGGTCCTGAAGACAGAAACTATCACAAAGTTTAACAAAAAAACAAAAAAAAATGTTTAAACATCAGGATTTCCAGGGTCTTATATTTGGATATTTGGTTAATGAAAATGTCCAGAGACCTGAAATTTTTAAATCTAAATTTAAATTGCTATGATTGAGCTTTGAACAGTCCCTAAACACCAGTAGAGCACTTTTCCAGCTGACAGTCATCCAGTCCTTGAGTATCTGAGCTTTCGGGTAGGAAAAAAACAAACTTCAAGGTGAAATCCTGGCCCGACTAAAATCAGAGGCAAAATTCTCATTGACTTCACTGAGGCACTATTTTACCTATTCTTCCTCTTATGGTTACAAAAATAACCCACACCGTAAAATAAATAAAATCAGTGAAGTGATGTCTTCCTAGGACTGGAAACAAACCGTCCACATCTTTAGTGCTGGACAGAGTTTTGTAAACCTGCAACAAAGTCAGAGAGGCAAACATGATCAGTCTGTTTTGTCCACTTTCAACTCTTCTGCTCAGAACTCGTGGGTCAGCAACAAAATAGCAGGTGCTTATGTTGCTCCACTGCTTGTTGAGTAGGATGGGCACCCTCAAGCTCCCAGTCAAACACGAGACCCTCCAACTGCTCCCACTTCAGATTCTCCCACCTAATTAGTTCTTATCTATCATAAGAGGAAGGAGGAGGAGGATTTCTGGGGAAATTCCAAGTCCTGGAGAAGGAAAGCAAGGAAATGATCTTTCTGCTTGACAGCAGACAAAGAGGACCTATGTTCCCATACACTTCCCTTTATTTAGATGCTTCCCAGGAGCACTAGGTTTCTAGACTGATAATAAGGCTCAAGATTCTGCAAGTTCAGTTGTTCCGTGCTGCTAACTCACTACGCTGTCTACATAGCACCTACGTAGCCAGCTGACTCAGCCTCACGGGGCTTGGACTATGGCACAATTGCTCTGCTGCATAGTCTTCTGGGCTCTGGATGGAACATGGGCTCTGTTACCCTCCCAGTTCACAGTACCCCAGAATACGTGGTCCAGACTGAACTCAGAAGTCTACACAGCTACGAAATAGACCCACAAGCTCAAGTTTGCTGACACAGCTCATCATAGTTTTTCCTTTACTGTGGCGACAATAACTTACGACATGTCCAGAAGAAGATTACGAAGCCATATCTCTCACTTGATGGGCTGATACCCACAGACAGTATTGATGTCTATGGGTATCAGATCAATAAGCTAGAGATACCTTGATAACCACTTTGTCAGTGTTATTAGTGTCCAAGGCTGATGCCAAAAGCAAAGGGTCATTGGCTGAAGAATTACAGTTTAATGGGTCTGTTACCCCAGGTTTTCAGAATCCAGTGGTGTTTCTCTAGGCTGTATCAGGAATAAATCAATGGGGACAAAGGTCTTTATCTGATAAATAATTGATATAAACCTGAGTGCTTTTCCCTAAAACTACATCATGCTATAGCAGTAGAGTAAAAGCATTCCACAAATTTTAGTTAACCAGAGTGCAATATAATTTTGAGAGATGAATCAAATGAAAAAAGTCTCATTCAATCATATCATGCAACAGCAGGAAGCTGAATGATGACAAGCTTTTTTAATTGTTTACATATAAAGATTAGAAATCTAAATAATAAGATGGGTGAACTGGAGTGTGTTGTATTAAAGGAGGATATTGACATAATAGGTATCACAAAAATGTGGTGGAATGAGGATAATCAATGGGACACAGCAAAACTAGGATACAAATTATATCAGAAGAGCAGAACAGGTCGTGCTCATGAAGGAGCAGAACTACATATGAAAGAAAGCTTAGAATCAAACAAAGTACAATTTTTAAATGACACACTCTATTCCATAGAATCTCTGTGGATAGTAATTCCATGCTCAAATAAATAAATAATAATAATAATATAGCAGCTGGCATATGTTACTGACACCTAACAAGGATGATGATAGAGTCTGTGAAATGCTAAGGGAGATTAGAGAGGCTATAAATATAAAAAACTCCTCAGTAATAATGGGGGATTCCAACTATTACCATGAAGTTTCTTGACACCTTAAATACTTTGTTCTTGAAGGAGCTAGCTCATGAACTCACAAGAGGTGAATATAGCTGGACTGCTTGGAAATGGTGATCATAATATGCTTAAACATAACATCTGTACTGTTGGAAAACATGAAAGCACACTTACATCATGACATTTAATTTCAGAAAGGGTAAATACACAAAAATGGGGAGATTATCATAATAGAATTTAAAAGGTAGAGTGTCGAAAGTGAAATCCGTGCAAACTGCATGGAAACGTTTCAAAGGCACAATATTTGGGGCTCCCATATTTAAAAAAAAATAGTAAGACTACATCTACACTAGAAAGTTTTGTAGTCAAAACTCACAGAGCATCTACGCATAAATATGTTTTTGTCAACAGAAACTGTCCATCAAAAAGCCATATCTATGGAGTGGATCAAAAGATAGATCCGCTTTTATGTGTATATGTGATCTGTCAACAGACGTTTTGTTGAAACATTTCTGTCAACAGTAACTTCTGTAGATAGATGCTTCTAGTGCAGACATAGCCTAAGAGAATTAAGAAGTTGCCACCATGGCTTAGAAATTAAGTAAAAGAAGCAGTGAGAGACAAAAAGGCATTGTTTAAACAAAAAATGGAAGTTAAATCCTAGAGAGGAAAATGGAAAGGGTCATAAAATCTGGAAAATTAAGTGTGAAAATATAATTAGGAAGGCCAAAAAAGAACTGGAATAACAGCCACCCAAACACTCAAAAAGTAATAGAAATGTTTAAGACATTTTAAGCAGAAAGTTTTCTAAACAACCAGTAGGACCTCTGGCAGATCAAGATGGTAAAGGAATGCTCTAGGTCAATAAGGTCACTGTGGAGAAACTAAATGAGCTTTTTGCGTTAGTCTTCACAGTTTAGGATGTGACGAATTCTTTTTTAAATGACAAACCTGAGGGACTGTATGAGATTGAGGCATCATCATTTGAGGAGGTTGTGGAACAAACTGATAAACCGAACAGTAATAAGTTCCCAGGAGCAGAAGGCATTCCACCTAGAGTTCTGAAAGAATTCAAATAAGATATTGCAGAATTACTATATCTGGATTGCTATTCTTTAAATCAGCTTCTGTAACACATGACTAGAGGATAACTAATGTGGTGCCCATTATTCAAAGAGATTCTAGTGGTGATCATGGCAATTACAGTCCAATAAGTTTAACTTCACTACCAGACAGATTGATACTAAAGTAATTGGTACTCTCAGCTGTATCAGTAAACTATAGTAAAGAAAAGAATTGTCAGACATAAACACAAACATAATTTGTTACAGAAAAGACAACATGGGTTTTGTAAAGGAAAATCATGCTTCACTAATCTACTAGAATTCTCTGAGGCAGTCAGCAGGCATGTGGTTCACTAATCTAGTAGAATTCTCTGAGGTAGTCAACAAGCATGCAGACAAAAGGGATCCAGTGAATACAGTGTACTTAGATTTCCAGAAAGCCTTTGAAAGGTCCCTCATCAAAGACTTTTAAGCAAAGTAAGTGGCCATGGGATGAGATGGAAGGTCCTCTCATGGATAGATAGTTGGTTAAAATATAGGAAACACAGGGCTTGTCTGCACTACCTACCTACTTCTAAGGGAGGATGGTAAGCAGGACTTCAGGAGATTATTAATGAAGTGCTGCGGTGCATATGCAGCTCTTCATTAAGCTAATTCTCCCCCGCAGCAACTTTGAAGTGTCAAACTTCGAAGTTCCGGCTCACATGTGGCCTTGGCTAACCCACCGGTACTTCAAAGTGCCTGGGTAACTTTGAAGTCCCTTTACTCCTTAACAATTTGAGCAGCTTTCTGTCAAATTTTTGAGGAGTAAAGGGACTTTGAAGGTGCCCAGGCACTTTGAAGTACTGGCAGGGGTTAGCTGCGGCTACACACAAGCCGGCACTTTGAAGTTTAACACTGAGAAGTTGCTGAGAGGGAGAAATAGCTTAATGAAGTGATGCATATGCACCGCAGCACTTCATTAATAATCTCCTGAAACCCTGCTTACCATCCTCCTTCAGTTTTCAGAATGGAGAGATGGGATTAGTGGTGACCTCTAGGTGTCCATACTGGGACCAACTTTATTTAACATATTCATACATGATCTGTAGAAAGGTGTAAAGATTGAGTGCCAAAATCTACAGATGATAGAATGCTGCTCAAGATAGTTAAGTCCAAAGCAGACTGTGAAGAGTTTCAAAAGGATTTTACAAAACTAGGTGATTGGGCTACAAGTTATTAAGAACAGGATGCTACACCCCTATCTTGAATATTATGCTCAGAATAGCATCTCAGAGGTATTATCTTGGCTCTGGAAAAGTTAAGAAAAGGACAATAAAATTATTAGGGATATGACACAGCTACTATACGGGGAAAACTTAATAAGACTGGGATATTTCATTTTGAAAAAGAGGTGACTAAGTGGGGATATAGTAGAGGTCTTTAAAATCTTTACCTGTGTGGAGAAAGCAAATAAAGTGATTTACTCCTTCCTATAATGCAAGAACTAAGGGTCACCAAATCAAATTAATAGGTAACATGTTTAAAACAAATAAAACGCAGTAATTCACACAATGCACAGTCAAACTGTGGAACTCTTTGCCAGGACTCAAAAACTAGCCATATAAATTCATGGAGGATAGGTCCATCAATAGCTATTAACCAGGATGGGCAGGAGTAGGGTCCCTTGCCTCTCAAGAGCTGTAACTTGGCAATGAAATGAAGCATTTGGTGAATACCCATTCTGTGTGTTTCCTCTGGGACAAATGGCATGGGCCACTATTAGAAGACAATTCTGGGCTAAATGGACATTTGGTCTGATCCAGTATGGCAATTCTTTTGATCAGGAGCTATGTTTCCAGGTTCCTCCTTCTGCCCAGCTGCTGAGAATTTAGGAATTAACTCCTTACCCAATGAAAAGTTCCCCCAGAATCCCCCAAAGCATACTTTTTAACAAAACTTTTCATAGATTTTTCTCCAGGTAAAGAAAATAATGCATAATAGCTCCTAATCATCTAATAATTTCTGTAGGAACATCCAGTAAAAATTCATTATTTTCCTTATCTGCAAAATAACTTGAGCAAAGTAATTTACAAATAAGGTCAGCTTTCTATTCCCTGCTCTCCTACCACACATACCCACCTGTTCCCATGACTGAATTATTTCCTTTTATTTACCCCAGTCAGTGAAACTGCAGTTGACAGCTGTTTTAGCTCAAGTAAGTAGGGAGAGATATTTCCCCTGACTCTGGTGTCATTGTTTCCAGAGTACCAGGGGTGGGGAAGGAAAGGGAATTAAATGAATAAGATGGCTGTGGCTTCGATCATCAAGTTCTCAGATTTCTCTTGCAACAGGTCTATGCGAAGGCTCTGGCCTCTGTGAGAGCTGCTGGTTCAGATGTAATAGATTAATGGGATGATATCGGTGCACAGACTGCTTTTCTTATTAACTTTAGTATGTGGCTCCCATGTCCAGGCAAATGCTTCTGTGAAAGTGATGGGCACTACAACATTAGTCTGCTGGGATGACTACTTTGTGCAGTATTCTGAGACATTTCTTGCTTAGGCCCTTGACTGTGCTAAACTGACTCTAAAGGATAGGTCCATAGGACTCTAATCTCTGGCCTTTTGTCATGGTACATGCCTGTACAAGTTCATTAGCTCAGCCTCTGTACCCTTCTGGGCTGTTGTGTGGTCAGAGGCCTCTGATTTTATTAGCTCAGTAACATTATCATGCTGAGCTCAAGCTGGATCAGGAGGTCTAGATATACAGGCTTTGCATGAGAGGAAAGGCAATGTGAATTGCTGCAGGCAAGGCAATATAGAAGGATCAAATAAACAGGCACTGAAAGAATATTGAGAGAACCAAAGAAAGGAGGTTGAGGAAGGAGGAGAAATTGTTCTAAAAGTGAGCAATTGACAATGAATATGAAAACAATGTAATGAACAAGTAATAAATAATAATTCCAAGATTAGTCACCATATAAAGGCCATATTCCACTGTTGATAATTGTTCTAATTTCCAGTTGATACCCGTGGGAGTTCTTCTAGTGATGATGATTACGATGTAGTCTTAAATTAACACCCCATCCCCCAGACCCAAAATGGAAAGAGTGTGACACAACACCATCAACATCTCCCAGCAAAAGTGATTAGATATCTGAAACAGAATTCTGTAACAGAATCAGAACATTGTACAAATGTTTACATAAGTAGTACTGCATCTGTGATATGTGTAGGATAAAATAAACAGTATGAATATATATCCAGATAATCTACATGGTTAAGTAAAGTAACAGTGATAAGAGAACAGATTATCCTACGAAAGAGCATTATTCAGTGTGAGGTGCAACAAGACACAATATATATAATTGTGTGAAAGTGACACTATGATGTATTTGTCAGGAATGATTCACAATGCACTGATCATGCATTCAGGTTATCATACCTGGAACTGAAAGAAATATTTCCCAATAAAGAGCAGCTGGGAAATAAAGTTAAGTATTCTGTGAAATGAGCCTTATTTATTTTGTCAGGGCTAGATTATAACTTTACACCTGCCTCAAGTAAGAAGGCATACACAGATGTACCTGTGATGGAGCAGGCCATATTCTTTTTGGGAATATGCTTACACAGATAAATATGTCAAAAGTGGGATATGGTATATGAAAGATACTCCATGTGACCCAGAGTGGAGTGTGCAGCAGGTGGCAACAACCTGCAGGACATTGTCCACCCCCACATCAAGGTGCATGAGGAGACATATGAACTGCACCTTCAGACAGCCGAATACTCACTCAATAGGATACCGAACCTGTGTGAGTTGGGCATTGAATAGCTCCTGGGAGGGTGTGAGGTGGCCCATGTATGGGAGCATCAAACAGGGCTGGAGGAGGTAGGCTGGGTCACCCACGAGGCAGAGGGACACGGTGACCTCCCCGATTATGTGCTTCTGATGAGGCACAAATGTTCCGCCTTCCATCTTGCAAACCAGGATGGATTTCTGCAGGATCCATGCATCCAGTGCCCTGCCTGGCCAGCCAACATAAATGTCCATGAACCTCCCACAGGCGTTCACCACCGACTGGAGCAAGACTGAGTGGTACCCTTGCGTATGATGTATTGGCTGCCACTGTGGTCCAGGCCCCTGATGGGGAGCTGCATCCCATTGACCACCCCCAACCACTGGGGGAACCTGACTTCAGCAAAGCCCTCAATGAGTACATCAATCTTCCCCCATACACACCAGCCACCGCACCAACATGTGGTTGATCGCCTTCATGACCTGCAGAGGAACAGGAGCAGATGCACTTGTGGACGTGAGTGGGGGGTCCCTGCCCCCTTCCCTTTTCTCCCTCTCCCTCCCTACCAGCCTCCCCACAACTCTGGGGGACCCTTTCAGAAGCATGCATGTGGTATCCCCCCAGGCTAGGCCTGCCCACCCCTGGGTCTGCCCCCTCAGCCCCCAGGGTCCCCAAGGCCACTGGCCCCATTCCTCCCACCAGTGGGGCAGGGCCTAGGGCAGGGCTTACCTGTAGTACAATGGCCCCAATGGTGGATGTGTCCACCCCAAACTGCTGCCCAATGGACCAGTAGCTGTCCAGAGTGGCCAATTTTCATAAGGCAATGGTCCTCCACCTCTCTAGAGAGAGGGCCAGCCTCTTCCAGGTTTCCTGGCATCAGCGCATTGGGGCGAGCCAGCTGCAGATCTCCAGGAAGGTCTCCTTCTTCATCTGGAGGTTCTGTAGCCAGTGGTCATTATCCCACTCCCCTATGATGACCCTGTCCCACCAGTCCTTGCTGGTGGAATGGTTCCAGGCATGCTGAACAGCCCAGGCAGTGGGCCTGGAAGGTGTGGTGGGGGGCCAGAACCCATGGGACTGGGTCTCTGTCACCACAGGAGGCCAAAGAGGGTAGCCAGGAGAGTAGCTAGTATGCGAGTAAGGGCCTGCTGGGGATCCATGACTGCTGGTTGACCCCTGCTGGACAGGGACCTGGGTCTGCCTTGCTGCAAGCAGACGGGGCAGGCCTCAGCAGCTTGTGCAAAGAGGGGCTGTTTGGGTGGAGTCTTAAAGGGCTGTGTGACCTGTGGCCCTGGAAGGGCTCCCTGGCCATGCTACCCTGTTCACACCATTTCCTACCTTGTTTTTCTGGAAGAGCGCCAGTGCATGTGTGAATGCGCTCTTCCGGAAGAAGAAGCAGCTCTTTTGGGGGCCCATTTAACGTGTAGATGCTATTTCAGAAGACGGTCCTCTGGAGGGCGTCTTCCAGAAGATCATCTTCCAGAAAAAGTGGCATGTGCGTTAACAGCCTCTGTGACCATTCAGGAAGAGATTTGCCAGAATAGTTAATTTTGAAATAATGCAGCTATGCACAAAATGCATTTTGAAATAGCCCTCAGCTATTTTGAAATAAAACATCTACACTCAATAAAGCCTATTTCAAAATAGAGCCATTGGATGCACTATGGCTTCTTTCACAATACCCAGTCCCTATTTTGAAATAGCTATTTCAAAATAGGTATTGTTGTTTGGTCGTGTCCCTTCATTCAGTGTAAATCTGAAGCCTGCAGACAGAGTTGCAGGATGCCAGGAAGTCAGGGCAAGTGGGCTCAATGGGACTATTGTCCCTATTGTTCCTATTGTCTAGCTTGAACAAAACAACTTTGAGAATACTCCCTCAAATTATCAGTTTACCCATAGACAAACCTTGTGTTCTCCCATGAATCGTTAGCATTTCCCCACAAAAATGCTCAAGTAAAGCATTCTGATGCTTAGCTCCAAATTATGCAACAGTTCCAATAGGGACATCATACTTTCCTGACAGATTCTGCTGTGGGCTCTGCTTATCTCCAGCCCTCAGTACCCTCCACCACCAGCACCACTTAGGAACCCTAATCAATTCAAGCTTCATGGAGTGGTGAGATGCAGCTCACTCTCTTTCTCTCTAGGTGTAGCCTCCTAACCCTGCTTTGTCTGATCAGTTTTGGATTGCTAGCCCTAACTATTGTAATAAGATTTAAATTGGATTTACTATTGTAACTGTTTCCATTCTTTGCCGTCCCTTGTATGAATACTATCTGGAAATAAACTATTAATCTGGCTGCTCTCTCTCTCTGTCTCTCTCCTGTACCCCGCAGGGGTTTTTCAGGGACAGCTTCCCCATTTGCTCTGCAGCAATGCTCCTTATACCTAAGCTAAAGATCCCTGCAGCATCCATAAATCCAGTGGGATTTGTTCATCACATGTGATTCCAGAAGAACAGATGTGGCATGAAAGTGGGGATGAAGATGTGCTGAATCTGGGAGCACATGAGGAAGGCAACTTAAAAAGGACTGTTCAGACCAGTCCACTGAGTCCAAGAAAATGAGGACCACACCTTGGCAATGCTGTTCAACTCCACCTACTGAGTCCAGGGACATATACAGGGTCAGCCTGAGTGCCGTTTATCTAGTCCTTCTAGATGTGCTTTGTTAGAATATGTGTGTCTGTGTGTTCATCTGATTCTAGGGCAGAAGAACCCATCCCAGGGAACCCTGGATCCTACCAGCTAGCTCCATTGGAAGAAACCAGCAGAAAGGAGATGCAGAGCTCCATATGAGAACATAAATGACATCAGGAGCACATTGATGGACTTATCAGTCCCTCATCCTTCAGAAGAGTAATCCTCATCAATGAACATATGCCAAAGTAACAGCAGTGAATCAGAACTGACTACAGACTACTGAGGTACAGAAGTTCCTCACACAGAAAAAAACTAAATGTGTGGCTGATGGGACCTCTATCCAGCCAGAAGGATTTTGATGAATTTGGGCATTTTTTAAAGAAAATGACCCCACCTTCCATTAAAATAAGGCATTGCTCAGCCCCCCAGCAAACAATATTCAGACTCAGCATGTCTGCTCTGACCTGCCTGGATGCTTGTCATCAGACCACTCAGCAGTGCTCTGTGACTTTAATTCTTTTATGGGAACTATTCTAGCCCAAAGGAGTAAAGTTAACTCTCATCTTACGAGAAGATTTTTGTTAAGTACGGTAGTGTCCAGATAAATACATTTTCTTGCAGAAATATTTTATTTCACTAATGAGTAGTGTTCTTTGCTTCTAATATAGAAAAATAATCTAGCTCACAGGTCCATTTCTATCCTTTTGTTTCTTTCTTTTCTTCTATGAGCCACATAGCCCTCTTTTCCCCCTTTTTGTTCCAGAACTCAGGACCTTCACCCTTCTTCCATTTATCAGGGGCAAATTTCAAACCAGCAAAGTTCGAGCTGCCTTAAAATGTATTCAGACATGCTCTCCTACCCCTAAGAGAAATAGCATTCAGAAAGAATATTAGTAAGAAGAAAAGTTCAGTCATTTTCATGCAGAAGGCAAACCACATGGTAGGTCAGGAACCAGAACAACAACAACAAAACCCTTTTTAAATGTTCTCCTCTCAGAGCAACAGTAGTCTAAGCACATGGGCATCTGAACACAATAGGAATTAAAACTACATTCTATCATTGACTCATTCCCCTACCAAATTCAGGCAACAATAAAGAAATGGATGATTGAAGATACTGTATATTATGGTAACATTATGCGGATTATAACACACATGGGCCATGTCTACACGTGCCCCAAAATTCGAAATGGCCATGCGAATGGCCGTTTTGAAGTTTACTAATGAAGCGCTGAAATGCATATTCAGCGCTTCATTAGCATGCGGGCGGCAGTGGCGCTTCGAAATTGACGCGCCTTGCTGCCGCGCAGCGCGTCCAGACGGGGCTACTTTTCGAAAGGGCCCCGCCTACTTCGAAGTCCCCTTATTCCCATGAGCTCATGGGAATAAGGGGACTTCGAAGAAGGTGGCGTCCTTTCGAAAAGGAGCCCCATCTGGACTCGCCGCGTGGCGGCAAGGCGCGTCAATTTCGAAGCGCCGCTGCCACCCGCATGCTAATGAAGTGCTGAATATGCATTTCAGCGCTTCATTAGTAAACTTCGAAATGGCCATTCGCATGGCCATTTCGAAGTTTGGGGCACGTGTAGACGTAGCCATGAAGAGGAAGATGAAAATCATATTTCCCACATCGCATTTAGCACATGTAGGCAAAATATTTTATACTGCAGTATATTATCAATATTTATATTAAGGACTGAGTCTCAGTGAGGAAATGCACTACATTTCTGAACTGTGGAATTTGTGTTCAAAGCCCAGGTTGTAGGATCATATGTTTTCTTGAGCACATGTATAAGTTTTTGAAGAACTGGAGCTTAACATAAATATGTGAGTAGTCTCGTTAGTTTTAATGCAAGGTGTTGGGAAGATCACTGTAAAACAATTTTTTCTGAGGATGATGCTAATTATTATGTAATAAAGCCAAAATATTAAAAATAGGTGCCTGAACTTAGGAGCCTATGTCCACACTTAAGCACCTGTAAATAGGTGATCTGCAGCAAGCACTTTCCATCCTTAGCACACCAATCTCTAAGATGCTAATTCTGGTTGCTTCTCTGCGAAGTTCCAAAGTGCTGTGCTAAGCAAGAACTTACATCTATAATATGTCAGAGGGCAGTATAGATAGAAACAAGAGCACAGATCAGTTTCCTCTCACTTTGTCAGCTGAAATACTGTCAGATTCTTCCTTGTCTAGGAGAGGAACAAAGAACCGTGTTACCCATCCCTTGCCTGGTCTTCGGTCTGTGTGTCCGGAGGCAAGAATATTTTGTGCCAACCCCTTAAGAGATTCTCATGGGTAGAGAGCCACTCATCCACTTCCTTTATCTCTGGGAGAAGAGAAGAATCCCAGGTGCAATTTCTGTGGAAAAGTATTTAGGGCTATAGCCTTTAGAATGACAGATGATGCTGGTCTGGGCAGCAGTTAGTGGCTATTGTGCATGAGTTTTGGTGCATGAGTGTGTCTGATTATGATCATTGACACAGTGGCTATTGGTGTAGAAATAGGTGTGTAGGTGCCTGCACTGAGGTGTGTGCGTTCTTCTGTGCTAGTATCTCTGGTAGTGGGTGTAGGTACAGGCATTCATGACTGGGAGCTGCAGATAGGAATGGATCCCGAGAAAAGGAGTGACTGCCAGAACATAACAGGGTGATGGAAGAAACAAGGTAATGATGGTGCTACATACTTCGGATTCTTCTTAGAAGCCTATGAGAAAACAGTTATATGTCTGATTTGTACAGTTATTATAATGCTGTTTATTTTACTATAGAAACATTATTTTAGAATCCACTTTCTCTGACATAAACAGTCCACAAACATGTTTATCTTACGTGAAATCTTACCATAATGGTAATTAAATAGGCCTGACTTCTTCAGACACTCTCAGAGAAGATGTCTGGTTCCCCCTAACATCTACCACTTCTATTGGCTCCTTTTTAACTCCATAAAAATTCTTCAGTTCATGTGTGTTCATATGACACTTCTTGTCAAGCACAGTCCGGCAGGCTTAGCAAAAGTCTGAGTCATAGTCTTCATTGCCAATGGCTAAGACATTGTTCCTTAATGTCTCTTAAGTATTTGCTGAGGTGTGGCTTACTCTTTTCCCTCCTACCTCTTTCCTATGACAGAGTTCCATGGAGTTAAATCAATACAGTCATACAAAAATTCAATAACCAGGCCATCATGCAGTATTCATGCATTACAGTTCATCTCCACACCCTATGTGCACCATTGCTTTCATTTCTACATCTGGTCAGAAACATTTCCTTAAAATGAAATGTTAATTAAAAACAAAAGGAGGTAGAAACAGCAATTTTAATCCCATTTAATGATCATTTCTGCTCATTCCATTTTACTCTCCTACTGTCTTTGCAATCCTCTTTCCTGATACTAAGAGAGAGGGAGCTGTGCTAGTCTATATGTAACCCTTCTGTTAACGCCAGATGCCTGCCAGAAGGGCCGGGTTCAACTTTTGTGGGGTTTTTCTATTAAGGATACAACCAACCGGCTTGAGCCCCCACCCAGTGGCCTGGGACAATTTTACCCCCATGCTGGGTGCCTGTAAGGCGGTTCTCCCCCCCCTCGCAAGCATAGAGTCTGAGATAGAAATGGCTTGTTTAATGACCGTAACCTACCCCAAGGTTACAGCGACAGATGCAGTATATCTCAGCACAGAAGAGACAAAACCCCTTTTACCCAGATACCATCCCCATATGCAGTAGAACCCAGTCTTTTGCTGGGGCTCTTGGCCCTTTTTTACACACAGTTACAAGGTGTACCCTCTGCGGTGCAGTCCCAAACTTAAAGCCCACAGATACATTACCAGGACAATACTAGCTGTCCACTTGTTTGTAGCCTCCCCTTGCTGTCACCAGCCATCTGCCAGTCACCATCATCCGCCGCCGCTCCTACCAGCAGCCGGCTGGTCGCCGTTGTCTACTGCTGCCGCCCCTCCTACAGGCCACCCGCTAGTCCTGCTGTTGTTCACCAGTCCTAACCCCACTGCTTGGGACTGCCCTAAGGCAGAACCCAGTGATTTTAGCTCTGTGTGGCCTCAGCTACCACTCTGTGATTTTAGCTCTTGGTATCTCTAGTGGGGGTTTTTACAAACACCCTAGTATCCAGCTCTACTTTTTAACAGGTGGGGAGGATTAGTTAAGCCAGGCTTATAGCTATATAGCCAAGGCATAAGCAGGGCCAAGGCACTCAGCAAGCTAACTCAATCAGCACCCCCTCCCCTTCTCTCTCACAATACTTTAAACCAGGGAGCCCTGTGTAATTAATGTCTTAAGCAGCTAAGGCGACTGCCCTGTCCCCCACAACAACCCAGAGCTTTGGTGAGATCTCACAACTTCCGCATTAAGTGTTAGCTTAAATTGTGATTTTACAACTACATGTTTACAATAGACCAAATCTCATGGCTTACTTGCTACCCATTAGGCTTTGCCTGAAAAGGTATTACACATGCACACCTTTTGCGTTTTTATGCAGCTGACCTCTGGGAGACTCATTCCTCCCAGCCTTCAGCAGCACTGCATTCCTTCTGCCACATTCCCAACATATATACTATCAAAACAAAAAAGCAGTCAAATAGCACGTTAAAGACTAACAAAATAATGTACCAGGTGAGCTTTCTTGGGACAGACCCACTTTAGTCTTTAAAGTGCTACTTGACTGCTTTTCATGATACTGTGTATCTTTTCTCACTCTTTCAAGTGTTTCTGTCTTGCTGCCCTGTAACGTGATCATCTTCCCACTATGGATGTTGGAAATTGATTTTTTCCTATTCTCCAAAACCTACTTCATCTATGAAACCTTCGATATCCACGTGTTGAGAATACCTCCCTATTATTTATTTGTTCCATGACAGTATCCTATACTGAGATTTGTAAAGTCAAAGATGATATGATCCATGCTCCTTCTATGTATAAAATCTGTTGGAGCTAGATTACAAATTATTCAGAGCAGGGACATTTTTAAGCATAGAGTGAAGTGCCAGGTACAGTTATGACACTAGTCTAAATTATGAATCATCTTCTTCCACAACTGTCCTGATTCTTTCATTTTTTTCTGTCTTTCCCAAAGAATCACTTGGTCTCAATCCAGTATATTAGCTTGCTTTGGTGGTGGCTGCTCAGTACTCTGAGGCTACGTCTACACGTGAAGCCAACATCGAAATAGGCTATTTCGATGAATAACGTCTACACGTCCTCCAGGGCTGGCAACGTCGATGTTCAACTTCGACGTTGCGCGGCACCACATCGAAATAGGCGCTGCGAGGGTACGTCTACACGCCAAAGTAGCACACGTCGAAATAAGGGTGCCAGGCACAGCTGCAGACAGGGTCACAGGGCGGACTCAACAGCAAGCCGCTCCCTTAAAGGGCCCCTCCCAGACACAGTTGCACTAAACAACACAAGATACACAGAGCTGACAACTGGTTGCAGACCCTGTGCCTGCAGCATAGATCCCCAGCTGCCGCAGAAGCAGCCAGAAGCCCTGGGCTAAGGGCTGCTGCCCACGGTGACCATAGAGCCCCGCAGGGGCTGGAGAGAGAGCATCTCTCAACCCCTCAGCTGATGGCCGCCATGGAGGACCCAGCAATTTCGACGTTGCGGGACGCGGATCGTCTACACGGTCCCTACTTCGACGTTGAACGTTGAAGTAGGGCGCTATTCCGATCCCCTCATGAGGTTAGTGACTTCGACGTCTCACAGCCTAACGTCGAAGTTAACTTCGAAATAGCGCCCGATGCGTGTAGCCGCGACGGGCGCTATTTCGAAGTTGGGGCTGCTACTTCGAAGTAGCGTGCACGTGTAGACACAGCTTAAGTCTATATTTTGGCTAACCCTTATCCTGAGGATTGAGATGTCAACAACACAGTGTACTGGTCCATCAATACTGTCCTAAATATCTGCCACCAATCTATAATCTGTGTCAGAGACTGGAAGGCTAGATCTATGCCTGGTACACAACACATTTCTGCATCATGCTATGATCATTCTAGGCTGTGATGCACTATAAGAATGCAGAATCATGTATATGCCCTTTCCAAACACACAACAGGTTTTCATTCCACTTTCTTTTCACACTGCTGATTGTTGTACATTCTCCATGCATTCTAATTAGGTCAGATGGCAACTCCCTGTCACTTATTATCTCAGATATTTACATATATTAGAGTCATATATTTTCTGCTAATCAGTGGAATGAATGCTTGGCTTTTTAACACATTCTCCAAGCTTTTTCACTTTCTAGGTGAAAAAACTTTTTCAGTCTGCTTAGCTGGTACCCACACCTTCTCTTCAGTGCTACTTTTGACTCCATGTTTTCATTAATATTTGAATAAGAGGTGGCCCTTTCCTCATTGTTCATATCAGTGACTATTTGACTTATTCCATGATTCTTATGCCTAAAAATTGTAGGTGGATATTTTAATACAGTGCAATATTTCCTTTCTCACCAAATATAATTTATGCATCATGATCAGATATAAATGTTGCAGGTTAGATTATGTCCTCAACTCAGTTACGCTTATGCAACTCTGCTTCAAGTTATGCCTCTTTTAGACATGTGCAGTACCAGTGAAGGTTAATATGGATGGACAGCTGTGTCTACACTAGACAGTTTTGTCAACAGAAAGGGCTTTCTGTAGGCATAACTCAGGGAGTGTCTGCACACTTAAAGCATTCTGTCGATAGAGTTTCAACAGAACTCTGCATTTGCCTCAATAGTATTATTGCTCAAAAATTTGAGGCATAACAATCTGTCAAGAGTATACTTCTGTTGACAGAGCGGCCTTCTGGTTTCTGGGCAGCCCTCTTTGCAGAGCTGCAATTCTGTTTTCTGGCACCAGAGGGCAGTGCAGTCTGGCAGTTTTTTTTGTCGACAGAGCAAGTTGTATGTAGGTGCAATCTGTTGATAGCGGTTCGGTCTTCCCTGGTGGCAGTCACTTCTGTCGACAGATGCTTCTAGTGTAAACATAGCCAACAAGTATAAAAAATTTGACAGCAAAAACCTGAATTACTGTTTGTACCTACAGTAAAATCTCAGATTTAGTAACATTAGTTACAAATTGACCAGTCATTTAGAAGTGGAAGTTCACAATCAGGCATCAGTAGAGACAAAGAGGACCAAAAAAAAAAAGCCAAAACACACACACACACACATGACTGTATTAAATGCAAACTACTAAAATAAGGGACAGCAATATTTTTGCTTATGTGTACTTAAGTTTCAAAGCTTCATTAAGTCAATGCTCAGCTTTAAAGTTTAAAAGAAAATAACATAACATTTTGTTCAGTGACAGGTTGCAGAGTTACAAATAACTTCTATTCCTAAGGTACATATAATTCTGAGGTTCTACTGTACCATTAATTTTAAACTGGACTCTTGAGAGTAGAAACACTAAGTATACATTCAATCATTTTTGGAGAGGTACTTGTTCCATACGATAGCAGAAGTAGTGAAGACCAAACCAGTATAGAAATATATTTGCAAAAAGCCAACCACTGTCCCCCACCTCCTTTCACCCTCCCACAAAAACAAAAAATCCACACCCTATATCCTTTACCTCTGTTCCCAATATCTCTTAATTTTCACTTCCACTTTGGTTCTCAGTGAACAGACTGGTATGAGAATATTATTTATTGCATTCATACATTCATAAACTTGGTGGCAATGCCTTTTTAGATCTCTTGTAAAAGAAGAATTACTTGCATAGCATATCTAAGTAAATAAAAAGAAAATCCCTGCAGGATAACACTTTCTTTGTGTATCTGAAAAATGATAGTTAGTTTAGTCCATCTTACACAGCCAACCTTCATCAGGCCTCAAGCATTATAACAGAATTCATGCTAACTGAGTTCCATGCAGAATGCAGCAAAAAGGAAATTGTTAAAATAGAGTCATGAATAAGGAAGGAAACTGAAAACCGTAAACTGCACTAGATGAAGGGATGTATGGTTTAAATAATGCTTGCGCTAAAGAGCAACCAAACGGATTGAGAAGGGATCTAATCACAAAACAGGAGCTGCTGATGTCTTGTATAGGAGGAAATGAGGTATGAGGAGATTAAGTGATCTAGCCAGTGTCATGCAGGAAATGTGTAGTAAAATCAGGGATTGAATGCAGACTCATGAATTACTGTCCAGGGCATTCATAACAAACTCATCCTTCCTTTCTGAAGACAGATATTTTCTTGCACTTTCACCAATACCATCTCATCCACACATTATTTTCATAATTTGGCAGGAATCAAGAAAAGAATTCAGATATGATAGACTTCAGTTCTTTTATTCCTTCACTGCATTGGTATTTTTTAGGCCACTTCTAGTGTGGGTGCTGCTTTGGTATTTTCTTAGGCTAACTTTTAGTTAGGCCACTTCTAGGGGGTGTATGGGCTGACCAGGGAGGGGTAACACCTCTGGTGTGGGGACTTATCGTGTCTCTTTGGGGGCAGGTTGTGCACCTTTGGTTCCCACCTGGCACCCAGCTCTCACCTGTGGCTCCAAGAAGCTGTAGCATGCAGTGGCCACACCCTGATAAACCACTTCAACTGGTGGGCTAAACCAGGTGAGGGTAGCCGGCAGTCCGAAACCTGCAGTGAGATAGGGAATTGCCTATCCCAGTATGCAAAGTTGGCCCCAGCGGATTGGATGAATGAGATCAAAAGCAAGATTGAACGACCAGGAAGGTGGTTCTGTGATGCTCTGTGGAGAGAGAAGGGCATGACAAAGCACCAAAGACAGCATGGCCACCCACTGCAGCCTAGGAAGTCCCAGCCGTGATGACTTTTCGTACCACTGGAACCAGGCTTCTGAGGTCAAGAGAGTGGAAGTGCACCATGCAACAGCTTTTCCACTTTAAAGATTCTCCCACACAGGTTCTTTGCACATTCTCATAACTTCTATCTACCTCAAAGTCCTGCGATGATGCTGGAGGGGTGAAGCAACAGGTGGAGGTGATCACTGGGAGTCATAGCTCCAAACCTGCGTGTAGGCAGCCTGTGGACTTTGGTCGCTTGACTCTGACCCTGGATGACAGAGGAGTTTGGCAGCATCCCAGGTGATTGAGCAGGCCTTTTTAGGAACAGCACTGCTCACCTTCAAAATGAGGAAGGGGACTAGAAAAGGTGTCTCAAAAATTGCTTGTCTCAACCAAAATGGCCAGCATGCTGCAGCTGGCAGTTTTACCCTCACAGTGGTTGAAAAACAATTAAAAGAAAGATGATATTTGCAGCATGGAACGCTTGCACCCTCTTGAAGAGGGAGAATTCTATGAGTCCTGAGAGAAGAACAGCCCTCATAGCAAGAGAACCAGCACATTATAACATTGACATAGACACCCTGAGCGAGCCCAGACTGGCAGAGGAAGGATACATCTGTGAACCAAAAGGAGGTTACACCTTCTTCTGGAAAGGCAGGCCAGAAAATGAAGACAGAATCCACATAGTGGGACTAGCCATCAACACATCACTTCTGCACCAGCTTCCTGACCTAAGAATTTGCATCAGTGAGTGTCTGATCAAGCTCCGCTTCCCCCTCAACACCTCTCGCCACATTACAGTCATCAGTGCTTATGCCCCCACACTGACTAGCAGCAATGAAGCAAAAGAAAGTTTCTATGAGGACCTTGACCATCTTGTGAGAGCAACTCCCACTAGTGACAAGCTTCTCCTGTTGGGTGAGTTCAATGCCAGGGTCGGCAAGGACTGTAGGACCTGGAAAGGGCTGCTGGGGCATCATGGTATTGGTAACATGGATGCCAATGGCTGCCTTCTGCTGAGCTTGTGTGCAGAAAATGACCTGACAAGTACCAACACTGTAAATACAAGACCACATGGATGCACCCGAGATCAAAACAGTGGCACCTGATTGACTATGTCATCTTTCGCAGGTGGGACATTCGAGATGTTAAGATCATCAGGGCCATGAGGGGAGCTGAGTGCTGGACTGATCATAGACTAGTCAGATCAGTCCTTATGCTGTACATCACACCACTGCACCGCAAGAAGCTCAGGGTTGTCAGACCTTCCTTCAATATCAGAAAGCTGCAACATATTGGTCATTGTGAGAAATTCGCAGCCTACCTGATGAAGTGCTGACATCCCATGGACCTCTGACTGGAGACCCAACACAAAAGTGGGACCAGTTCAAAACCCTGGTGATGGAGTCAGCCGAGTCAACATTAGGACTGAAAAAGAGAGTTCACCAAGACTGGTTTGATGAAAATGACGAGGCCATCATGAAGATCTTAGAGGAAAAACAGAATGCATTTCTGCTATGGCAAAACAATCAGTCCTCAATCTCCAAACATGATCATTTCAAACCCTTCAGAGCCAGGCGCAAATGACACTTCACAAAATGCAAGATGAGTGTTGGGAGAGTAAAGCTGATGAAGTCCAATACTACGCTGACACCAAGAAATCCAAGATGTTCTTCAGTGCTATCAAAGCTATATATGGACCTTCAAAGCCAAGTACTACATCTCTCCTGTCTGCAGATGGCATGACCCTTCTGAGGGAGACGAACAGCATCAACAATAGGTGGAGAGGACACTTCAGCAACCTTCTCAACAGATCCTCCATTGTCGACCCTGTGGCCCCAGACCAGATCCCGCAGAAACCCACAATAGACAGTCTTGGTCTGCCCCCTATAATGGATGAGGTCACAAGGCAATCAGCCAGACCAGCTCTGGTAAAGCCCCTGGGATGGACGGTATCCCTGCTGAAATTTTCAAAGTGGAAGGACCAGTGTCACTTGGAGCCTTTCACAACATCCTGATCAGCATCTGGGAAGAAGGTGACATGCCCAAAGACTTTAAGGATGCCACAATTATCTTGCTTTTCAAGAATAAGGGCAACAAAGCTGACTGTGGAAATTACCCAAGCATCTCCCTTCTCTGTACTGCTGGGAAGATCTTGGCTTGAGTCATCCTCAACCGTCTGATCACCAACATCTCAGAGGAGAACCTACCAGAGGCACAGAGTGGTTTTCGCCTAGACCACAACACCACTGACATGATCTTTGCTGTTCATCAGGACCAGAAAAAGCTGTCTTTATAGACCTGACCAAGGCATTTGACACCGTCAACAGAGAAGCCCTGTGGATTATCCTGTCAAAACTTGGCTTCCTGAGAAGATTTGTTAACCTCATACGCCCATTCCACGATGACATGACTGGCTTTGTTCTTTCAAATGGCGAGTCCTCAGATCCATTTGAGATATCCAATGGTGTGAAGCAAGGGTGCGTGCTGGCCCCAGTGTTATTCAACCTCTTTTTCACTTGCATCCTCAGCCACGCAGTTAGGGACCTGGGCCATGGAGTCTACATAAAATACAGACGTGATGGGTCACTTTTTGACCTTTGTCATCTGAATGCTAAAACCAAGATGCTTGAGAGGCTCATTCTTGAAGCCCTTTTTGCTGACGACTCTGCACTTATGGCACACAAGGAATCTGACCTCCAGCTCATCGTCAACAAGTTTGACCATCAGCCTAGGAAAAAATGAGGTACTGTTTCAAGGATCTGCTGTTCTCCCCACTTCAATCTTTATTGAAGGAACAGAGTTAAAAACTGTAGAGGACTTCAAGTACCTTGGCAGTATGTTAGCCAGTGATGGCTCCCTTGACAAAGAAATCGATGTCAGAATCTGCCAGGCCAGCCGGGCACTAGGATGTCTGAGAGCGCAAGTGTTGAATCAGCACAATATCTGACAGTCCACTAAACTGAAAGTGTACAAGGCTCTAGTCCTCACCAGTCTCCTGTATGGCTGTGAAACCTGGACCTTGTACAGAAAACATATAAAACTGTTGGAGCACTTCCACGCAGCCTGAGGTCAATACTGCACATTCGATGGCAGGACAGAGTTACGAACCTGGAAGTCCTGGACAGGAAGGAACCACAAACATTGAAGTCATGATTCTGAAAGCCCAGCTTTTCTGGACAAGGCACGCCATACGAATGGAGGAGTCAAGAGTCCCTAAGCATCTCCTCTACAGTGAACTCTCCCAGGGCAAAAGGAATCAAGGTAGGCCTCACAAGAGATATAAAGACTGTGTGAAGGCCAACATTCCTCATGCTGGTTTAAAACAAGATCAGCTAGAGCAGCATGCAAAAGACCGAACAGGCTAGCGTGCTCTCATACAACACGCGTATGACAACTTTGAAGAACAGAGATGCGTACACCTTATTGATGCTCGTGAGAAAAAGAAAGCAGCAGCAGCAGCAGCAGCCGTACCAACAGAGCCAGGACAATTCCCTTGCCCCCAATGAATGCCCATGCCATTCAAAGCTTGGTCTCTTCAGACACATGCGAGTCCACAACTGATGAGCCTGTGCAGGCTCAAGATGTCATCGTCGGACACGGTGGACTACCTACAGGCCACTTCTACCCATGTCCCTTCCTCTGGAAGGGGCATGGTAAGAAGCAGCCCCCAAAACACTGAAAATGTTGAGGAAAAGTGAGCTTCCAGAAGAAGAGTTTCGTTCTGGAGGATCCCCGCAGGCTGAGCACCTACATGGCTATTTTGGAGTCTGGAAGAGCTTCTTCCAGACTCCGAATCACGTGGCCTTATGCTATTGAGGTGTGGGAAATTTACATCCATGCCTCATTAGCATTTTCTGGCTTCTTATTACAATGCCCCTTCAGAAGAAAGGAGCATGTATAGAAGTGGCCTTAGTGTTTTATTGTGGAAATTGTCATTTTTTGGTTTTGTACTTTTTTCGCCTTTCAAAACCAACCCCCCACCCCTCCAAAAATACCCACCCTAAAAGACTTTTCAGGAGATGGGGACATAGTTTGAAACTTTTCTTTTTTTTTTACAAATCAATCTTGATGTAAGTTATTTTGTTTTGAGGCTTTCACACTAACTTCAGCTGTTTTTTTGTCTTATAAAAATATTCTCACTTTATATTCTGTGGCAGTCTCCATTAAATTCGAACAAATTAAATAAATGCCCACAAGCTATAAATGGTAATGGCAGAGTGTATATGTGTGTGTGTGCCTAAATATATTGATTATTATGAAGATGGGAGAAAATGTCCATTTTCTTCTCATTTTCAATATTTTTTTTTAATTTACAAATTTAATTACAAAATATTCTCAAGCTGCCAAAATTTTCTTGGGGTTACCTGGACATAGAAACTAGTAATTGGCTTTGATAACTTAAATAAAATTGGGTTCTTTTCAGTTTCTCTCTGACTAATCTGTTTCCTTTTCTCTTTCAGTGAAATATTCCGATAACGTAATTTTAAAAAGTGCATCTTTTTGCTCTGCATTAAAGTTTAAAACCCAGTGTCTCTTGGATGTTCTCCCCCAACTCCCACAAACACAGACGTCCTGCCTTTGAACTCTGTGTCACTCTCGTGGAGCTTGAGAGGACTAACAATTTTAGCTCTCCCCCCTGTGTAGTTCCTGGGAGCAGGAGAAGGAATCAAAGTAAACACTGAAACAGTCATCAGTCACTCTCCTGTAATACTCTTCTAACTTGATCTGCCTTCTCAATCCCATTACAGATCCAGAAGTGAGAAGGTCACTGTCACTGAAGCTATCAGTTACCACCAACTGCTGTGCAGGCTACAGGACAGCTTAGGCTCTTGCTTTCTTTGGTTATGTTAACTGCATATGAGCTGCGTCTACACGTGCACGCTACTTCGAAGTAGCGGCACCAACTTCGACATTAGGCGGCGAGACGTCGAAGTTGCTAACCTCATGAGGAGATAGGAATAGCGCCCTACTTCGACGTTCAACGTCGAAGTAGGGACCGTGTAGACGATCCGCGTCCCGCAACGTCGAAATTGCTGGGTCCTCCATGGCGGCCATCAGCTGGGGGGTTGAGAGATGCTCTCTCTCCAGCCCCTGCGGGGCTCTATGGTCACTGTGGGCAGCAGCCCTTAGCCCAGGGCTTCTGGCTGCTTCTGCGGCAGCTGGGGATCTATGCTGCAGGCACAGGGTCTGCAACCAGTTGTCAGCTCTGTGTATTTTGTGTTGTTTAGTGCAACTGTGTCTGGGAGGGGCCCTTTAAGGGAGCGGCTGGCTGTTGAGTCCACCCTGTGACCCTGTCTGCAGCTGTGCCTGGCATCCCTATTTCAATGTGTGCTACTTTGACGTGTAGACGTTCCCTCGCTGCGCCTATTTCGATGTTGGGCTGAGCAACGTCGAAGTTGAACATCGACGTTGCCGGCCCTGGAGGACGTGTAGACGTTATTCATCGAAATAGACTATTTCGATGTCGCAACATCGAAATAAGCTATTTCGATGTTGGCTGCACGTGTAGACGTAGTCATGGTGACCTGCAGAGGCTCACAAGCATGTCTTCCCATAAAACTCACATGGGCCACATGGTCATCTATTTAGCCCAAGTCCAACCAATGAAAAGTTCTGTGGCACCTCTTACAAACTAAAGCTGTGTCTACATGTGCACGCTACTTCGAAGTAGCGGCACTAACTTTGAAATAGCAACCGTCGCGGCTACACGCGTCGGGCACTATTTCGAAGTTAACTTCGATGTTAGGCGGCGAGACGTCGAAGTCGTTAACCCCATGAGGAGATAGGAATAGCGCCCTACTTCAACGTTCAACGTCGAAGTAGGGACAGTGTAGACGATCCGCGTCCCGCAACGTCGAAATTGCCGGGTCCTCCATGGTGGCCATCAGCTGGGGGGTTGAAAGACGCTCTCTCCAGCCCCTAAGCTCACTGGTGGCCGCGTGGAGCGGCCCCTTAAAGGTCCCCTCCCCCTCCCTGACTCTGCAGGAAGCTGAGGCAACGTGCAGGCTGCAGCCTGCACATGCGGGCAGCCTGCACAGCCCTCAGCCACCCAGCCAGCAGCGATGGCGAGCCAGCAGCCCCCCCAGCACCCCCAGGGGACCCCCCGCAAGGGGAGCCAGGGCAGCCAGCCCAGCCAGAGGGCCACCCAGTCTGGGAAGCGGCAGCGGGGCCCCTCCTGGACGGAGGCTGAGCTGCGGGACCTGCTTGGGCTCTGGAGTGAGGAGGAGGTGCTCCAGGTAATGGGGAGCAAGAGGCGGAACGCGGATGCGTTCGCTCGGCTGGCCGACGGCCTGGCTGCCCAGGGTCACCCTGCCCGCACTCCGGACCATGTCCGGAGTAAGGTGAAGGAGCTGCGGCAGGGTTATGCCTGGGCCCGGGATGCGGCCAGCCGATCTGGGGCCGCCCCCGTCACTTGCCCCTTTTACAGGGAGCTAAGGGACATCCTGGGCTCCCGGCACACCTCCTCCCCTCCGGCCACCCTTGACACCTCGGCTGACGAGCCCCAGCAGGCCCTGCAGCTGGAGTCCGACCCGGAGGCAAGCCCCGCACCCCGGGGGCCCCCCCCGGAGGCCATCCCCGGGACATCGCGGCAGGAGGAGGAGGAGGAGGAGGAGGGGGGCTCCTCCTCCGCAGAATCCAGCCTGCAGATCCTCCTCCTGCCATCCCGGAGCAGCAGCAGGGCCTCCGACCCCCGGGGATCTCCGGACCGTGGGAGCGGACCCACAGGTAGGTACCCCTCTCTGGTGGACACCCCTGGACACCAGGGCCATGGCCCTCACAGCACTGCAGCCGTCAGCCCCTGCCCCCCCCACCCTTCATGACAGTGCCATGCCCCATCCCCGGGCCAGGGGGGAGCGGAACCTCGAGGGGCCCCCGGGCGGAGAGGGTGGGACACCCCGTAGCAGCAGCATGTGATGGAGTGGGGGGAGTGCCAAAGGGAGACTCAGGCTACATATGAGCCACAAGAGCCGAGGAGCTCCCAGGGCCAAAGGAGGATCCTGGCGCTACAGCTGGCAGGTGACACCTCTGCCCTGAGCAAACAGGAGGGAGGAGCCGAGCTGGCTTGGAATTGGGGGGCGAGGGCGGGGGCCACAGGTAGAGGTTACGGGAAGGGAGAGCTGGTAGGCAGCCAGCCAGAGGAGGGGGAAAGCTGCATCCCAGAGGGGCCCCCCTTGGGGTCTTCTCCCCACGACGGGTTGGAAGGACTGTCTCTTCCGACAGCTGGTGCTGTCACTCCTGCCAGAAACTGGCCATCTGTGGCCTAAGAAAGCTCTCCTGCTCTCAGACCCTGCGGGGTGAAGTGAGAGTCGCTCCCACCAGGGGACGGGGTGCAGGGCAGGGGGACCCCTGAACCCCATCCATCACAGCAGCATCTCCCAGAGACGGGGATGGGGAACCTGCAGCACAGGGCTGGGGGGACAAAGGCCACGGCTCGGGGCCCACACTAACGCCTGTCTCCATTCTTCTTTCCCCCCTCCTCTCCTGTGTCCTGCACCTGCACCTGCACCATCAGAAGGACTGGAAGAGAGCGCCAGCGAAGCCTCAGTTGTCCCGGAGAGCCCTCCAGGACCATCGCTCCAGGGCAGCCCCTTGGCCGAGGAACGACCGGCCCCGCGGAGGGCAAGACGGCGGACCCCGCGCCTACTACCGGCGCCGGCGACAGACCCCCAGCTGCTGGCCATCCTCCGCCGGCAGCTGGAGGTCTCGGAGCAGCACCTCCAGCTGCAGGAGCGGGCGCTGGCCTGGCACCAGGAGGCATCGGGGGGGCCTATATGCAGACATTTAACCGGCTGGTTGATTACCTGGCCCCCCATGCCACGCCGGCCGAGCCATCGCCTGCCCTGCCCGCTCCTGCAGCCCCACCACCAGCTGCTCCAGCCATCGCCGGGCCGTCCGCCGTCGCCCCACCACCCACCCGCGAGAGCCACAGCGCCGAGGGATCCCTGGAGCCACCTGAGACTTGCCGGCGCCGATACCTTCCTGTGCAGCCTGCTCCCACCAGCCGCGGACCAGACTGCAGGCACGGTGGGGCTCCCGGCTGGGCACGCCCAGTGCTGGGCTCTAGGGGCGAGGGGCCCGGGACGTGGCCCCCCCCTTGTTGTATATAGTTTGACTGTTTGTTTTTGGTGCCCCCGTTTGCCCCGTCCCCCCCATGTAAATAGTTCTCCCCGTTCTCCTCCCTGCTTTTCTTTTTTGTTGATGGCGCACACTTCTTTGCTTTGTTGTTGTATTGTTTTATTTGAGCACATCTTGCTTTGGTTGAATGTTTGTCCCTCCTTTTTGGTTTGTGTTTCACATATTTATTTATTTACAAAAAAAAAAAAAGTTTCGTAAAGACAAAAAAAAAGTTTACGTTCACCCACAAGTTTGTGCTGTCATTTGTCCAGGACAAGTGGGAGGGGGGGGCGGTGGGGTGCTCCATGGTGTGGGCGTTGGGGCAGGAGTGTGGGGGAGGAAGGGGAGGGCAGTAGGGGGCCTGGGCAGAGTTCACCCCGCAGCCTGTTGGTCGAAGTGGGCCCGCAGGGCCTCCCGGACCCGGGTCCCCTCTGGGTCCACCTGCCGACTGGGGGCAGCAGGTGGCTGCACGTGTGCCCTGCCGGCCTCCGCGGCCCAGCCCTGCAGAAAGCTCTCCCCCTTGCTCTCCACGAGGTTTTGCAGGGCGCAGCAGGCACCCACAATCTGGGGGATGTTGTTGGGGCCCGCATCCAGGCGGGTCAGGAGACATCTCCAGCGTCCCTTGAGGCGGCCAAATGAGCGTTCCAGCACCTGGCGCGCATGGTTCAGGTGCTCGTTGAAGCGCTCCTGGCTAGCGGAGAGATGGCCCGTGTAGGGGTGCATGAGCCACGGCCGGAGGGGGTAGGCCGCATCTGCGATGACGCAGAAGGGCATGGTGGTGTCCCCCAGAGGGATCTCCCGCTGGGGGATGTAGGTCCCCGCCTCCAGCCGGCGGCACAGGCCCGAGTTCCGAAAAACCCGGGCGTCGTGGGTGCTGCCAGGCCAGCCCACGTAAATGTCCTGGAAACGTCCCCGGCTGTCCACCAAGGCCTGCAGGATGACAGAATGGTAGCCCTTCCGATTGAGGTATCGTCCTCCACTGTGATGCGGGGCGCGGATGGGGATGTGAGTCCCATCCAGAGCCCTGAAGCAGTTGGGGAAGCCCAGGGTGGCAAAGGCGGCAACAGTGGCATGTGGGTCCCCCAGCCTCACGAGCCTGTGCAGGAGCATGGCGTTGATGGCACGCACGACCTGCAGAGAAAGCACATGGGACAGCCCCAATGAGGGGTGAGTAGGGTGTGCGTGGCCCTGCCCTGCCCTTGCCCCCCTGGCCTGCCCTGGCCCCCCTGCCCTGCCCTGCCCTGCCCTGCCCTGCCCTGCCCTGGCCCCCCTGCCCTGCCCTGGCCTCCCCCTGTGGGTTCTCTTACCTCCATGAAGACAGCCCCGATGGTGGCCTTTCCGACACCAAACTGCTGCCCCACGGATCAGTAGCTGTCCGGAGTGGCCAGCTTCCAGACAGCGATGCCGACCCGTTTCTCCACAGGGAGGGCACGCCGCATGGCAGTGTCCCGGTGCCTGAGTGCAGGGGTGAGCCACTGGCACAGCTCCAGGAATGTCTGCCGGATCATCCTGAAGTTCCTGAGCCAGTGGTCGTCATCCCACTCCCCAAGCACCAGCCGCTCCCACCAGTCGGTGCTGGTGGGGTAGCTCCACAGCCGCCGGCGTGTGAGGCGTGGGGTGGAGCGGGGTGCTGCAGGGGTAGGGGTTGAGCCCTGCTGCCCTGGGGGCATCTCCTCCCCTGGGGCAAGAAGGTACTCAGCTGCCTCCCACATGGCATGGGCCAGGGCAAGCCCTGCTCCTGCCGGGAGGGCTGGGTGGACCTCTAGCTGCTGCTGCTGCTGCTGCTGCTGCTGCTGCTGCTGCTGGGGGTCCATGACTGCGGCGCCCGGGGTCTGTGTGCCTATGGCTCCTCAGACCGCGTGCTGTGCAGGCTGAGTGTATGTGGGAGGGGCCCCTTAAGGGAGCAGCTAGCTGTTGCCCCGGAAGCGCTAGTCTGCCCGTTGACCCTGTCTGCAGCTGTGCCTGGCATCCCTATTTCGATGTGTGCTACTTTGACGTGTAGACGTTCCCTCGCTGCGCCTATTTCGATGTTGGGCTGAGCAACGTCGAAGTTGAACATCGACGTTGCCGGCCCTGGAGGACGTATAGACATTATTCATCGAAATAGCCTATTTCGATGTCGCAACATCGAAATAAGCTATTTCAATGTTGGCTTCACGTGTAGACGTAGCCTAAGAGATTTATGAGAGCATAAGCTTTCCGCCTGTCAGCAAGAGTTCACCTTACTTATCCAGAGGAAAACATACACAAAAACTACAGCAACGAAGAAGAGCATGATTCGGTTCATCTAATGTTTCCACAAGTGGGTGAAGAGTTTGGTCCCTGAGACAAATGATGAAACAAACACAAAAGTAGCATAAGCGTACAAGAAAAGTAAAGGGATACTTTGGGATTCTCTGAGTACCCTTCTTATGTTTTAGGCCAAATCCCTAGATAGCTGACAGAATTTTGGGGTGTGTTTGAAAACACAAGAATTAAATCGAGTTTTGTAGCAATATCTCCCTTTTAGATTTGCTCACCTCAGTGGTCCATGTGCTCTAGTTGTACCAGATTCCTGAAACCTCTTAACTGGTAAGAAATTAATCATAGAGTGCTTCCAATTCACATATTAGTTAGTTATCTAACTAATTGCACTACATTTAAAGATCAGTATTGGGAACAAACTTTTGAAAGAGTAAAAAATGACAACTAAAATTCCCCAAAGCATGAGTTTCCGGAGTTTCTGCAGATTTGACTGCTATTCACTTTTCTTGAACTGCCAATAAATTAGAGGAAATTTTTGTTTCATATTAATTTGTATGACAAAGCAGCACCTACAACACCCATCAATTACACTGATAGAAGTAATTAGGCTTTCAGTTACCATGAATTAACAATGTATCATATTCTCGGTAATAAGTGGCATGCATGATTATCACTGATTGTATCCATCTGCTAAATTTTTAATGAATGACACAATATGTATGCAAATCTTAATTGACAATAAAACATGTAAATTTATTAGTTGTTTTGAAGTTTATTAGTTAGACTTGTTATGCTATGCTAATACTCCTAAAGCATACTAATGCAGATTTCTTAACATATTGAATACAGACACCATAATATTCTCAGGTAGAACAACTTGGAGATGCCAAATAAGATATTGGCACTTAGTAATTCAGTAATTGAGGAACTGCCACATTTGAAGTTTAATATCTGCTTGCTATTTATTTATGACAACATATGCCTGTATTCACACTCTCTGCACTACTGCAGTAATCTGTATGCAAAATATGTTATGTGAGGTATTATTTAAAAACTAACACCCCACTGATCATCAGTATTCTTGTTATGACTATGGTGTGTTTACCAGACAACTGTAACTGATGGGTAGTTTGTCAAAGATAGAGGACAAAGAGATGCCTCTAGCCATGTGTCAAGTTTGGTTGAAGATCACTTGCCAAAGAACAGCCACTTGACCACAGAAGGGGTCAAGGATAGATCAGTCTACATTTTAACAACAAGATAGAACCTCTTTCACCATCAGACTCTATCGCCACAGCTGGAATGAACTTGAAACTGAACTTGAAAAGGGGAGAATATAATTAGCTGTCTTGGTAATCTGTTGTGTCTAATGATGATATCTTGAATTTGCACAGGCTCATCGGTTTTGGACTCGTATGTGGCTGAGGAGTCCAAGCCTTGAATAGCATGGGAGTTCACAGTAGAGGCATGGAAATTCTCCTGGCTCTGTCGGTGAAGCTGTTGCTGTTGCTTTCCTCCTCTCATGAGCCTCAATCAGGAGTATGCATTTATACTCTTTGAAGTTACCATATGCATGTTGTACGAGAGCGCACCTGCTTGTTCAGTCTTCTGCATGACACTCTAGATGCTTTGGCTTTAATCCAGCATGAGCAAAGTTGGTCTTCATGCAGTCTTTATACCTCTTGCAAGACCTACCTTGATTTCTTTTTCCCTGGGAGAGTTCACCATAGAGGAGTTGCTTAGGGATTCTTGACTCCTCCAGTTGTATGATGTGCCCTCGCTCTCAGAACCATGGCTTCAGTGCTTGCAGTTCCTGCTCTGTCAAGGGCTTCCAGGTTCGTGACTCTGTCCTGCCATCGAATGTGCAGTATTGACCTAAGGCTGCATGCATGGAAGCACTCCAGTAGTTTCACATGTTTTCTGTACAATGTCCAAGTTTCACATCCATACAGGAGTCTGGTCAGGACTACAGCCTTGTACACTTTCAGTTTAGTGGACTGTCGGATATTGTGCTGATGCAGCATTCATTCTCTCAGATGTTCTAGTGCCTGGTTAGTCTTGTAGATCCTGGCATTGATTAACTAGCAGTCCTGAAAAACTAACAGTCGGGGAGTAGGGAGATTCCTAGTGGAATTCCTCACAGGCTGGTCTTGGGGACTATCTTAACATATTTTTAATTAATGACCTTGTCATACAAAGTGAGTGTGTGCTATAAAATAAATGTTCAAATTGTACAAAACTGACAGGTTATTACTAATATGGAGTAGGACTGGAATATCACTCAAGAATTATCTGGCTTACCTTCAAAACTGAAGTAATAGAACTGGGTTGAAATTTAATACTGAAAAGTTCAAGCACATACATTTAGCGACTAACAGCAAGAATTTTTGCTGTAAGACAGGAATGTATCAGTTGCAAACAAGAGAGGAGAAAGACTTGGGCATATAGCTTGATCACAGGATAATTAGGAGCTGCCAATGTGATGTGGCCCTAAAAAGGGTAATGCATTCTTAGGATGTATCAGGTGAAGTATTTCCAGAAGAGAAAAATAAACAATAGTACTATTAAATTAGACACTGGTGAGACCTCTGAAACACTGTACAATTTTGATCTCCCATATTAAGAAAGATGAATTCAAACAGAAATAGGTGCAGAGAAAGATTACTAAGAAAGGAACACCTCCATTCTGAAAGGAAATTCAAAGAGCTTGGCTTGTTTATCCTAACCAAAAGAAGGTTGAAGGGAAATATCATTGCTCTCTATAAATACTTCAGAAGAATAAATTCTAGGGAAAGTAAAGTGTTATTAAAGTGCAAATTTGGACACAAGAACAAACGGCTATAAGCTGGACTTCAGCAAGTTTTGGCTTTGCCTTAGAAAGAAGTTTTTAACCATCAGAGGAGTGACATTCTGGAACAGCCTTCCAAGGGTGGCAAAACACTAATCTGTTTCAAGACCGAGTTTAACTGTTTATGAAAGTTATGATAACAACGAAACTACCTGTGACTGCCAGTAGCAAATATCTCAAATGGCCAGTGATGGAACATTAGATTGGCAGGCTCCTGAGTTACTTCACAGAATTCTCTGGGTATTGTCCACATACTCAGGGTTTAACAGATTACCCCCTCACAGATAGGCTGTCCTCCACGGTTACTCAAGATGATCCAGTTGTTCCACGAAGACATGAGAGGAACCATCCAATATGACAGCACATTATCAGATGCTTTCAGAATCAGGAGCGGCGTCAAACAAGGATGCGTGCTTGCTCCGACATTGTTTGGGATCTTCTTCGCACTCCTCCTGAAGCATGCCTTTGGATCTTCAACAAAGGGCATCTTGCTGCACACAAGATCTGATGGGAAACTGTTTAACCTTGCAAGGCTGAAAGCTAAGACTAAGGTGCGAGAAGTCCTCATTAGAGACATGCTGTTCGCAGACGATGCTGCTGTAGTGTCTCACACAGAAGACCAGCTGCAAAAACTGCTGGATCAGTTCTCCAAAGCGTGCAAGGACTTTGGGCTTACCATCAGCCTAAAGAAGACGAATGTACTCGGTCAGGATGTTGCTGAATCCCCACCAATCAACATTGACAACTATACATTAGAGGTTGTCCACGAGTTCATTTACCTTGGGTCCACCATCACTGACACCCTGTTGTTGGACACTGAGCTAAATAGGAGGATCGGAAAAGCGGCCACAACTCTGTCCAGACTCAGCAAGAGAGTGTGGAATAACAACAAGCTGTACACTCACACCAAAATGCAAGTCTACAGAGCCTGCATCCTCAGCACCCTCCTTTATGGCAGCGAGACTTGGACCCTGTATGCCCACCAGAAAAAGAGGCTGAATGTCTTCCACTTACACTGCCTCAGGCACATCCTTGGAATATCATGGAAGGACAGAGTTACCAACACAGCCATCCTCGAGCAAACTGGAATCCCAACCATGCACACCCTCCTCAGGCAGTGTCGGCTCCGCTGGCTTGGTGACGTCCACAGGATGAACGATGGAAGGATTCCAAAAGACATCCTGTATGGTGAGCTAGCCTCTGACAAAAGACCCCCCGGATGCCCCCAGTTGCATTACAAAGATGTCTGCAAGAGAGACCTCAGAGAGGTAGATATCGAGCTGGACAACTGGTAAGAACTAGCAGACGACCACAGCAGATGGAGGCAGGGGTTACACAAGGGCCTTCAGAAGGGCGAGTTGAAGATCAGACAGCTAGCAGAGAAGAAGCGAGCGCACAGAAAGCACAATAAGGACTTGCCAGACACCCACTACATCTGCAAGAGATGCAGCAAGGACTGTCACTCTCGTGTGGGTCTTTATAGTCACAATAGACGCTGTAAATGAAGTCCAATTGAAACTTTTAAGGGCGCGATCCATAGTCTATGCAGACTGAAGGATGCCTACTACTATTACTACCTCTGAGGTTGGGAAGAAGTTTTTCCCAAAATCAGATTAGCAGAAAACTTGGATGAGAGGGTTACCTTCCCCTGCAGCCAGGGGCACAGGTTTAAATTGGTGTAAATGATGGATGCTCTAACTTCAAGTTCTTAAATCATTATCTGAGGATTTCAGTAACTCAGCTAGAGACTATGGCTCAGTTACAGTAGTGGATGTATGATGTCATGTGGACTGCAATATGCAGGAGGTCAAGCTACATGACCATGCTAGTCCTTCAGCCTTAAAGTCAATGAATCTCACTTTATATAGGGATAGGTTTCATTAAAAAACATTTTTTACTTTAATGCCTTATCATAGAATCATAGGGCTGGAAGGGACCTCAGGAGGTCATCAAGTCCAGCCCCCTGCTTCAAGCACTATCAACCCCAACTAAATCATTCCAGCCAGGACTTTGTCAAGCTGGAACTTAAAAACCTCTAGGGATGGAAATTCCACCACTTCTCCTGGTAACACATGCCAGTGCTTCACCGCCCTCCTGATTTTAACTAATATCCAACCTATTCCTCTCCTTCTGTAACTTCAGACCGTTGGTCCTTGTTCTGTCTTCTGTCACCACTGGGAACAGTTTCTCTCCATACTCTTTAGAGTTCCCCTTCAGAAAGGTGAAAGCTGCTATTAAATCACCTCTAAGTCTTCTCTTCTGAAAACTAAGCAAGCCCAAATCCCTCAGCTTCTCCTCATAGGTCATGTGCTTCAGCCTCTTAATAATTCTCTTTGCCCTCTGCTAAGCCTGCTTCAGCACAACTACATCCTTTCCACAGTGGGGTCCCAAAACTAGACACAATACTCCAGATGTGGCCTCACCAGTGCCAGATAGAGGGGCACAACTACTTCTCTAGATCTGCCTGAAATGCTCCTCCTAATGCACCCCAATATGCTATTAACCTTCTTGGCTATAAGGGCACACTGTTTACTCATATCCGGTCTTTCATCCACCATAATCCCTAGGTCCCTTTCCGCTGTTCTTCTGCTTAGCCAGTCAGTCCCCAGCCTATGGCAATGGTTGAGATTCTTCCATCCCAAGTGCAGGACTCTATACTTCTCCTTGTTGAACAACATCAGATATTTTTTGGCTCAATTCTCCAATTTATCCAGGTCTCTCTGGATCCTATCTCTACCAGCCACTGTATCTACCTCTCCCACTAGCTTGGTGTCATCTTCAAACTTGCTGAGAGTGCAACCCAGTCCCTCATCCAGGTCATTAATAAAGATGTTAAATAACATAGGCCCCAGAACTGAGCATTGGATCACTCTACTTGAAACTGACCACCGTTAGATATTGAGCCATTGACCACTACCCATTGGGCCTGACCATCAAGCCACTTCTTTCTAGCTTACAGTCCTTGTCTCTAATCCTTACTTCCTTAACTTATGGGCAAGAATGTTGTAGGAGACAGTATCAAAAGCTTTGCTGAAGTCAAGGTGTATCATATGCACTCTTTTCCCCATGTCCACAGATCCTGTTACTTCATCATAGAAGCTAATCAGATAGGTCAGGCATGACTTGCTCTTAGTGAATCCACGCTGACTACTTTTGATCATTTTCCCTTCTTCCAAGTGCTCCAAATTCGATTCCTTTAGGATCACCTCCATTATTTTCCCAGGTACTGAAGTGAGGCCAACTGGTCTATAGTTCCCCGGATTGTCCTTCTTTCCTTTCTTAAAGATGGGCACTACATTTGCCTTTTACCAATCATCTGGGATCTCTCCCAATCTCCAAGAGTCTTCAAAGATAATGGCCAAAGCCTCGGCAATGATGTCTGCCAATTCCCTCAGTACCCTTAGGTGAATTAAATCCAAACCCATGAATCTGTGTACATCTAATTTTTCTAAGTAGCTCTTAACTCGTTCCTTCCCCACTGAGGGCTGCCTCCACCCTCCCATACTTCATTGTCTATCACGGTAGTGTGGGAGCAGTCCTTGTCTGTGAAGAGGCAAAAAAAGCATTGAGTACTTCATCTTTTCTTACATCATCCATTACTAGCTTAAATCTCTCATCCAGTAATTGCCCCACACCTTCCTTGATAACCCTGTTACTGTTAACATGCCTGTAGAAAACCTTCTTGTTACCCTTCACATCCCTTGCCAGCTGCAGTTGAACTTGTGCTTTCACTTTTCTGATTTCTGCCCGGCATTCTCCAGCCATATATTTATACTCCTCCTTAGTCAACTGTCCATATTTCCACTACTTCTATCAGCATTAATAATAAGCTATTTTGAGTGTCAATATCAGAGTTGAGGGTACACTGCACTTCTGGGAGAACTGTGTCCATAATTATTAATGTTCTCTTTAGTGAATTGAAAGGCTTATATTATTAATGTGATGTAAAATATTTTGGGTTCCTTTTTGCCTACTGCTTCCATGACTCCCATTACCGGTTATATTAAAAGTAGGTGATCTTCCCATATTTTATGGTCAAGCTCTGTATCATCAAGCTTGATGTCCTGCACAACTCAGGTATCAGATTATACCCAGGATTGCTGCATTTATCCCAATAATGTGATTGGAACAGAAAATAACTTTTAGAAAAAGATCCACTATTAAAAGGTTGCAGAGGTTCTGTCTAGGAGACCCCAACACTATTTTTGGGCTGAGTATTGATAAGATTCTATATTGATCTTCAGATTGCATAGTACGTCCTATGTGAAATCATCCTGGCACTCTATGTTGTTTAGAGAATGATGTATAAGCCAGAGTATCCAGTGAAACAAATCTACCAGTAGTAACAAGAAGAACTCAGTGAATCAGGAAGTTGCAGGAATATTTCACATAGAAGACAAGGAAAATAATATTTGAAAGACTTAAGATTTATTTTTGTGTTGTGAGTATTTATTTTGGTCTGTTGGCACAATCAGCATCCAAAAATAACTCAATATTCGTGTTAGCTTTACAGCTCACCTATACAGAAATGACAGAAAGTATGAGGGTCCTGCCAGGTTAAAAAAATTCCAGTATTAATTAACATAACATTTTACTATTTCACACATATCCCTTCCTTGGGCATTTGTTAGTGTGTCAGACTTCTCTAGCACACGTTATTTTAATATAGCAAAACACATCTGAAAAGCTAAGGATATTTTTAAATAAGTGTGATGTCCATTATGTCCATGAAAGCTTAAATTTACCATTTCAGCAATTTAAGCTATGCAATATACTAGGAAATATGAGACTAAGGATCAAGTGTTTTCCAAATCATTAAAAGTTAATGCACAGAAACAAACTGCTATTACCTAGAAAATGCTGTGGTAATCATTTAATCAATTCAGTAAATCAATACCGTACTTTGGAGCAAGAACTGTAGAATCAGTACAATAGCATCAATGAAAATGTGAGTGATTCGCTTTCTGTTGCAGAAATGGCATTAGTGAAGTGTCATTCATAATGTAGGTTTAGTTTTAAAACTTTACAACATTTATAATTAAAAATAAATGAGAGGGGCCAAACAAATTAAAAAAAACTGTTGCTTGTGGATGTTAAAAAATACATTAAAAATCTTCTTCTTTCTCTTATTTCCACATACGCATGGACAGATTCTCTTTAATAATTTTACACTCTCTCTCTGATGTTTTTATAGCCATCTTTCACTCATTCCTTTTGGCACTTGAAACACCTTGGGCAATAAACAACTTTCTAACATTTGTCATCTAGGAAAACACATTGCACTCAAACATGAGACAACCAGAGGCCACAACCACATGAAAGTCACACTCCATTTAACATCTATTACACTGCTCTTACCTCTTTCTTTTTTCCCTTTTACTGTTTTTTTTTTCCTTGAAGCAGTCATGGCAGCCTTCACTGAAGGTTCACTCATTCTTGAAGAAAGTATATGCTGTCTCCTTTGCTGTGTCACTGTACAAATGGATATGGGAAACAACCAGCCTTTAAAACGTTGGAATTTAATTAATGTCACATTCTTTCCTATATTTCAATGGACTTAGAATATTCATCCTGTATTACAGGTCATAGTTCTACTTTTCCACTGATAGCAGTGATTAAACAAAGCCTGTTTCATTGGCTTCCCCCACCCGCCACTTCTTTCATGTCAAAGAAATTAGTTGATAAATATACTACAGTGCTTAGAACTGTATGTCCTGAAAATGTTCAACTGTGCCTTCAGATTTTCTATACCACCTCTCACCTTTGTCCTTAATTTTTTTTCTAGGAAAATGATCATAAGAACATAAGAACAGCCATACTGAGTCACACCAAAGATCCACCTACCCACTGTCCTGTCATCCCTCAGAAGTCAATGTCTGATGCCCTAGAGAGAGTGAACAGAACAGATGATGACCAAAATGGTCTGGCAAACAGAGGCTAGGGTCACCATTCCTACCTATCCTGGCTGATATCCAGTGATGGACCTAACCTCCATTAGCTCTTCTTCGAACCCTGTTAAAGTCTTGGTCTTCACAACTGTCTCTGGCAAGAAGTTCCACAGGCCTACTATGGGCTGTGTTAAGAAAAAATTCCTTTTGCTAGTTTTAAATCTGCTACCCATTAATTTTATTTGGTGACCCCTAGCTCTTTTGTTATGGGAACAAATAAAGAACTTGAGATTTACATTGTATGGTTCCTGGTGGGACTTCATAGAATTAAATACCTTGATTAAAATATTTCCTTGGGATGCATATTTGGCATGGGGGATAGTCCCTTTCTTCCCCTCTTAACTTCTACCTTCTGAGCATGATGAAAATGGCTTAAGGAGGAGAAATATTGTCTTCCCTTTTTGACCCTAATTACAGTGACTATGTCTATACTAGAGTTGTTTTTTCTTTTCTTTTCTTTTCTTTTCTTTTCTTTTCTTTTAATCCTGGCCTTTTTTGAAAAAAAAGACCCACAGAGCATCCACACACAAAATATGCTTTTGATATTAAATCAGAAGAATGCAGCACTTCTTCCGGGGGGCCCTTTAGCTCTCACAGATGCGGAAGAGCACCTTTTCCAAAAGATTCTTTCAGAAAAAAAAAGTGAGTAGACGCACTAGGGCCCTTTTTTCAAAAGAAGCAGTCCTCCATGGCGCCATCCAGCTGGAGCTGAGAAACGCCCTAGACAGCACAATTAGATCTCCATGCTTTATGCCTCCACTTGCTTTTAAAGGTGCAGGAGCACCAGAAACCCATGGTAGGAAGCTAAGAGCACAGCAGGAGGAAGGAGACAAGCTGGTCACCGCATGCCTTTGCAACCAAGCCTTGCAGCCACATTCAAACAATGACCGACAACCAGCAGCTCCTTGACTACCATGGGCTTTCCAGGGAGCTTACCCAGGGATCCCAAGAGCCCCTGCTCCCAGTTCCCCAAATGCAGGGTCCTGTCCTGGACAGAGCCTGAGCTGCAGGACTTCCTGGGCCTGTGGCAGGAAAAGGACAAGGAAACCACCAGCAAGAGGTGGAATGCCCCCACCTATACCCAGCTTGTCACCGGCTCAGCAACACGTGGCCTCCCCACCCGGACACAGGAGCAGATCCACTCCAAAGTGAAGGAACTGTGGCAGAGGTACATCAGGTACAGGGATGTGGGCAGGAGGTCAGGGCAGGACATTCCACCTGCCCCTGTTATAAGGAGCTCCACAGCTCCTAGGGGCAAGGACAGCTCCTGCCCCCCACACCTTCCTGGACTCAGTGATGGAGGAGCACCCTGTGTCACTGGAGCCAGACCCTGAGGCAGAGGAGCAGCCTCCAGGCCCATCCGGCCAGACCACTCTGTTGGAGCTGGAGCCGCCCTCAGACCCAGAGTCTAGCGATGGAACTGTCATAATGTTAGGGATCTCGGTATCTCCAGCCAGGCCATGTCGAGTAGGGCATCCCTGGACCTGTTTGAACCCCACCTTTCCCAGTAAGTACCCCCTGCATTGCACCCCCTGGGACATGGTGGGGTGCCCACCCCAACACAGATGGAAGCAGGCCAGCCACATGGCTGCTGGCCCCTGCCCAGACATACACTGGAAGACCACGGCTTCTAGCTCATGAACATGGCTACAGATGACAGTCAGCACCTGCTTCCACAGATAACTCCATGAGCCACATGCACATGGAGGGGGTTGAGCAGGGCAGGTCCAGACTGTTCCAGGTATGTGTCCCACAGTGCCTGGGATCCCCAAGGACTGCTGAGCTGTCAGATGCGTGGTGATGCTGCCCACAGGGGCCGGGGGGATATGGACCTTGGGGCTGTGGAGCAGGACTGACTTATGGTTTCTCTCTCCCCTTCCATCCTTACAGCTGCACCACCCAAGGGCCAGGCAAGCCCCACCACACACTTCAGTTACTGGAACCGGGAAGTCTGGGACCAGTGGAGGAGAGGTCTGGGGCACCACTACCACCCATGCCCAAGTGGGTCCACACCCAGAGGGCACATTGGCATGCCCAGAATGAGACCTCAGCCTACATGGCCACCCTCATGTGGCAGAATAAGATTGCAGACCAGAGGCTGGAGATGGAGGAGGTGGAGCAGGCATGACAGCAGGAGGCTTGGGCCAAGCTCATGTCCCGCCTGGAGACTATCACCATCATCAGGGATAAGTTGGCCTAGACACCTGCCCTGCTGCTCCAACCACCCCTGCTGCCCACATCTGCTGCCCCTGTTGCCCTGCTCCCACCTGAACTACTCCAAGCCTGCACAATGGGCTTTGTGCATGGGCTGATGGCCACAGTGGGCACTGCCATGCCAGCACACCCAGCCACCCAGTCTGCCCTTCAGCCCCCAGTCCCTTTCTTCTGTCCCTGCTGAGCCCAAGCTTGCTGCACCCTTCCCATGGCTGTACCTCTCTGTGATCCTGGTCCCATCCCACTCCTGACAGGGACCCTGAAACTAGGTCAGGAGAGGATCCCACAGCCACTGTGGCTCATGGCCCCCCACCACCTTGGAGGACTAATGCCCCCCACCCCTGTCCCAAGTCCCTCCAGTCAAGTTCAGGTGCTTCCCCCACTGTTCAGAACTCCCCCCTACTGTAAATAGCTGGTCTTGGACCCTGCACATATTTTTGCACAAACATTTATTATGCACATACCCATTCCCCTATATTATCATGTTAAGTAAAAAGTTATTGCTTCACCAACCCTGTGACCCTCATTATTGGGGGGGGGCAATGAGGGGTGGATGGGTGGGAGGAATCACGGTGTGGATGGTGTGGTGCTGCAGGCTGGAGGACACTGAAGGGGGTGCTCTGGGAATCATTGCGGCCTGCATGCTAAGCTCACTCAGAATCCTCCTGGATCTGCACCCTCCCCTGGTGGGCTTGGCATTTAGGGGCCACACCCAGCCGTTCATACCCAGAGCCAGTGTCAGCCATCCACCCAAGGAGGAAGGCTTCCTCGTTGCCCTCCACAATATTGACACAGCATGCATCCACAACCTATGGGATACTGTGCATCCCAAAGTTCAAGCAGGTGAGGAGACACCTGAACCAAGCCTTCAGTGGCTGAAGACGCACATCACTGGGTAGCATGCCTGGTTGACACAGCTTTTGAACAGGTCCTGGATGTGGTCTGGGTGGCTAATATAAGGCTGTATGTGCCACAGCTGGAGGGGGTAGACCTCGTTCCCTAACAAGCATAATGGCATAGTGGTGTCCCCAGCCACAAGCTCTCACTGGGGGAATGCAGGTCCCAGCCTCCATCCTCCAGCAGAGTCTGGACGGTCCCACCAGCCCCTGTAGATATTCACACACTGTCCCCTCTGGTCCACCAAAGCCTGCAGCACAACTGAATGGTAGCCTTTCCTGTTGATATAGCAAGCTGCACTACGGTCCAGGTCAATGGCATCAAAACAGTGGGAGAAGCTGTGAGGGGTTAATCGGGTGACAGCCACATCCAGATTCCTGATGTGGGTAACCCTCCAAAGCAGAAGCACATTGATTGCCCTCATGACCTGCCTGGGACAGAGAGAGAACACATTTGTGAGTGTGTGAAGGGGTGCCCCTGAGCTGCAGTGGGATCCCCTACCCCCTTCTGATTCCCCTTCTCCCCCTGCATCCCTCCAGGCACTCCCCCACCCCATGAAGCCACACCTCCAGCAGGCCTATGTTGGGGTGTGGCAACATGGTCCCCCAGGGATAGGCCTCCCCAAACCCCTGAACCAATTGCTCACACCCCCAACCCTGATCCACAAGGGTCCCCCTTGACTTGCAGAACTCTCTCTATGCTGGGTCTGTGACCCAAGTGTGGTTTACCTCCATGAGGACAGCCCCAGTGGTCAATTTGTCCACCCAAATTGGTGTCCTACAAACCAATAAATGCCCAGGGTGGCCAGCTTCCACAACACAATGGCGACCTGCTTCTTCAGGGGAAGAGTGGGCTGCATGCAGGTCTCCTGGCATCAGAGAGTGGACATGAGCCAGGTGCAGAGCTCCAGAAATGTTTCCTTCCTCATGCAGCAGTTCTGGAGCCACAGCATGTCATCCCACTCACCCCTCATCAGCCAGACCCACCAGTATGAGCTGGTAGGGTGGCTCCAAACCCACCTTCTTGCCCAGGATGGAGGTGCAGCTAGGTCCTGGGAGACTGGGCAGATCTGTCCCACTGGAGGAGATGGAGGGCAGACACAAACACCGTGGCCAGCAGCCTGACCATGGTGTGGACCCAGTGCCTGCCTGGGAGCTGCTGTGGGTCTATCACTGTGAGCTAACAGCTCCTTGTCCCTGCACTGGCTCTGCTGTGCTTTGTGCAGCAAGGCAGACTTCAGCATGTGCAGGGTCAGGGGGTTCAAGAGTGGCCCTTCAAGGGGGCACCTGGCTGGAGTTCCAGGAAGGGCTTGTCAGCCATGCAACCCCATCTGTGGTATTTCCTGGCTTGTTCTTTTGAAAGAGCAGCTGGGGCTGTGTGGCCACTCTCTATTGAAAGAGCAGATTGATTTTTCAGTCCACTCTTTTGTGTGGCCAGGATCGTGTGATGGAAGATTTTTGGAAGAGATCCGGAAGAACTTCTTTTGAAGGATCACTGTAGTATAGACATAGCCAGCATGAGGCCCTAGGGATGTTCCAGTTGGAAGAAGAAACCGATGGAGTCTGATGTTCTCTTTTATACAATTTTGTTTATTTACAAGGAGTGTATAAGGCCTGTGTCCCTGACTGCAGGAGGAGCCAAGAACAAAGTAGCCATTTCTTAACTTTCAGTCCCAAATCTCTTTTGTCAACAGACCTCGAAGCACTCTCTTGCTTTTCGCAGCCTGCTTACCATTCTTGATTTTTGCCTCTGTGTCTATTCTCTCTGTCCTCAGTTTGTGTTTGCTGCTTTTACCCTGCCACACTTCCTGGGCTAGTCCACGATTTCTTTGTGTTAGAAGGGGAAATTCTGATCAACTCATCCTAAGAGTTGGGATAACTGAAAGATTTGTTCACACCCACTTCCCCAAATGGAAAGAAGGGGCTTTCAAAATCAGGGGTCCTTTCGAAAGACTCCCAGCTACATGAGTGGTGTGTGTTGCGAAAGAGGCACTTTTGAATCATGCACGGATATCATTATGCTAATGAGGTGCTGCATATTCATAGGAGCGTATCATTAGCATCTGCCGAAATCACTCATTACCATGCCCATTCTGAAAGGAGGGTTCTAGTGTGGCCACAGCCTAATGGTCATAAAAAGTTCCCCCAAAACACATGATAACTGCCCACAATTACCAATAAGACCGCAGTAACACTTGTGCTCCAAAGAAAATTTCTCTACTGTTTCTTTACAGTGAAGTTAAAAATTCTGAAAAATCAAAATATAAAAGCAATAGTTAACGTATCAAATCAAATAACTTTGCTCTGGATAGAGAATTCAGACTCATTTTTGGGTAAAAATAATGGAAATGCTTCTATGTAAAACATATGTTCTTTAAGTAAGCACAAATCATGAGGCAGAAGGCCAATGGAAGATTTATTCAGATTTAATCATAGATTAGAAGAAAAACTTTAGAATTTCTCAGAAAAGATTTTGGTGGAGCTATAAACAAACGTCAAATTAATCTCTTCTTTGCTCCTAATCTCTTTTCTCATTATAGATTATGAAAGCTTGATCTCCTATTAGATGTGAAATTTCATCTATATGTAACAGCTTGTTGGCAGGGCAGGGGCTGTTTAACCAAACAATAACATGCAATACAGGAAAAAAAATTAGTGCACTCTGAGTTTGAGATTTGCTGTCAGTCCATTGCCAAATAGCTCCAGGAGCTCTGACATAAGAGAAATTGACAAAAAATATCACAGCTGGAGAAAAAGGTGCAACAATGAATGTTCCTAGCTTTCAGTGATCCATGGAAGCATCATCATTCTTCTGGTTTATTTCAAGTGCTGCACTCAAAGTATACCAGGTTGATTAACCAGGTGATTGAAAGAACTGTTTTCCTCTCACTGATGTAAGACAGGCAGCAGCTGTATGTACAGAGCCTGCATAATTAACCCCTCTGTTAGTTATAATTCATACTGAGGTAGGCCTGCTCAGCAGTTTCACGATGAATGTGCTGTAATTTAGGGATAAACAAAGTGAGAAGATGGATAATACCACCACACCCCATCTCCTGTGAGGTCCAGAAGTTCTGGCATTAAATGTCTTCCCCGATGTCACAAAAGCTGTGTCTGTACAGTCCCTCCATTTTGGAAGAGGCATGCAAATCTGGCTGATTGAAAATGCAAATGAGGCAGATGTTTAAATATCCCATGCCTCATTTGCATATCCCCATGTCATCTGGCTTGTGGAAGAGCCATTTCCGGAAGCCAAAGCAACCTAATGGATGGGGTTCCTTAAAAAGGAACCGCACGCCGTTTGAAAGCACCCTTCTTCCTGACATGTTTGTTATAGCAGCTAAAAATAATTTGGGTGTCTGTGATGTGATCTATAGTTTGTCTCTTTAGCAAAGATTGTGTCATTGGAGCTTTATAATTTATCATTTGTTTATTCAAAAAATGTGATTAAAGTTTAACAGAGTGAGAAATTCCTACAAATGAGAAATGAAACACCAAGGATGGAAGCAATACACATAAGGTATAGAAGAAAAGCCTCAGTGTTCGATATGAGTCACGCCAGTTGATATCTGCTGAGAATTTGTCCCATGATTTTGATCTTCATCTCTCACAAATTATTAAAGAACTAGAAAGCTGAGATCATCCTTAGGTAAGAGTGCCAAAAAATTGCTGAATACTTCTGTTGCTTTTCCCCTCCACCTGCCATTAAGCTGAAACTTCCCCAGGTTTAAAACTATACTGGCGCCAAATGGAATTTCAGGTGACATTTGGGATGCAGGTTTGAGTCGGATACTAGTTAAGAAACAGAAAACAAGGAATATCATAGGCTTAGCTGAAATTGCCAAATGGAAGGAAGCAACTATGAAACAAAGATTTATTCTGCTCGTATGTGTTGCTGATTTACAACTTAACTGTAACAACTTTTAGAGAAGAGGCTTGAATGTTATGATGGACAATTTATTGAAAAATGTCTGCTCAACTTGCAATGGTTGTAAAAAAATAAATCAAAATAGGTTACTTTGTCTGATCTTTTGTACCCTCTTTCATAACAAAAGGGTGATAACAACCGGGAGGCAAAGTATTTAATACAAATTAAAGGAAATAATTCTTCCTACAATATAATCGGCGTGTGGAACTCTTTGTTTCAAGGTTTGACGAATGCCAAGGACTTCGTAAAATTCAAAGCAATATCAGATAAAAACATTCAAATTTGCCTGAGAGAGGATAAGGGTATTAACCCACAAGTTCAGGGCATATGACACCATTAACTGATGGAAAAAAGTTTCTTGCATGGGTACATTATTCCCTAATATGTATTACAGTCATTCCTAATTCTGTCTGAAGTACTCGATACTAGCCATTAACAGAATAACAGGGATTAATGGCTGATCCAGTATGACAATTCCTATCTTCCACTGGTCTTTATTTTTCATTTTTTTTCGTTTTCCTTGACTTCTCAGACTTACATAAGGAAATTTCTCTTAAAGTAAAGTTATTTAGGCTATTGCACCTCAGAAAAGGGGATTGTTTTTAAGTCTCGAGTTCAAAGCACAATATATATGTTAAATATAGAATACAAGCATTACAGCTGTAAAATATATTTTAATAATGGGATTCTGATGTCAAAACATATCACAAAGGAGAATCTGTATAATATTTACCATTCTCTGCAGCACACGATTATTTTATGGGTTGATAACCTATGTCTCCATCCCCTTTGCAGACATGAATGTTCAGGTTGTCTGAAACGAATGGATCAGATCCTCAGTTGTTATAAAGTGGGATGACTCCATTGAGCATGTTACATAAGATGACTATCTAGCACAGTAGGTTTGTCATGTCCAACAAAATGTGCTATAGCACCAGAAAAGATTTAATTCATTTATTTAGAAGTCCTATGTAGCTTTATTATTTTGATCAGACATGGGTTAATCTAATGTAACTAATTTATTGAATTTCACATTAGAAAATAGACTTATCAAAGTAGTTTTACAATTTGCCTGTTTCTATAAAATTGGAAATAGTCATATTATTCACCAATTATCTACACCCTGAAATATAGTAAATAAAATGTTTATAAATAATTTGATTCACCATCTGGAGGTTTTTCCTTATTTTGGTCCAACAGAACCCCTTCCAATCCCCTCTGACATTGGTGAATGGATTTTGCTATCTCCTCATCTAAAAATACCAGTTTTGTAATAATATTATAACGGGAGTTGCCCATAACTTCTAATTTTTGGTTCCTTTCTACTTATATGGCACCCCATTGGGGGAAAAATAAGGCCTTGCTCTCTTTAGAACATTTTTCAATTGTATTTTCCCTAAGGGCAAAGTCAGGTCACTCATAACCACTGACGTATTTTCTATTCACACAATGGAACTTGGGTCTTTCCATCACACACAATGCTCATGCTGGAGAAAATGAGCACTTCTTACAGTCCCAATTTATTTAGTGGGCATCAATAAATCCCTCAGAAGGATTTCCTCCATGCAACCAGTTATGCCTCCATTGACTTCAGTGAAGCAGGACTCTGTGCCAAACACCATTTACCTTCAATGTAGAGAGCCCAGAGGGAACCAGTATTTCATCTGTCTATTAATCCTCTCTTTAGTCAGTTATTCACTGATGTATCTATTCCCTGTTACCCCCAGACTTCCTGTTACTGATACCTGATGCCCTTCACTTCAAATGATCACTGAGACCTCAGCACTTATGCTTTGTAGAGGTCTTGAATAGTACATAAAAATTCATCAAGAAAATTTAAAGTATGCATTTCATGCCTGATTGCCAGTTCCATGCTAGTAAGAGGCAACAAGTTAAAAAAAATCTCTGTAAATACAACTTGACGGTCTCTCTCACCCTTGAAAGAAAGTACCAAATAAGTATTCTCACTCCTAGAATTTGAGCAAAGGACAGAAAGTTAATTGGCTGAAATAGAATTTACCTTAGAGATGAATACCATCTTAACTTGTCAAACTTGTCTGTTTATGGAAAATAAATTATTTTTACTCAGAAAGTTCTTTTTCAAATACATGTCTATTTGAAAAATCTGTTACCAAAGCAGGGGGACAGAATGGGAGTTTTTCAACTTTGCTGCAAAATCCAAAGATATTCAAAATCAATTACCTTACAACCTCAGATCACCTGGAAGCCAACATTCCATATTTACATATTAAAAGTTTCAACAGCATACTGCCTTCAATATATAAAGGAACAAGGTTACACACAAAATATACCGTCCTCTAAGAAACACACTTGGGTGAGCTTACAAACTCCCCTCGTTATAAGTTCTGCATCTGTGGAACTAAACAGAATGAGCAGATAGTTTTAACATGAATGCATAAACTTTACAAACTGTGTGACATATAACATATTGAAGGTTTATAATTGCAGCTATTATAAGCTCCCCACAGTGAGTATGTCTCATGTGTCCTGACAAAGTTCTGTTTGAAATTTTGGCCTACATTTTTCCACTTAGTAGATGGAGTTCACGCACAGGTATTTTAAAAATGCAGGTAGTTTATTTTAATAAATTCTGTTCTTATTACTTCCACCAATTGTTTTACAATTCCTGTGAATCAGCATTCAGACAGCTCCATTACTTATGTAATTCTCACAAGGACCATTTCTGAAGGCAATAAATTCAGAAGGGTACGAAACACAGTTAAATAGCTGGGATTTCCAAAATATTCATATAGAGTGCTCATAATATATTTAATATCAATCTTTTAACTGATCACCAAAGAAGAATGTACTTTTGTGGGAACAGATTATTTTCTTAATAATAGTATTATATTATCTGCAGCCAATAATACGTCAAAATTATTAAGTATCTTTGGACAGACTCCTATTGTTTGAACTGCTGTGTCTGTTGCCATATTCTCAACTTTCTATATAGAATATTTTTAAGAATTTCCCCAAATAAAGCAAAAGTCTCCATTTTCATCAATGTATACAATTGAAATGACTACTAATATAAACAGAAAGAAGACAAATAGAGCCCTAATACATTTCTCTAAGGCATATACCCTAACTGAGCATATGTTGGAGGCACAGTTTTACGCCTGAGTTTGCAGAGTGGGTGGATTGATGGAGAAGTCATTTCTCCCCTCATTCTATGTTCTGCGCAGTTCCAGCCCTGGCATAAATTCTATTCTATTCTATTTTATATAGGAGCGGAAGCAAGGATGTCATAGGGGTCAGATATTCTAGCTTCATGCCAGCTGAGAGCTATATTTGACAGGAAATTTTCAGGCAGCTATATACCTCTAGCAGTTACCTATAGATGGATGGCAGAAAAGATTCTGGCCCTGAATGTTTGGAAATTTCACCTGAATAAGACTTTGTGTTTCTAAATTACTAGAGATATTTCTGAAATTCAGGCTTGAGCCTAGACCATGTAGAGATTGTTCTGATGAGTGTAATGGGTTGCTCAATTTACCACTAAGATGGTGCCTTCTCCAGGGCACTTTGGGGAGCACGGGGAAGAAGGAAGTCTCTTCTCCCAATCTGACACATTCAGTCTTCTTGGGAACTGCCCCACCAGTGCCACTTCCCTCATGGTGAATCGGGAAACTTGGATCTATCCTCTAGTCCAGGTTCCAGCCCAGGGACCTTAAAACATGCAGGCAAGATCTGTTCAGTCCTCAATCTTGTTGCTTACTCTGTGGGCATCTTTCTACTCTGGTACTCCCCTTTGAGGCTTGCCAGCATCTCTACTCCCCCCTCTTAAGGAACAATCATTAGCTACTTGTTTGTGTAGCCCCCAAAAATGGCTCTCTTCTCCAAAGAGTAGCTTCAGACTCCCTCCGTGCAGCATTTGCTGTTGCTAGTATCCTGTCTTTATACGTCCACGCCCAACTGGTTCCTTCTCAGCTGAGCTCCCTCACTCAGTCCAAGAATTTCTTAGCCACCTGATTCTTTTCAGGTCTGCTCTTTGGATTAATTAGATCCATACTTGGTTTTCATTAAACCTTTCAGGGCAACTGGTGGGGGGTGAACATCCCATCACAGGAACAAAGATTGTGATGAGCATGATATGGGTGGATATGAATGTTAGGTTTTTGCCTGCAGAAGTCCACTGGGCAAAAGCATTCATGTTTTCAAGGCAAGAGCTCAGGTGCTGTGGCGATAGTGGTGTATTTCTGTAACTGAAGGCATATAGGTCACAATCAGGTGTGGCTTTTTTTGGACAGACCTACTGTATGCTGCTGGCATCATTAGGAGGGCAAACAAAAACATATGTTTAATGTACGAAGGTCATATTTATCATTAACATAGGAAGAACATTCTTCATTTTTAAAATAGCATCTACTATAAAAACATAGCTTCCCAAAAAGAAATTTAAAGACTTTTTTACACTGAACAATGCTTCTGTTTAGCTACATTTTCAGATTCATCTGAAAGCTTTATTTAACCAAAGCCATAACAAAACCCTAGCTAATGTGTTCCAGACTGGCAAACAATCTGTACGCATATCTGAAAATGGGATTTAAACAACAGTTTCATAATCCATAATCAAATCTTCCTATTATTCAATCAGGCTGTCAAAGTCACAGAAAACAAAAAAACGTACAACAGAAAGATCAGTGTAATGATAGCCATTAAAGGAATACAATTATGGAGTTTTATTGATAGAATATACAATTTCAAAGGAAAGAATTATCTTTCCATTTGTGTGAGTTTCCATTTGTGGAACTATTTCTGAAGATAAATATTGATTCAAAAGCAAAATAAAAGATTAAACTGAAGTTTGCTAAAAAGTTTCTATTATTGTCAGTTCCTTGCATTGTATAAATGCATTGGAGTCAATACATTGAATAAATCCATTGTAGAAATCCATACCAGTTAAAATCTGGTACAAAGTCCTTTGAAGTAGAATTTTCACATTTGTTTTGTTAACTAGTAAAATCTCTCACTTTTTATATTGCCTAACATATTCCCTTACCAGTATCAATAGTTTTACCACTGTAAAATGGAAAAGCCTTATTTAACCTGCACTAAAGAATAAAAGGCAATGAATCCTCAAACCCTATTCTCATCAGCCTTAGTGTTATCTTGATGTTAGAATTAGTACTCTAAAATGCAGCAAAATAAAAATAAACTTCTATATCTTATTTCATAAATCTGTGGTTAAAGTCAGAGATCACTTCTCTTTCTTGACTAGAATATTAGTGTGCAAATAAGGGTTAAACATACACATTCGTTAATATATTAAACTTAAAACCTAGTACTTCTCCTGATGGTGGAAGGCAAAAGCAGAAATGCTTCCTGTGGGATTTTGTTTAAGAGGTTTTTCTTGAAGATTACATGATTGACTCAATCAATACATACAATTATTTATATCATTAATATTTAATAAAACATTGCAGTTGCGTATGCTTTGTTTGCATATTCAGATGGAACACATAGCACCTTTCACATGAAAACTAAATAGTTACTAAGTAGATACTGAAACTTTCTTATCCGAAGTGTGGTGTAAGAAAAATATTTATGACATACATTGAGAAGACTGTGTTGCCTCAAAAACAATAGATTAAAGTGAACCACTGCACGGACCTGATCCTTTACAGGTGTGAAATGACAGTTCTTTTCTGAATTCAGTTATACTATTTTAAACCAACCAGGAATCTGACCCAAACCTTTTACCCATTAGTGCTAGTCCCTTAAGGCCTTGAATGTACATATCCAGAAGTTTGAAACAGAAAGAAGCTGCATCTATACTAGGCATTATTTTTGAAAGTCCAGGCACTCTTCCAAAAGAGCACATGGCATGTCTACACGTGCCACATGCTCTTCCGAAAATGAGATCGAAGGATTGCAGCTCAGCTTCTGAAATTGCTCTTCCAAACATGAAATAGGAAAAGCTGGCCCTTTCCAAAGCTTCTCTCAAAAGAAGGTGCGAGTAGACGCTCCGTGACCTGTTCTCTCAAAAAAGCAGTGTCCACAGTGGCAGCGATCAGCTCAGACACAGAGACGTGCTGCCCAGCGCCTGCAGGGTTCTATGGTCTGTGTGTGCAGCAGCCCTTAAACCTGCAGGCACCCAGAAACCCTGTTGCAGGAGGCTGAGAGCATGCAGGCAGCAGCTATCGCACTTGGTACCCCTGCATGCCTCAGCAAGACCCCCAGTGGCTACTGGAGCAGCATGGCCACCAGCCAGGAATATAAGGCTCCCCAGCCTTATCAGGAGAGGGGGAAGGGGTATCTCAGTGGTTTGAGCATTGGCTTGCTTAAACCCAAGATTGTGAACTCAATCCTTGAGGAGGCCATTTAGGGATTGGGGCAAGTAGATGTCAGGGGTGGTGCTTAGTCCTGCCAAGAGGGCAGGGGCTGGACTAGATGTGACCTCCTGAGGTCCCTTCCAGTTCTAGGAGATGTGTATCTCCAATTATTTTAGAGTTGTGAGTTCAATCCTTGAGGAGGCCATTTAGGGACTGAGGAAAATAGATGCCAGGGATGGTGCATGGTCCTGCCAAGAGGGCAGGGGACTGGACTAGATGACCTCCTGAGGTCTCTTCCAGTTCTAGGTGATGTCCAATTTTTTTTCTTTTTTGCCTGGGAGGAATACCTCAGTGGTTTGAGTACTGGCTTGCTAAGCACAGAGTTGTGAGCCCCTGCCTCCCTGCCCAAGTGTACCCAGGGCTCACAGGAGTCCAGCCGCAGGGGGGAAAGAGAACGCCCTCCTGAATGGAGCATGAACTCTGGGACCTGCTGGGCCTATAGCAGGAGGAGGAGATCCTGCATGAAATGGGCATGAGGCAGCAGAATGCAGCCACTTTCACCCAGCTGACCCAGGGCCTGACTACTCATGGCCACCTGGCCCGCACTCCAGACCAGATTTGAGGCAAAGTCAAGGAGTTGCGGCAGGGGTACGCCTGGGCTCGGGGCTCAGCCAGACAGTTGGGCCTGCCCCCTCTTCATGCCCATTTTATCAGGCACTCCAAAGACTCCTGGGCCCACGGGACACCACCTCCCCACCAGCTGTCCTCAATACCTCCACAGAGGAGCCCTAGCCCAAATACCCTGATGAGATGGGCCCATTGGCCAGCCCAAAGTCAGCAAGGCCAGAGCCGGAGCCAGCCTCCAAGCGGTCCAGCGAGAAAGGGGACCTGGTCATTGACCTCCCCTCCTGCAGGTCCGGGCAGGCATCAGCCAGCTGGGCATCCCCCAACCTCAGCAGTGGACCATCAGGTGTGTACCTGAAAGGGCACACACCCCGGATCACAGGGCAGGGGCTGCATGCTTGCCAGAGGGTCCCCCACACCTCCCAGCAGACCCTGGTCAGCCACCACCCAGCTGGGCTGTGGCTTTTGGGATGGCAGGATGGCCATCAGTGGCCTTCACAACCCATCCCTATGGATAGCACCACGGCCCACTCCCAGGGGGAGGGGATGACAGGGGCCGGACCCCACAAGGGGACCTCTGCTGACACCATGGGCCTCCAGGGCTTCCCCGTTGTCAGACAGAGGATGGGGTATGGGGACCAACCACCCACGGGGGGGATGGGAGGTGTGGGCCATGGGCAGTGGTTGGTATTCATGGCCTGTCCCTCTCTTCCCTCCTATTCTTGCAGCTGCGCAATCAATGCCTCTCACTGTCCATAATGCCCAACAGCCCCCCAGATGTGAGGGACAAGCATTGGGCAGTGCCACTAGCAGAATCAGGGCAACCCCACTCCTGGAGGCGCCAAAGGTCGGTGACAGAGGACCTGCACCTCACTGCTTCTGTTAGCTGAGGAGGAGGAGGGCAAGGCCACCAGGTACCAGGCAGCTTGGGCAGAACTGATGGGAACCCTGACAGATGTGGCGGGCACCTTCCAGGAGCTCTTGGCCCAGATTCCCCCTTCCATTGCCCTCCCTGCAGCCCTACCTGCTCTCCCTCCTGCAGCCCCTCCTCTGTCCCTCCTATCAGCCCCCCTGGAGAGATCCCAACTGGGGCCACTTGCCAAGCTGTGGCAGACCCCTGGCCCTACCTTCCCATCCTCCCCACAGCCTCCCAGCCTCATTGGGGACCCTGGACTTGGGGGTCACAGGTCCTGGGGCCACTGTGGTTCGTGGCCGTCCACTCCTGTCCCACAGTAAGGGTCCTCTGCCCCATGTCAGGCCACTCATGTCTCCCTCCTCCTGTTAATAGTTCCCCCCTCCCACCTGTAAATAGTTCACCCTCTCCTACCTGTAAATAGTTGTATGCTTACATTCTGCATATTTTGAAAACAAAGTTCCATATTGTGTTCAATAATAACAGTTTAGTTCACCGATGTCCCTGTTGTGCTGTGTGCCTGGTAGGGAGGGCAGTGTATGGGGCTCACTGGGGCCCTGGGTCAAAGTACTGGCGCAGGGCCTCACATACGCAGATTCCCTCATGGTGGGCTTGGTGGCTAGGGGCAACAGATGTCTGGGGGTAGCCTGTGCCAGCCTCAGACACCCACCCCTGTACAAAGGCCTCCCCCTTGCTCTCCACAATATTGTGGAGTGTGCAGCAGGCACCCGCCACCTGAGGGACATTGAGGACACCCACCTCCAGAAATGCCAGGAGGCAGTGCCACTGGCCCTTGAAACAGCTGGAGGTTCACTCAACCACGGTGCAGCTGTGCACAGTTCCAGCCGCTCCTTCAAAAGAACAGAGCAGAAAACACTGTGGACAGGGTCACATGTCCAGGAAGCCCTTCTGGGGGCCCAGCCACCTGCTCCCTTAAAGGGCCCCTTCCAAACAACTCCTCCCTGCACACGCTGCTAAAGCCTGCTGAGCTGTTTGCAGCAAAGCTGAGCCAGTGCAGGGACCAGACAGCCATTCCACGACCACATGGATCCCTAGCAGTACCCAGACCTGGACATCATTAATGCCATGGTTGGCCTGCTGGCCATGGTTGTTGTGGCCGCCCTGCACTTCCTCTGGTGACTGAGCAGCCCCACCAGAGCCATGGAGCCTTTCTCCCCAGGACCCTACCAGCACTTCCCCTGGGTGCCATGGCACCTCTGGAACCAATCCAGCAGCATGTACTGGTGTGACCAGCTCATGGATGGGGGAGTGGGATAATGCCCTGTGGCTCCAGAACTTTTGGGTGAGCAAGAAGACCTTTCTGGAGCTCTGCAACTGGCTTGGCCCTGCCCTCAGATACCAAAACACCCATATTCAGCCCACTTTCCCCCTCAATAAGTGAGTTGCCATCACAGTGTGGAAGCTGGCCACCCTGGACAGCTACTGGTCTGTGGGGTACCCATTCAGAGTGGGCAAGGCCACTGTTGGGCCTCTCCTGATGGAGGTAAAGCATGTTTGAGTCAGACACATGCTAGGGGGAGGGGAACTCCTGGGCAAGGGGGACCCTCAGTGAATGGGGGCATGGGGGCACAGTGCACCCTGTCACACACTCGCAAGTGCAGAGAGAAAGATGTGTTAGTCTATATACAATCAAAACAAAAATACAGTCCAATAACACTTTAAAGACTAACAGAATAATTTATGAAATGATGAGCTTTTGTGGTACAGACTCACTTCTTCAGACCATAGCCATACCAGAACAGACTCAATATTTAAGGCACAGAGAACCAACCAAATATAGTAATCAAGGCTGACAAATCAGAAAAATATTATCAAGGTGAGCAAATCAGAGAGTAAAGGGGCAGAAGGTGAGTGGGGGGAGTCAGGAATTAGATTAAGCCAAGTATGCAAAAAAGCCCCTATACTGAACTCAAAAATTCCCATCCCGGTTCAAACCATGTGTTAATGTGTCAAATCTGAATATAAAAGAGAGTTCAAAAGCCTCTCTTTCCAATCTGTTGTGACCATTCCTCTTCAGTAGGACACAAATCTTCAGGTCATTAATGGAATGACCCACTCCATTAAAATGCTGGCTGACCGGTTTGTGGATCAGGAGTGCTTTTATGTCTGTTTTGTGCCCATTAATTCTTTGTCTAAGAGAGTTTGTAGTCTGTCCAATATACAAAGCATCTGGGCATTGTTGGCACATGATGGCACATATGATGTTAGTTGAGGAACATGAGAATGTGCCCATGATTCTGTGAATAACCTGGTTCGTCCAGTGATGGTATCTCCAGGTAGATATGTGGACAAAGCTGGCAACGGGCTTTGTTGCAAGGAAAAGTTTCAGGACTGGTGTTCCTGCAGTACAAACTGTGGTTGTGAGTGAGAATCCTCATAAGGCTGGGAGGTTGTCTGTAGGAGAGAACAGGCCTGTCATCTCGGGACTTCTGGAGTGTGGGATCCTGATTAAGGATAGGTTGTAGGTCTTCAATAATGCACTGCAGTAGTTTGAGTTGGGGGCTGTAGCTAATGACTAGTGGTGTTCTGTTCTTGGCTTTTTTGGGCCTATCTTGGAGTAGCTGATCTCTGGATATTCGTCTGGCCCTGTGCATGTGTTCTCCATGGTGTGCAGATCATCAGGGCAATCAATGCTATGCTGCTGCAGAGATTCATCCAAATGAGGGATCTGGACAGAGGCATTACAGGATTCACCACATTTGGATTCTGGAACTGCTTTGGCACCCTGGCTAGGACCCATATGCCCAACCATGACCCAGAACTCTGCACAGGCCAGTACATAAACTGCAAAGGCTATTGCTTGGTAGTGCTTCAGGCCCTGGTGGACTCTAAAGGACAGTTCATGGACATCTACTTGGGCTGGGTGGGCTGGGCACATGATGCATATGTGTTCCGGAACTCTGGTCTCTGCTGTCACGTGGAGGTGGAGCTCTACATCCCCGAGCAGGAGCTCCTGGTTGGAGATGTCACCATGCCTCTGTGTATGGTGGCGGACACCACCTACCCTGCAGTCCTGGCTCATGCAGCCTTACACTGGTCACACAGTCCCCACACAGGAGTTATTTAACACCCAGCTCAGCCAAGTGCACAACACAGTGGAGCGTGCATTTGGACACCTGAAGGGCCAGTTTAGGTGTCTCATAACAGGCCTGAAGGTTGGGTTGCATAATGTTCCCTAGGCAGTGGGGGCCTGCTGCACCCTTCACAGTGTAGTGGAGAGTAAGGGCGAGCCATTCATGCAGGGGTAGGTGGCTGAGTCTAGCCTTGACTATGAACAGTTGGCCGCTGCCCCAAGTTGCCAGGCCCACCAGGTCGAGCTACACATCAGGGACACCCTTTGTGAGAACTTTGTTCATGGGCCCCCATGATCCTTAAACCCCAGGCGGCCTACTCAGGCTCCCCTGCAGACCCACCCCTCACCATCCCCCCACCATCAACACAGGATACAGGGATGAGAAAGCAATAAAAACTGTTTAACAAAATGAATGAACATGTTGAAAACTAGAATATGTGCAACCAACTACATACACTGTGGGGAACGGGGGCTAACTATACACTTTGGAGGGTAGGAAAGTTGGGGCACCTCAACCTGGAGTGGGGCTAGAGAAAGGGAGGACCTCAGCCCAGGGTGCAGGGTGGAGATCTTCAAGCCCCGTTGACCCTGGGATCCCCTCTCACCCCAGGTTCAGCGCCCCCAGTGGGACTGGGATGAGGCCAGGGGCACAGGGAGGTAGGGACATGTGAGGGCTTCTGCAGGCTCAAGCTTGGCAGGGGGAGATGGGTCAGCAAAGAGGGTAGCAGGGGTGTGGCAAGGGCAGGAAGCAGGGCCAGAGGCTCCCACAGGATGGTCGCAATGTCCCACAAGTTCCCCATCAGTTCTGCCCAGGACTCCCGCTGCCAGGCTAGGTCCACCTCCTCCATACTGATCCTCCATTCTGCCACCTCTGTCTGGCAGTGGATTGTGGCAGCATAGAAGGCATCCTCCGCCATGAGCCTCCCTGTTCTCTGGATGTGAATCCACTGTGGTGCTGGTGTGGGGGTGTGCCCCGGCTCTCTCTGCTGCCCCAGTGAGCTGTCTGGCCCCAGGGATGGGACAGGGCTCACCCAGCCCTTGGATGGTGCTTGCAGCTGTATGGATGGAAGGGAAGAGATGGACATCATGTCAGTCCTTCCCCACTGCCCCAAGGCCCGTCCCCTCTCAACTCCCTTGGGGGCAACATCCCCCATCCGCTGTTTGATGGCACAGTGGCCATGCGGGATCCCAGGCACCAAGGAGGTCCCTGCATGTTTGGGGCATGCACCAAGCACCTTCTCCCGCACCAACCGCACACACGTGGCTCATGGTATTGTCTACAAGAGCAGGAGATGAGTGTCACCAGCAGCTGTTACAGTATGCCAGGAAGTGTAGCCATCCAGGGTGTGTCTGGGATGGGGACAATGACCATGCAGCTGGCCTGCTGTCAGCTCTGGCAGAGGTGGACATGACCTTCCCACACCCTGTGTTGTGTGCCCCTCTGGGTGCTGACCAGAGGGTCCCTCCCCAAGGTCTGGCAATGCCCTGCTGGCTGTCACCTTGGCAGATGACCATGATGGGACATTGATTATGAGCTCCCCATTGCTGGAGTAGTCTGAGGGTGGCTCTGGCTTGATGTCAGGATATCCATGGGGTCCCAGCTTTTCTTCTGTCTCCATCTCAGGGTGAGGCTCATCCACTGCCGTATCCAAGACCATGGGTTGTGGGGAGGTTTCCTGGGGCTCAAGGAGGCTCCATAGTTCCTGATAGAAGGTCAAGGGTAGGTCCTGCCCTTGACTGGCTGACTGTGTCCTGGGCCAGGGCGTACCATTGCCTGACCTCTTTAACTTTGGAGCGCACTTGCTCCTGGCTCTGTGCAGGGTGTTCTTGGGTGGCCAGCCGGGCAAAGAGGACTTCATTTCACTGCTTCCCCGCCATGTCCTAGAGGACCACCTTGTCCCGCCACAGGCCAAGAAGGTCCCAACACTGGCCAAGAAGGTCCCGACATTCCAGCTCGGTCCACACTGGAGCCCTTTTTTTGTGAGCTGGGTGGGCTACTGCAACCCCCTGAGGGCTTGGGGGTCTCTTTGGGGTTTGTGGGGGGGCTTGCTGGTAGCCATGGCTCTGTTCACAGCTGCAGAGGGTGGTCATGAGGGCATGCAGCAAGACGCTCATGCCTTTGCTGCCAGCATGTTCTCAGCTTCTTGCCACAGGGTTTCTGGGTCCCTGCATCTTTAAATGTGGCCTGACACAGGGAGTATAGAGCCAGGGCATCTCCACATGCACCAGCTGGCTGGTGCCATGGGGGACTCATCTTTCAAAAGAACGGCCCACAGAGTGTCTATGGTTTTTTTTTTTTTTTTAAGGGTCTTTTGGAAGAAGGCTCTCTTCCTGATCCAGGACCAGAAGAGCATCTCTGACAGAAGCGTCACATTCTTTTCGTTTACTTTCAAAAGAACATGTTTTGTGTGTAGATGCTCTGTGAAATCTTTCAAATGAGCCCTCGATCTTCCAGAAGTTCTTGCTATCATAGACAAAGCCTAAGGGTATGTCTACACAGCAGCCTTATTCTGAAATAAGCTATTCTGGAGTAACTATTCTGAAAGGCCATTTCTATACATGCCATTTTTTCTGAAAGTGGCATGCTAATAAATGGCCCAAAAATGCTCTTCTGGACTCCAAAACAATGCGTAGAGGCACTTCCCCTGGGGGAATCTCCCAGAAGCCCTTCTTCCTGAAAATTTTCTCCTTCCGGACTCCAAATCATGTGGCCACATGCTAATGAGGAGCCAGAAATTTACATCAGCACCTAATTAGTATTTTTCAGTCCATTTATTAGCATGCCACTTTCAGAAAAAGTGGCATGTGTAGAAACGGCCAAATAGCTTATTTTGAAATAATGCTGCTACACACAAAACTGCGTTTCGAAAAAGCACTTAGGAAGAAGAGTTCTTTCGAAGACGGGGTTTATTTTTGAAATAATCCCATCTACACTGCATTATTCTTTCTAAAAAATATCTGCTGAAAATAGATTATGCAAATGAAGCATGAGATGTGTAAATTAGTGCCTCATTTGCATTCTTGATTCCCCTAATTTGCATTCCTCTTTCGAAAGAGGAATACAAGTGTAGACACAGACCAGGGCTACACCTGCATTAGCAAGTTCTTTCAAAAAAATGAGTCTTTTCCAAAAGAACCCACTGAGCATCTACACACAAAATGTGCTCTTTCGATCTGAAATTGAAAGAACGCAGCTTTTTTTTTTTTGGCAGCCTTCTTCCTCTCCCAAATGAGAACGAGCACCTTTTTCTGAAAGACTCCTTAAAAAAATAGCATGTGTAGACACCCTGGGAGCCCTTTTTTTTCAAAATAGCACTTCCCATGGCATGGGATTTTTCAATCCCTGGCCTGTTCTTTGGAGCTGTGTGGATGCTGTCTATTGAGAGAGAGCAGATAGATCTTTCGATCCACTTTTTCTGTGTAGATGCGTGCTTTTGAAAGAAGTGTTTTTGGAAAATCTCTTCTGTAAAAATTTCTTTTGAAGGATCACTGAAGTGTGGTCACAGCCCATGAAATGAGGTTTACCAATTTTGAAAGAAGATGGCACCTATTGGCTGTGTCTACACTAGCCCCAAACTTCGAAATGGCCATGTAAATGGCCATTTCGAAGTTTACTAATGAAGCGCTGAAATACATATTCAGCGCCTCATTAGCATGCGGGCGGCCGCGGCACTTCGAAATTGACGCGGCTCGCCGCTGCGCGGCTCATCCCGATGGGTCTCCTTTTCAAAAGGACCCCACCTACTTTGAAGTCCCCTTATTCCCATCTGCTCACAGGAATAAGGAGACTTTGAAGTAGGCGGGGTCCTTTCAAAAAGGAGCCCCATCGGGACAAGCCGCGCGGTGGCGAGTTGCGTCAATTTCGAAGTGCCGCGGTCGCCCGCATGCTAATGAGACACTGAATATGTATTTCAGCGTTTCATTAGTAAACTTCAAAATGGCCATTTGCATGGCCATTTCAAAGTTTGGGGCTAGTGTAGACATAGACATTTTGAATTAACTTTGAAATAGCAATTGCATTGTGTAGATGCGAACATAGTTATTTCAAAATAACTTTGTTACATAGACCTACCCTAAGACATGACTGTGCTGATACAAAGTAAAGTGTCTGTGGACCTACTTTATCTTGTAGATGGGGCAAAAATGGCCTTCAGCAGCTACCTGGACCACAGGAGCGCTAGAATGGTGAGCAATTGCTTTTGCACTTCTCATCATGAATCCTGTGCACAACACAAATTGGACACAGATCTAAAAATCAGGGTCATTTTGTCATCCCTTTTTCTCCCACTAACGTGCAAAGCTAGCTGGGATAGCCACAAGTCAGACTGTTTTCTAAATAATATTTGCATTCCAGCCTTTGACTTCTGACAGTACCTGGGATGCTTCTTTCTCTGCTTCTACACAGTTGTGGTGCGTAATGCACAATCAACCAGCAAAGTTCTTCATAACTTCTACTTACTTAAGAAACCTGTCATCAATCAGAATTTATGAGTCAGAATCAGGGACTCCTTGCCTATTGACTTATACTAGTCTTTTTAGTGCCACAGACTAGGTAAACCTGGATATTGAAAGCCAAATGATAATGCTAAAATGAGCAGAAGTGCAATGACAAACGGAAAGACACTGAAGAAAGCATTAAGTAACTTTAGTGATGCCGAGTCACTGATGTCTCCAGGAGGTCTATTGTTTATATCAAAAAAACCTTTTTTTCATTTTAGACACATGAGCTGTACAGAAGCCCTGAGCAGAAAAAGAGGAATGACTTTCGACACTAAGCATTTGTGGGGTTCTGAGTTTAAAAGCGGTTTGAAGTTATTTTGTTTCCAATTGTTCACACAAAAACAGAGAATTATCAACATTAGGGACACGAAACTGGTTTGCATTTATTAAAAATGAAATCAAATCCAACATTCTGATGTTAACAAATCAGTGCTGCTTTTATTTTCACTATCTTTAACTTTTATGTATCTGCACTTTCAGATTTTTAGCAGGAACTGAAATACAAAAAGGAATTACTATGTTAACACTAATCTTAAACAATTTGCAGCTCACCTCAAAATAGGCTGTTTTATGAAATTCTCAGTACTGCATTATGAAATTTTAAACTTTTATTTCCAGACTATACTGGCTTGGCTATGTTAAGAGGAAAAGCCTCTTGACACTTGGAGTCACGTATGTTATTTCTCACTAGTGTTTAGGGTCAACTACTAAAAATGATTTGCAAATTTTAACACAGAGTTTAATTTATTATTCATAAGGATCTGTACAACTGCTGGGTATTTGTAAAAGTGATAATGAATTCCAGAAGTTTCATGACACATAATATAAATTAATATTAGTTAAGACAATAATTCCAGAAGTGTATTGTTCACTATTTATCATTTCCTTTCTTTTTCCAGGCAGAGAATAAGACATAATGCTAATCATGCATTAAGATTAGTAAAAGTAAAGTTTCCAGACAATACATTGAATACATCTTCAGCCAAATTGTTCAAACATCTGAGGGGCGTGACAAGTCCCTTGTCAGCCCCCCCTTCCCCACCCCCCAGGGGTTCTGTACTTCCTGGTGGTTTCTCATGTGCCTCAGAGACTCATGGTGGTCCCTTTGCTGCCTTGGCACTTCCCAAAGAAAGGGTCTCCACTCACTGAGCCATTCTCATCACAGGCAAGTCCTATGTGAGGGGAAAGCAAGCCCCCCAGTCAGCAGGTCTTTTAGCTGCTCCTGTCCTTCCAGCAGACCCCCCTCCAAGGGAAGGGTGGGGGGGAGCCCAGGCCTCCCACTACTCTAGGTTCAGGCCCAGGGACCCTAGAAAAGATGCAGTTGGTGGGCTTTTACTCCTGCCCCACTACAGCATCCTTTTTCCTGGGCTACTTCACCCACCACTTCCCTCTGATTCCTTCCCCCTGTACCTTGCTAAGCTGCTCTGGTCTGGTCTGGTCTGATCTGGTCTGGTCTGATCTGGTCTGGTCTGGTCTGGTCTGGTTCTCAAGCCTCTTCTCCTCATGCACCTCTCAACTCCTTCCTGCTTCTGCCTGTGGGGGTGAGCCTTTTTATAGTGAGCTAGAAGACATTTCCCTGGCAACAGGCATCTAATTGGTCCTTTCCTGCATACTGGTCCCTAACAAGTCACAGCTACCTTGACTGTCTGCTGGGCTGCACTCTCTGCAAGCCTGTCTGGGAATTAAGAAGGCATTAGTCCCCCACGTACCTGCCTTCAGTCAGGCTCTTGAAGCCTGATTGCTGTCTGCCACAAGGGGTAAAAGAAGTCAGTGGGGATGCATATTGTGGGGGGAGGAGGAATTCAACAACATAATTACTGAAATTAATTTTGATGGTGCCTGAAAGATGTTATTATGTCCCTTCTCAGTCTTCTCTTTTCCAGACTAAACAAACCAAACTATTTCAATCTTCCCTCCTAGGTCAAGGTTTCTAGTCTTTTAATCTTTTGGTGCTCTTCTTTTTACCTTATCCTATTTGCCCAAGTATTTCCTGATGTGTGGTGCGCAGAGCTGGACACAATGCTCCAGTGGAGGTAAGTAGTTCAAAGTAAAGTAGAAGAATTACTTTTCATGTCTTGCTTGCAAAACTCTTGTTAATGCATCCCACAATGATGTTTGCTTTTGTTTGCAACAGCATTACACTGTTGACTCATATTTAGCTTGTGGTCCACTATGACTTCTAGCTGCCTTTTGGCAATAACCCCAAAATTGAAAAGTGTTGTACAATTACCTCTCCAAAGTTAGCAGTTTCAGTAAACATTCAAGAAAATTTCCTTACAAAATGGCTGTGTTTTGTAGAAACAGCAAATTTTCATAAAATGCCACAACATTTTGAACAAACTTTTTGATCAGACTTATTCCTGAATCCATAGCTACGGCTACACGTGAATGCTACATCGAAATAGCTTATTTCGATGTAGCGACAGTGAAATAAGCTATTTCGATGAATAACGTCTACACGTCCTCCAAGGCTGGTGCCGTCGCCGTTCAACGTCAATGTTGGGCAGCACTACATCGAAGTAGGTGCTGCAGGGGAGCGTCTACACACCAAAGCGGCCCACTTTGAAATAAGGGTGCCAGGAACAGCTGCAGACAGGGTCACAGGGCGGCCTCAACAGCAAACCACTCCCTTAAAGGGCCCCTCCCAGACACACTTGCACTAAACAGCACAAGATCCACAGAGCCGACAACTGGTTGCAGACCCTGTGCATGCAGCATGGATCCCCAGCTGCAGCAGCAGCAGCCAGAAGCCCTGGGCTAAGGGCTGCTGCACACGGTGACCATAGAGCCCCGCAGGGGCTGGAGAGAGAGCGTCTCTCAACCCCTCAGCTGATGGCCGCCATGGTGGACCCCGCTATTTCGATGTTGTGGGATGCGGATCGTCTACACGTGCCCTACTTCGACGTTCAACAGAGGAGTAGGGCGCTATTCCCCTCTCCTCATGAGGATCGCGACTTCAACATCTCGCCGCCTTATGTCGATTTCAACTTTGAAATAGCGCTCGCCACGTGTAGACGTGGCGGGCGCTATTTCGAAGTTGGCGCGGCTACTTCGAAGTAGCCGGCACGTGTAGACGCAGCTCATGTGACCAAAAAGGGGATGTGCCTATAGTAAATACTGTATCTGAATAATTTGAGTAGCTCTGCAAGAAATGGAGATTACATATAAGCTACATCACCTGAATTTTAGTCAGAAATACAAGAGGGCAGAGAAGGGTCAAAATGGTAGAGGACAGAAGATTGCGACTTGCAAAAACTGGTATTTTGGGTCAGACAGTTAACTCATAGCCTTAACCAGGCCCACTGAAGGCAACAGAAAGATTCATTTGATTTCAGTGGCTTTTGAATCAGAGCCTAAGCTACCTGAGGTCAAACAGCTTGTTTCTAGCTTTTACTATCTGTACCTTAAAGAGCAGAATGGGCCCAGAATTTATTCTAATTTAAATAAATCTGATTTTCGGTATAAAGCAGGACCAGCCCAAGCTGTAGCATTCAAGTAATAATTTAAGCAGGACGTGTTTTTCAGGAAATCATACCAGTTTTCATAATCTTTGAATTAGAAGTGGTACAATCCTTGCAGATGCAGTATCTTGTAGGCAGTAAATAAACAGGCTCATACTGGTCTTCAGGGAAAAACAGGAGGTCAGTGCACGTGGGCTGTCAGAGTTGGACCCACCAAAGGCACATGAGTGATCACAGAGGTGCCTTTCATCCAAAGGAGAAAAGATCTTCCCTGTTTGCCAGTGGTCTAGAGATGGCGGTGGGGAGACAAAGCATGAATCATTGGATATGCTGTATTGCATCTTAGAAACTGAGAACCAAAACACAGAAAATAAAACCAGTTAAGGTTCATTACTATTTTATGATGAATACAGACAGAGTTGCTGAACTGTTGTAGAAATCTTGTGATTTTTTTGCTAAGAGAAAAAGCTATAATCATTTCAGATCCTATACGCAGTTAATATATTTTTTTCAAAATACTAACATCCAACTTGGAAGCATCATTCAAAGTGACTGTATACAACTGTCCTTACCAGTCAGCACCCCAGCTCTTTCCTACAACTTTTCATCATTCCTGATTGCTGGTCATACAAGAAGCTTAGATCAGAGCTGAACTGCAGAGCAAGTTTGCCCACTGTATGCACATTTAAATAATTCAGCACCTTCAGAACTCTGGGAGCTCAAGACTAAATACATTTATTTCTTGTGTTTAGTATAGTACCCTCAAATGAACTTTTTGTTTTACTTTGTTTGTTTTTTTGTTTTTTTGTTTTTTAAAGTATGAAAAGTTTTCTTCCTTAACCAGACTTTCACTTAAAATACACTGTGGTCACAATTCACTTTGAAAAATCAGAGTTGGCAGTTTGTACATTCTTAAATGCCTCTGACCATCCTTGTGCTTCTTAAATTGCTTGACTGCAACAACTGAAAATTGTTCTTCAAGCATCTCGTTTTAGTAACCCACAGTCAATCACCATGCTGTGTTACTACCGTTAAATGTCAGTTTATCTTCCAGGAGAAAGAGCACCCATCCAGCAAACAGATAAACAGAACAGGTTATGATTGGGTTATGATTTATTTGAATCTATTGGCAAAGAATCACGCCACCTAAAAATGCCAAAGACTGAACAGTGGCATTACTATGATAAATGTTATCCTTCAATTTTGCCTGGAACCAGACTTACACACAGTAGCACAAGATGTTATAGATGTTAAGGTGGTAGAATGAACAGTGTAGTATTTTACTGGGCTCTTTGGAAAACTTTATACAAAAAGGTGATTAAGAACTGTGGCTTTATATGGGTAAGTGGAAATAAACAAATTGTATTTTTGTGTAAAACTGATCTGCTCCCTAGAGCTGATCCACAGGTCAACAAAGAGGTCAATGAGAATCTTTCCATTGATTTCAGAGGCATTTGGATGAAGCCCCTCCACCATGAGTTCTGAACATTTATTTATTTTAGTGTCAAAAGTAAGTTTCCGCACATTATTACTATTAGCCTTTGAGAGTCAACTCAGCAAAGCAAGTCTATCCTGTTCCTTCTTTTGCATCATCAATAGAATTATTTATGATAGATTTCAGCTAATTAACCTGTGAATCCTGACTCAAAGCGATGGAATGATAGCTGCAACTGGGAACACAATTTGAGGGGCATGGAGTGGCATAGATAAACTGCAGAATACAAATTATCCCACAAAGTATTGCTAGAAGCTGAATGGAAAATAAATAATCCAGAATAAATCTCTCATCCTAAACTAATGCCATATAGCTGGAGGTTAGGAACAACTATTTTTCAATAGTAAATTGAATAGATTAAATATGGAAATCACTACAGGATATTAAACATATGACACTGTCAGTCATTTTTCAAAATTTAACTGCACCTTTTATAATTACATACTCAGCATTAACTGGCATTTCTGGACTGTTGGGAATCTAAATGTTTTGTGACTCTAGACCAAACAGTTCAGACTTGGATGCCTAATGATAGGCACTAAATCTATATTTAAATACTGTAAGAAAAGTGGCCTAATTTTCACAGTTGCAGAAACCCACAACTTCCAGTGTAATTAACAGGAACTGCAGATGCTCAACAGCTCTGAAAAATCTAAACAAAAGGTTTGGATTGATTTCTAAGTAAATATGTAGATGCCAGAATTTAGGATCAAATTTGAAAATTATGATCTTGGTTAATTGAAGTACATCTGTCAACTGGGCATCCTATGGACTTCGAATACAAGCAGGATAGTGAGGAGACCTGTATAAAGTGTACATAACTCATTTAATACAGAACATTTGGACCTGTAACATTTTAAGAAATTTAACACAATTTTGGGCCCTGATACTTTATTAGATGAGATAAAAATAGCTTTAAAACAAGTTCTATTCAATCTGGAGTGAGGACCTAGGCTCACATGTTATCCCAAAGGCACTGAGCCCATTGAAGTGAGAATGAAGTCTCCTCTACAGTCCCAGCTAACTGCTAAATGGTGTTTAGCTCACATGGTAAAGGCTCATGACTTTAGCCCCTAAATTACCAGGTTCAATCCCACCTGCTGATGATCTGGGTCTGCCATTTTCACGCAGACCCAGGTCAGCAACAGGTGGGTCAAAACAGGCTAGCTAAGTCAAGTTAATGTGTTTTAGACCGCTGAGAAAACAGGACTCCCAGTTTAGTATAGAACATAGAAGGAGCCTAGGGCTATGGCTACACAGCACAATTATTTAGAGTTGTTTTGAAATAACTATGCTGTCATCCACATGACGTACACACTACTTCAAAATAAATTTGCAGTAGTGGATGCTTTATTTCGAAACCTATAAACCTCATTGCAGGAGGAATAGTGGTCATTTTGAAATAGTTATTTCAAAACAAGTGCTGCTTAGACAGAGAATAAGGGCTAAATCGAAATAAGGGCCCCCCTAGTGCTCCTGAGGGTGCTCTGCTGACTGCTCTGGCCATGCACAAGGAAAACTCCATAGTCCCCACCTCCCAGAGCTCTTAAAAGCAAACAGCCTGCAGGAAGGGTCTGTGGTGTGGAGCAGGCCCTACTGATCCAAACACCCTGCTGCTGCTGCTTGCCAGCTGCCTTGCCACTATGAGTCAGCATGAGGGGGTCTGACTAGACCTCACCAGCTCCCTGGAAACCACCCCCCCTCCCAGTGGCCAGCACAGGCCTGTAGAACGTGTGCACCTTCCTGGCTGGGAGAAGAGCTCCAGCACCTCATTGAGGTCTGTGTGGGGAGGAGGGCAACCTCCAGAATCTCTGCACTCAGCAGAGGAAAGCAGCCATCTATGGCAACATGGCCAACAGCTTGGCGAACATGGGCTACATCTGCACCCAAGAACAAGCATAGATGAAGGTCAAGCAGCCCTGCCAGGCCTATGCCAGGGTGGGCAGCTCCCGGTCAGGGGCAGTACCCATCACCTACCCCTACTATGCAGACCTGGACTGCATCCTCGGGGGGGGGGCATTCTGATCCGCACTCCTGCTGGTTGACTCCACTTGGAGGTGCTCATCATCACTGCATGGCAGCAAAGATAGCGACAAGGAGGATGAGGGGGAGGACTGGGACTTGGACATGACCAGCCTGTCACCACTGGACATGCAGGGGACCTGAGACCACCTGGAGGAACCATCACAGGCATTGTCCAACATGCAAGAGAGACCATCAAGTATGTGCCATCACCATTCCCCAAATGGGAGATGAATGGGCTTGAGAATGCTCCACACCTGGCCCTTCCTAGCCATGATGTGTGCAGCAACCAGTGTATGTGAGACCATGTACCATACTGCTACTGAGCTTGCAGCCCTGGCAGGCATTCTACATTCCTGAACCCAGGGTGGAACACCCTCTCCTCATGAGCCACAATGGGAGGGGGCAAGGGACATTGGGACACACGCACACACACACACACATGCACAGAGCAGTCCCTAATACACCACAAGGGCATGCCAAGGATCCCATGTCGGCCTTCCCTCATGGGAACATCAGGGGACACTGGCTAGAGTGCACACGGCCTGTCTTCAAGACATCAACTGTGAAGGAGCCAAGAACCATCACTCTTGGCTTGCAGATGGGGGCTAGGCATCAGGCACAGCATCCCCTGGGATGACTGACTATCTCTCCTCATCATCCATAGCCAGACCATCTGCGAAGAGAGGGCACTCCACATACCTCGCCACAGCCTCCTGGATCTGGGGATACCACTGGTGTACCCAACTGATGAAGGACCTTCTAAGGCAGCACCTGATGGCATTCTGGGCAATACATCAGGCTGTGGTCAGCTGAGCCCAGGAAGACCTGAGGCTCTGGCAGGAGAGCTGGCAGGTGCAGCTGGACCAGAGCCACTCACTGGAAGTGATGTTCATTAGCTGGTGCAAGACATGCAGCACCAGAGTACTCCAGTCCTTGCCCCTGTACTCACCACCACTCCTCCTCCTCTCCCCTCTCAGCATCCTGATGCTAGGGCACCCATGGTAGTATGACCCATGAGGGACAGTACCCATCACAGCCTGTGCCCTGAGCCTCCCCACCACCTGTCATGCTGTTGTGGCTCCCCCATCCAGCTTGGTACACCACCACCCTCCTACAGCTTCCCCCTGGTTCCATTCCTACCCCCTTCCCAGTTCTCACCCTCACACATTGTAAATGATAAATACTGTTTATTTTGCCACAACAATGTGTCTTTATTGAGTCATTGGGAAACAGGGAGGGAGGGGTGATAAGTATGGCTGTAGAAGAAGCCCCTAGTAGGGAAGCTCTCCCTCAGGGCTTCATGGATGTGCATGGCCCCCTGATGGGCCTGCCGGATGGTGGCAATGTGCAGCTGCTAGTAGGCTGTGCTTAGGTGCTCAGCCTCTGTGCCCCATCCCCAATGGCAAGAAAGCCTCCCCTTTCTCTCACACATGTTGTACAGGACACTGCAAGCAGCCACCATGTGTGGGATGCAGTGCTCCCTGAGATCCAGGCAGGTGAAGAGGCATCTGAAATACCCCTTCAGGTAGTGTTCACCCTGGCCAGCCTGGCTTTGAATGTCTACTGGGAGGGGTCCAGGTTGCTGTAGTAGGGCTTCATGAGCCATGGCAGCAAGAGATAGGCCACATCCTCCACCAGGCATACAGGCATGTCCACATCCCCGACCTCAATGATGTTGTTAGGGAAGAGGGTTCCAGCATGCAGACTCTGGAACAGGATGGAGTTCCAGAAGATGCGTGCATCTTTCCCAACCACCCAACTGGTCAAGGTGGTTGGTTACAGCCTGCAGAACCACTGAGAAATATGCCTCCTGGTTAATGTAGCCTGATGTCTGGTGTTCTGGGGCACAGATAAGGATGTGTATCTCATTGACAGCCCCTCTGCAGTTGAGAAAGTCCAGGTCACTGAATCCTGCAATGACAATGTCCATATCTACCAGGCAGATAACTCTGCATAGCTAGATGCTGTTGATGGCCCTGATCACCTGCAAGGAGGAAAGACAAAGTGGGAATCACAGGGGAGCCAGGGCACTTGCCAGTTCCTCCCTTGTCCCATTCCCCCCTCACTCACTGGAAGTGACCCCCTGCACTCATGCCCACCCCTGGCTGGGATTTGAAGGGATGGGACAGAGGGAAGGAGCTAGCACCTCACCCACACATTCTCTAAGGATGCCATCCCATCCTTCCACCTCTAGTCCGGACCAGTGGCTTAAAACCCCCTTACCTGTATGAGCAGGACCCTGATGGCCGACTTCCCCATACCAAACTGGTTCCCTATGTATTGGTAGCTGTCTGGTGTGGTGAATTTCCAGAGGGCAATGATATAATTCTGAAGGGGGATTGCAGGCCTCATGCATTTTGAGTCACTGCCAGGCATGGGCAAGCCACTTGCAGAGCTCGAAGAAGGTGGCCTTTTTATCCTGAAGTTCTGGAGCCATTGCTGGTCTCCTCAGCACTCCAGGATGATGTGGTCCCACCAGTCTGCACTCGTGTCCAGACTCCAAATGCCGCAGGGCATGGGCTCTAGTCCGTGGCAGGGAGCCTCCATCTGCATGATCTGCTCCCCTAGGGACATGAATAGGGTCTGCCGCATGGCTATGGGGTAGGGTTCCAGCAGTTCCAAGGCAGCAGCCTGCAGAAGTTGCTGCATGACATGCAGCACAAACAGCAGGACATAGAGACTGACCAGGGGCAGCTCTGACTCCATAGTGGGGAGTGCTAATAGTATCCTGCAGCAGGGCAAGCAAAGCAGGAGGTGGCAATGCTTTGCTGTCCCTTGGAGAAGCAGGAAATCAGGCAGTGAAACCTGAGAAGCAGCTGTCCAGAGGGGTCCCTTTGAGTACTAGCATCAGGTACCCTCAGGCAGCAGCCACATGAAGCAGCTACTACGCTGCTGCCTTGCCTGAACTGCTTCCAGGTAGCCCTAATTTGGGGATAACATGCTAACTGTGAGGCTGGTGTATTTCAAAATAGCTGAGTGCTATTTCGAAATGCATGTTCATGTGTGGATGCATGATTTCAAAATATCCCATTTCAAAACGTCTTACTCTGGAATAACACTGCTTTGTGGCTACAGCCTAGCAGGTCAGCTTCCAAACAACTAAGTCGGTGTTTCCCTGAGAGTTGAGAAAATGAATAAAGCAAGATAGTAGAGTATCCTACCCATATTTTGGCATGCCACCCTCCATTACTAAACTACTACAGTGCTTGATGAACAACAAGTAAAAAAATAAACATAACTTAGAATCAATTGTACAGAACCTCAGTTTGGGCTTGTTTTTCTTTTGCATCTTTTCTTTTTTCAAATCAGTGCACCCATTCTTGCAAGAATTGTCAACTGACACAGAACCATTGCTAGTGACATGGCTGACAAGGCTTTGGCAATGTCTCTGATCACAGCATTTACAAATGCATAATAAAATTTCTTCCATCTGCTCTACTATTTCTAGTAATATACTGAATTTTAAAATGAAAAAAATGCTTACATGTTTGGAACAAACAGGACTTCCATCATACTGTTCATAAATATCAACATGTTTTGAAATGAAACATGGCAGAAAGAGCATTTTCAAATAATCGTACTGCAGAGGCGGGGGGGGCGTAAGCGGGTGGAAGAGCAAAGAGAGGAAAGACTATTCCCGTTTTGACAGAAGAGGATTAGTAACATGCTCAAAGACAGACTTTTGCACAAATCCCTCTTCATCGACTACATGAGGGGATGCTTGCAGCTGCAAGGAGACCCAATAAAGTAATGGATTTCTGCATGAATGCCAAAATCCGTTGTTTTCAAAACTGGGGCCTAGAATGAGATGTCTCTGAGAAACAGCCCAGAAAATTTATTTAAGACACATTTCAGTGTCATGTATCATACTGGCTGTGCAATACAGCAAAGTTATTCAGTGTTAACTGAGCTATTTTGTTCTGTTTTATTTATCTGTTTATTTCCACAGAACCCCAACAGTTTGAAATACAATTGGTTTCAAAAGCAGAAATAAATGCAGTTTCACGTTTTGCCCTGGTGCGTGGATCCCTCTGACAAGTGTTGTGCTGTGTCAATCAAAAACTTTGTACTTTTTAAAAAAGTGTGTCAATCTCCTTGTGATGTTGTGCCCTACTCACTGCTCTGTGAGGCCCCCGTGCGTGATGGTCAAAGCCCCTTGCCACAGATGCACTTTGTGTCTCTCTCTGTCTGCTACCTTGTGTTGTTCCCAGAGCTGCAGCTTCTTCATAGTGGCCTGGCCAGAAATAGATGATAGGAGCCAAATGCTGAACAGCCCTCATGGATCCTAATACTCATTGAAGCACAACACACACCAGTTGACTCATTTCATCTACAGAGAGATGGAGAAACAGGTCAAGTTGACTGTTCCACCCCACTCATATTATGATTACTGGTCTTGACTTGCTAAAAATTTTACACATCCTATAATTTGCACCATCCTCACCCACTCCCCATTACAGCCCATTTGTGTGCCTCATCTCCCCATTGCAGCTTATCTTTTAGACTGCAAGCTCACTGGGCAGGGACAGGGATTTGATATATTGCACAAGGCACTCTGTCCAGATTGTCCTTCTACATACTACTATAAAGTATATTATTTATGGTGATTAACAAAGCCAATGAGTAACAGTCCAACAGTCTAGTTCTGAACCTGCCAAGGCCCATATGTGGGACCAAAATGTGCCATACTATAAAATGACAGAAAGAGAGAGGGAAACTTGTTGCATGGCAAACTGAATACGTCATGGCCTCCATCACTTTAGTCTGAATGACCCTTTCCATAGCCTGAACTACATGATTATTTCTGATGTAAACAGGTTTTCGTAATGAAAGTGAGAGAACACCAAATCTGTGTGGAATATGCCAATAACTTTGGGACTGAAATAAGTAGACAACCCTTATTTAAATGTTCTGCATCATACCCCAAGCTCAGTAAACTTTTCCCTACTCAAATGTTTTGATACAAGTGGTCCATAGTGGACCAGGATTTTCCCTCATATAGGCTACGTCTACACGTGCACGCTACATCGAAGTAGCTAATTTCGAAGTAACGACATCGAAATAGGCTATTTCGATGAATAGCGTCTACACATCCTCCAGGGCCGGCAACGTCAATGTTCAACTTCGACGTTGCGCAGCCCAACATCGAAATAGGCGCAGCGAGGGAACGTCTACACGCCAAAGTAGCACACATCGAAATAGGGATGCCAGGCACAGCTGCAGACAGGGTCACAGGGCAGACTCAACAGCCAGCCGCTCCCTTAAAGGGCCCCTCCCAGACACACTTCCACTAAACAGCACAAGATACACAGAGCCGACAACGAGTTGCAGACCCTGTGCATGCAGCATGAATCCCCCACTGCAGCAGCAGCAGCCAGAAGCCCTGGGCTAAGGGCTGCTGCACACGGTGACCATAGAGCCCCGCATGGGCTGGAGAGACAGCGTCTCTCAACCCCCCAGCTGATGGCAGCCATGGAGGACCCAGCAATTTCGACGTTGCGGGACGCGGATCGTCTACACTGTCCCTACTTCGACGTTGAACATCGAAGTAGGGCGCTATTCCGATCCCCTGATGAGGTTAGCGACTTCGACGTCTCGCCGCCTAACCTCGAAGTTAACTTCGAAGTAGTGCCCGACGCGTGTAGCCGCGACGGGCGCTATTTCGAAGTTAGTGCCGCTACTTTGAAGTAGCGTGCACGTGTAGACACAGCTATAAACAAACAAGCCAAACCTAAAATGATTCCATAAACTCTATTTCCATATTTCCTTGTGGTTCATACAAAGGAGTTCCAGGTAAAAGCTCCTTTGACTATTACCATTCTCTTATTTGCCACCTTGGCTACGTCTACACGTGCACGCTATATCGCAGTAGCTTATTTCGATATAGTGACATCGAAATAGATGTCTACACGTCCTCCAGGGCTGGCAACGTCGATGTTCAACTTCGACGTTGGGCAGCACCACATCGAAATAGGCACTGCGAGGGAATGTCTACACGCCAAAGTAGCACACATCGAAATAAGGGTGCCAGGAACAGCTGCAGACAGGGTCACAGGGCGGACTCAACAGCAAGCCGCTCCCTTAAAGGGCCCCTCCCAGACACAGTTGCACTAAACAACACAAGATCCACAGAGCCAACAACTGGTTGCAGACCCTGTGCATGCAGCATGGATCCCCAGCTGCCGCAGCAGAGCCAGAAGCCCTGGGCTAAGGGCTGCTGCACACGATGACCATAGAGCCCCGCAGGGGCTGGAGACAGAGCATCTCTCAACCCCTCAGCTGATGGCCGCCATGGCAGACCCCGCTATTTCGATGTTGTGGGACGCGGATCGTCTACACGTGCCCTACTTCGACGTTCAACTTCAAAGTAGGGCGCTATTCCCATCCCCTCATGGGGTTAGTGACTTCGACGTCTCTCCACCTAACGTCGATTTCAACTTCGAAATAGCGCCCAACACGTGTAGCCGTGACGGGCGCTATTTTGAAGTTGGCGCCGCTACTTCGAAGTAGCGTGCACGTGTAGACGCGGCCCTCATGTTATATTGATAGCTTTGTTATACAGAATCACCAAAGGCCACACAAAGACCCCACACTTTAAAGGGCTCAATAGCTAAGCAAATACAGCAGACATTGGAATTAAACTATGTGGCACTTTTATGCGTTTATTAAAAATAGTGAGTCAGAGAAGACGCACACAAGTCTGATTAAAAAAGACTACATCTGACAGCCTGCTCTACAGTGACTAGTGAAGGTTGAGTCACCATCCCCACCCAGGCACAGCGTCATTTCTACTTGATGTTTGCCATTCCATATTTAGAACAAGTAAAGCAACTTACACAGGATGCAGGCATTGTATGCGGGGGATAGAGGTGCTAGCTACTTTCTCCTTAAAGCCATTTACTGAGCCTTTACTGTTCCTACTACAAAAGGTAAGATTCACAATCATAATCCAGGCCGCCTCCATTTGAAAGACAGCCTTATTATTATAACAGTAAATGCCACCCACTTGCTCACATTGGAGACTAATTAACTCTGTGAATGCTGTGAAGAGAAGAGGGTACAAAATTGCATTGTATTCCAGCAGCTATATCCGAAGATCATGAGAATTAGGCAACTCATTGTCTTCACAGACCAAGAAGTAGCTTCTTCTCTTTTTTTCAATTTTGGTTTGTTTTGATAATAACTGTTATTTAAGTGGAGCTTTTGTCTGAAAGTGGGCATGCTCTCTGTAATGTCACTATTGATTAATGCATTTGCTGACAAATCTTTCTTGAGAGGATTTTTTGTCCATCCTCTACTAGATATTTTGTAGATCATTGCTTTAAAAAAATTTTGTGCTCAGTAGTTCCTGTAAATTGAGACAACTCGCTCACCCATGACAGCATCTTCAGGTTGCATTAGGTTCTGATCTTAACAGATATACTGCAAACTGAAAACTACGTATATTCATTAGCCATCCTATACACCACAGTATAATTTTTTTTATATTCTGTTTCTTGAGATGTACATTAGGATCAGATTTTAAACCAAATTTGATCTTTTTAATCTGGACTGCAAATCACTCCATAAAAGGTGTTGCTTTAAATAGCCATCAGTTCACACTATAGGAAACACACTTCCAAACAGGTATTAAAGTAATAATGTAGCTATTCGAACCAGGTATAAATGAGAGAAGAGATAAATAGGGCCAAATATCACAAGTATGTAGCTAACAGCATGCAGATGTACTGTGTACACTGAAATCAATGATATTTTGCCCACTGATTTTAATACAATAAGGATATCACTCAGGGATGTTTAAAGCAGCTGGAATCAAAACCATCAGGGGAGAATGGGTCTTAATTTGAGTTGTTAACCTGAGTTTAAAAAAACAAGATGCCTTGACTCCCATTTTAATCCAATTTAGCCAATTTTTTCTTATAGTATAAACAGACCCAGAAGCATGCACACTTTCATAGACAAAGCCATAAATATTTTTCTGAATCACATTTGCAATTTGGGGCTAAAATGAACAGCATTTTAAAATGTCCTTATTTTTATTGACCAGTTAGCCATGACTAAAAGGGAAAGTTTTTGACCAGTGGGGATAGCTTATGCAGAATTCCTTCCTTCCACTGGATATACTTGTAACTCAGTCCCTGAGGGGCTTCTTCATTGCCTTTTTCCCCACTGCTATCTTTAAAGGTAAGATTGAGGAACAATTAAAAAAAAAAGGTGTTTTTTTTTTTTCTTCTGACCCAGCCTTTTATGCTGCTCCATCAGTTTCTATGGTCCAGAGGGAACTGGAAACAGCCTCCTAGCAATGCAGCTGCTGTAACAGGGTTCACTTGCTGGTATGACGACACTGTTCCCACATTCATTGCTCAGGGGAGGGCAGACATAAGGTGCATGGCTGCAGCATGTCACACTGGCTATTCTTTCTGCTGACATGCAGCCCCTTGGGGTCCACTGCCAGGCTGGATCTCAGGAGGGCCCACTTCTCCACTACTTCCAGCTACGTTCAGCTTGGTGCAGGAAGAATGCCAACAGGGTGAAGGGTTAACCCATTAGTGGAAGAGCTACTTCCCAAGTTTCTGTCAGAGGGGATAGAATCATAATATGCTCAGTGGACAAGATGGAAGTTTTAAAGGTCCGCAAGAGGAAGAAGTGCAAATGGAACATGACAAATAAAGCTGCTGATTGGCCATGAAGTTTTCTCGACTCCGTATAAGAAAAGACTAGTACGCTTATGAGGGAGAAACGTATTCTTTGTTGAGCTACTGAATCTGGTAATTTTCTGCTATGTTTATATTTAACGCAGCAAGTTGAATCAGAAGAGAAACTATACCCTCATGAAGGAAAGAAGGGCATATCCACACTAGAGGAATAGGTCAAATTTACTAAATTTGATTTTATAGCACCCAAAATTACAAAATCAAAGGTGCCTGCCCTTACTGGGGACATGAGGTCAACAGAGTGTGTTCCCCATATCATGGCTGTCTTTGAAGTTAACAATGCTGTACCATGAGAAGCCACACTACAGTTCCTGCTCCCCCCTTGCATCCTATGATACTGAAAGGACTGAAACATCAGAGCAGGTGGTTCTGATTACATGTCATCAGTTGTCAATACTGCCAGTGTCAATAGTTGTCAATTTCCTCCTTCCCTCCCTGCCTGAAAGCAAAAAACAGTCCTTTGATGCATCTTTTTTACCCTGGTTACCTGAGCAGAGGCCAGGAGATGGCAAGCACAGAACAGACACAGCTGCAAACTGCTGTGGCAACCACTGTGGACACCTCATGCTGTGGTTTCTACAGAGCCTAGCCAGGAGCCTCTGGATCAAGGGCGAACATGAGGAGGCCACAAACACAGACATGAAGATCCCTTTGAATGGAAAAATTGGTATATGCTGGCAGTAATGGACTGAGCTGATGCAGTGGAACACTGATTATGGTCCTGTGAGAAAAGTAGGTATGAGATGCTGACCAGTGTCTGCAAAAGTTTCCCCATGTATAAGGCCACTTTCATGGGACTTTACGAATTATTTTCCTCCACCCTACGTGCAGCAATACCAGAATGAGACCTATTCTAACAGCTGAGAAGCAAGTAACAATAGTCCCATGGGGGGCTGCGACCAGTGGGCTGATGGGAGTGGGGTGGGCTGGGCTGGACGAGGCCAGGGGGAGGAGGGGTAATCTGCAGGAAGGAGGGAGTTGGGATGGGGCTACCAGTGGGAGGGAAGCTCAGAAACAGGGGAGCAGGTGGTGGCGGAGAGAATCAAACCAGCCCAATACTCCTTGCCACTTTCTGGCCACGTCTACACTAGCCCCAAACTTCGAAATGGCCACGCAAATGGCCATTTCGAAGTTTACTAATGAAGTGCTGAAATGCATATTCAGCACTTCATTAGCATGTGGGCGTCTGCGGCACTTCGAAATCAGCTGATGTGAATAAGGGGACTTCGAAGTAGGCGGGGTCTTTTCGAAAAGGAGCCCTGTCAGGACGAGACGCGCGGTGGCGAGGCGCGTCAATTTCGAAGTGCCGCGGCCGATCACATGCTAATGAAGCACTGAATATGCATTTCAGCGCTTCATTGGTAAACTTCGAAATGGCCATTTGCGCGGCCATTTCGAAGTTTGGTGCTAGTGTAGACGTAGCCTCCATGTTATTTCTTCTTGCTCACGTGGTCCTCCACGAACCCCTAGCAGGAGCAGCAGAAGCAATGCCAGCAGCCCATGGGCACCAGGTGTACAGTGCAGACCCCTGAGCGGCGTCTACCCCCTCATTCTGCATGAGGTGAGGGTCTGGGCTACTTGGGTCCCTGGATTATTTTAGATAATCCAAATGGCATACGAACCATGATTTGGTCATCAGTGTCCAGGAGACCATGACTCCTCACGTCACCCCAGGGAAGACAACCCTGTCAGAAAATTTCCCACTGCCTTGTGGGTAGGTTTGGGAGATCCAAAGGCTATGGGAGTGAACCCAGACAGAAAATCTGGAGTGGAGACCCTTAGGCAGTTAGCAGAGAGGATTCGTCAAACCTGCTTTCCAGCATCTCTTTGCGGTCACCTCACTTCCAGACATACTGACTTCTGCCTTTCCTTTGGATTCAACTGGGGTGACTGAGACGAGGACAGTTCCGCTTTGCCATGCACTTGCTACAAACACTAGCCCAGGCAATGCGGCATGTAAGAAATCCTTGCTGACAGCATGGAAACAACACAGGAAGTGGCAATTATGGGCTAGAAGCTCTCCTCTACTGGCAAAGAGGAGGACGCCAGGGGTCACGTGCATCAGTGGGAGGAGTATCACACTCCATTGGTCAGCTACCACCCGCCTCATGCCAGGCAGTCTCCAGTCAATAAGGTGCTGACCTGCCACATTTGCCTTCCTCATTGGGTGCGTGGGGATAGACCAAAAATCAAAAAGTAGATGTAAATGACGTACCTGCCAAAAAATGAAGTAATAAATCAACTTGTCTCCGGCTTGGTAGTTGGAATGTGTGGACCGTGTGTCCGGGACTTGAATCTGCCCATGACCTTACGAACACGGACTCAATATGCAAAACAGCAGTCACAGATCAACAGCTACACAAATGGAACATCAACATCACTGCTCTCCAGGAAACCAGGCTGGAAGATGCTGGGTCAGTGAAAGAAACCAACTACACATTTTCTGCAAGGGCTTGAGTTCAGAGGCACACCACCTCTATGGAGCTGGATTTGCTGTTCAGAACAATCTGCTGAAATCTATCAATATGCCTACAGCTGAATCAGAATGTAGTATATCCCTGAAGCTCTGCACCAAGTCAAGATATGTCAACATCATCAGTGCTTATACACCCATGTTGGTGTCATGCGCTGAAGACAAGGACCACTTTTATTATAATCCTCAGAATGTTATCAACACCTTTCCAACTGGAGAACATGTACATCCTTGGAGACTTCAATCAAGAGTTGGACACAACCATCAGTCCTTGCCCATCTGCCTTGGTCATCACAGTATTGGGAAAATGAATGAAAACAGTCAAAGGCTTCTCAAATTCAGCTCTCAGAATCAGCACTGCATCACTAATACTTTCTTTAACTTGAAAGAGTATCACCTGGTTTTATGGTGCCACCCCAGAACTGGTCACTGGCATCAACTTGACCTTGTACTGGTACACTGGAAACATCTCACTGCCATCAAAATTGCACATACATGTCACAGAGTAGATTGTGACACTGATCACTCCTTGATCATCAGCACAGCGAAAATTGTTCCAAAGAAACTCTATATGACAAAGGAATGCAATAAGCCAAAAATCAATACCCTCAATACCAGAGATGCTCTGAAATGCTCTGTCTTCTCAGATGATCTCACTCGCAAAATGGAACACAAACCTGACCAACAAACCGTTGATGAAACATGGTCCATGCTGAGAGATGCAATATACAAATGTGCCAAATCTGCCTTTGGAGCACATAAATTCTCTAACAAAGACTGGATTGAGGAAAATACCGACATTCTTAGGCCTTGTCTTGAAGAAAAACACAAGGCACATCTTAATAACATAAAGAACCAGTCTCAAAGCAGAAGAGATCAACTTCAGCACGCAAGATCTGTTTTTCAGAGAGAATGCAGGTAGTGTGCAAACAAGTATTGGGCCAACCTATGTTCTAATATTCAAAAGGTGGCTGATTTGGGCGAACTGAAAACCATATACGATGGATTGAAGAAAGCGCTCAGATCAAACATTTCCAAAGTTGCCCCACTGAAGCATTTAAATGGACAGGTGATCACAGACAAAAAGCTGCAGATCTCCAGATGAGTAGAATACTACTCAAGTCTTTATTCCAACAAGCATACAATACAACCTGAATTTGACAACCTCATCCCACCTCTTCCAGAAACGTCTGAGCTAGATGAAAAGCCTATGGGAGGAGTAACTTTCTCAAGCTCTTGATGCTCTCTCAAATGGAAATGCACCAGGAAATGACAGAATTCCAGCTGAAGTCCTGAAGGCAAACAAGGCTGTGCTCTTCCCCTTCCTCTATAATTCACTCCTAAAATGTTGAAAAGCAGGTGATGTCCCACATGACATGAAGGATGCAAACATCATCACTCTCTATAAAAACAAAGGTGACAAGGTTGACTGCAACAACTACAGAGGCATCTCTTTACTGAGCATCACAGGCAAAGCATTTGCCTGCGACATTCTCAAAGGCCTGCAAAAACTCGCAGATCGAGTCTATCCAGAAACACAACGTGGCTTCAAGGCTGGCAGGTCAACAATGGACATGATTTTCTCACTTCGACAACTACAGTAAAAATGCAGAGAACAAGGAAAGCCGTTATTCATAGCATTTGTGGACTTAACAAAGGTGTTTGACACAGCTAGTAGATCAGGGCTATACAGAGTATTACCAAGGTTGGCTGTCCACTGACCCTACTTAAACTCATAACATCCTTTCACGAAAACATGAACAATGAAATATGATGGATCTACATCGGAACCATTTGCAATGAACAGTGAAGTCAAACAAGGTTATCTTCTTGCCCCTACCCTCTTTGGCATATTCTCCTCAGTTCTACTAAATTGCGCATTTCAAAATTCACACATCAATGTATTTATCCACACAAACTTAGATAGCTCTCTCTAAAACCTGGCAAGACAGCAGGCCAAAACTAAGGTCAAGAAAGTCCTCATCAGGGAACTCCTCTTCACAGATGATGCAGCTCTCGTTGCTCATAATGAAGACACACTACAGTCACTGATGGATTCTCTATCTGGAGCTTGCAAGTTGTTTTCCCTTGACATAAGCATGAAGAAAATGTTGTGTTCACTCAAGGTATATCTCAGTAACCCAGTGTCATTCTGGATAACAGCCCATTAGATGTGGTTCAACAATTCTGTTACCTTGGATCTACTGTCACCACAAACCTATCCATGGGTAGTAACAGAGAGAAAGTCGTGCTAGTCTACATACTATCAAAACAAAAAATAGTCAAGTAGCACTTTAAAGACTAACAAAATAATTTATTAGGTGAGCTTTTGTGGGACAGACCCACTTCTTTGGACTATAGCCATACCAGAATAGACTCGATATTTGAGGCACAGAGAACAAAAACAGGAATCAAGGTTCTCTGTGCCTCAAATATTGAGTCTGTTGTGGTATGGCTATGGTCTGAAGAAGTGGGTCTATCCATGGATGAAGAGCTAACCATCAGAATTGGGAAGGCAGCTATGATTTTTGGCAGACTTATGAAACAAGCATGGAACAGTCCTAAGCTAACAGTGGAAACAAAGATACTAATCTACCAGGCATGTGTATTGAGTATGCTTCTATATGGTTCTGAGCCATGGACCACCTACTTGAACCAGGACTAAAAACTGAACAGCTTCCATCTTTGCTGCCTCCACAGAATTATGAATATCAACTGGCAAGGTAAAGTTTCAAACGCAGATGTCCTGTCAAGATCTGGCATACCCAGCCTCATAGCAATCCTCTACAGCAGAAGACTATGATGGCTTGGTGATGTGAGAAGAATGGGTGATGAATATTTTCCCAAAGAAATCTTCCTTGGTGAACTGTCATGTGGGTTGAGAACAAGAGGAAGACCAAAGCTAAGATTCAAGGATACATGCAAAAATGCCATAAAAAATTCAGCATCAAGCCAAAATCCTGGTAATCTACATCACCAGACTGAAATACCTGGTGACAATTGCTATGACAGGGCACATCATCCTTTCATAATATATGTGCAAGACATGCAAAAGAACTTCATCTTAGAAGGAAAAACTCTCCAACTCAAGAATTTGGAAATAGACTGACATGCGTGCAAACCCAATATTGGGCAGACAAGCCACGAGAGAACCTGCAGACTCAAACAATGCCCATAGATCCTCACCACCACTGCTAACTGCCATTCTTGAGACAAAAAGGGGGCAGAGTATCTTACAAATAAGATTAGGTGCATGTGTGCTTATATTATTCAGTCTGCACAGCTGAGGCTGTAATGTTCTATGGCAGACACTCATACATTTTTATTTTCAAATATTGCATTCTGGTGGATCTTATATACCAAAACCATTAGCAATGGAATCATGCACTTGGTATTGTCACAATCAAAAACAACATAATACCTGAATGTGAAATTGACTAACACGCCAATGGCAGTTGACAAGGGAAGAGAGTGTTGATGGAGTGGGGATAATGTTTGATTTTAAGTTCATTTAAACGTAAACTGTTAGCAATAAGCCCACAGGCTTACATATTTGCTCATGTGCACCACTCTAAGTCCTAACCTCAGTGTTCATTATACAAGGCCTGCCCCTTAGATTGAAGGCAAGGGGAGTTTTTCCAGTGACTAAGGTGAGAGTAAGATCAGGCCCCAAGTCTGTGCTGCTGTCATTAAGAACTCTTCAATGAATAGTCGTAAACAGGGACATTTTTTGTTTGTTTCACTGCCTCTTGAGCCACACTCTTTTGTTTTTAACTAAGCCCTTTGGGGATCTAAACTGAGAGCAGGGAGCCTTGCTCACTTCCCCCATCTTGACAGCAGGCTCAAGGAGCTGAGTGTTAGGCAAACCAGCTTTTTTACATCTGCCTCAGTCTGCTGACTTGCTTTCCCATGCCCCTTTGTCTTTGCTCCCTACTGTGTGGAGAAGGAGAAAGAGCTGTCCTGGACATGGAGCATAAGGACCTGGTAGGAGCACACACACCCATCTTTTTTGTTGATGAGTTGTGGGTTCATGGAGAGGAGGAAAAGCACTATTCCAACTGAAGGCGCTCAGACCCATGACAGCATGGAAGAGAGGAGCTGTGAAAGAACAGCGTCTCCAGCTGTCTCTCTCCAAAGCTAATTGGCCAATCATACATTTTAATTTAACTCAACACCAATGAGCAGGAAAAATTATGAACATATTCAACAGAATGGAAGCTCCATACTATGTGTTTACAGGCTACATCCATCCCCACTGCATTGTGAGAGTTTGCCTCCAGGTCAGATGCATTAGTTTGCCACACACATGAGTTGTGAGCTCTGCAACACTGGTTGTTCCATGTTATAAAAGGTGATGTAATCACAGTGTCATGGCATCTCTTCAAGCTCCAAACCCTCCATGGGACACCTTTTCTGTACAGGGAGTTCCATGCACCTTGAAAAGCAAAAGATCCCTCTCTCCAGCACATATATACTCTTTCCAGAAGCAAAGACAGGAGAAGATACTGAGGGATGATGGTGATGTACCTTCTGAAGTTTAATTGCAGGTGCCAGACAGCCATTATGCTGACTGTATGCCTGTTACCAAGGAAACTAGTAGCATACATATTCTAGAAGCTTTCCTAGAAGGAAAGAAATATCATTTAAAGTATTCTCAATGTAACCTGTGCTAGACGAGAAAGCAAAGTTTCAGGTCTTCTGTTGAAGAGACTGAGGGGTGTCATGCTTAGATAAAAGGCTCATGGGGAAAGAACAGCAGGTCAAGCTCAAGGCCTGACTGTTTTATTATCTCCATTTATCAAAGACAAATTGTGAATAAAGAAAACTTCTTTCCTGCCTTTAGCTAAAGCCCTAGTATTCTTTTATGTTTCAATCTAATTTTAGCTTAGCATTCCCCGTATATATTTAAGTTTTAGTAATATATATAATTTCTTCTGCTGCCATTATTCTTTTCTGCCTGATTCAGTTCTCCATTCCTATGCTTGCATATGTAAATGTAAATCTGCTGTTAAAGCTTGATATAGAATTTATATTTCTCTAGGAAGCAGCTCAGATTCAGACGGTAAGAGAGGTACAAGATATTACATGAAGCCAAGCCATCGCATATTTTAGTGCTTTCATTTCCAAGAGGCTAAGCAGGCTGCAAGGAGGTCACAGTTTGGAGGGAAGTCTTTTCTTTTTCTTTTTTTTTTCAAACTCAGGGTTGTTTTATTTTTTAAGTTGTTAGTGATTATTTCTGAATCACTAGTAAATAAGGTTTAGTGTTGTGTTCAAGAGACGGGTGGTGCTGTTGCAGAAAATGTAGAAAAAAGTCTGACTCTTGGCCAGTTGTCTTTAAAGACTTGCAAAGCAGTCTGAGTAAGTTTAAATGCTAACAGCAGTGTCCTAGCTACATTTTGACCAAGTAGTTAAATTCCACCCTTAAATTAAATTTACTTGCAGTTTTACTATTGAATAAGAGTTTGTTTGTTTTTGCCTTAAACTGATGTATAATACTGCTGTGACCCATTAAACATTTTTTCTGCATGTCATCCCAGATACGGCTTCATTCAGGCGTGGTTAAAGTTAGTGATTATGTATATTTGAAATCAAAGTGCTTGGAATAATTTGAATGAGAGATGTTACATAATGTATGAGGTTCTCATTATTACTATCGTACTGGTAGTCAGAAATGAACTCCAAGACTCAGAAGGGCTACATTTTTGTTTTTTAATCTGTACACACACATGCTTTCCCCTTCTCCCAAAATCAATGGCATAAAAAACTAAATCACATTCAGGAATCCAAAATAATAATAAGAACATTGCTGGTAGTACGGTGTGTCTCGCGGAGAGTTTGAATGCAGGTGAATTATGTTTCCAAGCACTTTTATAAATTAGTTGGCTATTGATTATAATACATGAAGTAGCATGTGTAGCCACAGAAACAAACATTTAAATATTTCAGATAGAAGCCAACATTAAGACATGGGTAGAGAAATACAAATCTGATATTCCACAAAAGAGGTTGAGAAGTAAAGGAAAAGTGCTAACGAAATTAACTGATAAATGGCTGGAATCTAATCATTACAAAGAAGTAATATTTTCTTTTCTAAAATAACTTCAGTACAGGTATATCTTATTTTCTGTTTTACGTCCTGAGTGTTTTTCACCCAGCTTCACTACTCAGCTACATCGGCATGACAGCGCTCTTTCGAAAGAAGATTTTCTGGATGATATCCTCTGGAAGATCATCTTTTGAAACTGTGTGTCCACACACAAAAACCGGATTGAAAGAGCAACCCTCCTTTTCGAAAGATTGATCCACTGTTCTGAAGGAGAGTGGCCGCATGGCCCAAGCAGCTCTTTCAAAAGTACAGAGCAGGAAATGCTGTGGATGTGGTCTCATGGCCACCAAGCCTATCTGGGGACCTCGGCCAGCTGCTGTCTTAAAGGGACCCTCCCAAAAATCCCCTCCCTGCACACACTGCTGAGGCCTGCTGAGCTGTTTGCAGCAGAGCTGACCCTGTGCAGGGACCAGAGAGCCATTCCACAGCCACATGGATCCCTAGCAGCTCCATGACATGGACATCATTGACTCTGTGGTTGGCCTGCTAGCCATGGTGGTCATGGCTACCCTCCACCTCTGATGATTGAGCACCCTGCCCATCCACGCCCCCCCAAGCCAGCACAACAGCTCATATTGGTGGGACCAACTCATGATGGGTGAGTGGGATGATGTCTGATGGCTCCATAACTTTTAGATGAGCAAGCAGACCTTTCTGGAGCTCTGCAACTAGCTTGCCCCTGCCCTCTTACATCAGGACACCCGCATGCAGCCCACTGTCCCCCTCGATAAATGGGTCACCCTTGTGGTATTTAAGTTGGCCACTGCAGACAGCCCCCAGTGTATGAGGTACCAGGTTGGGGTGAGCAAGGCAGGGCTGTCCTCATGGAGGTAAGGCACATTCGGGTCAGACACCCACCATGAGGAGCGGGAAGGGGGCTCCTGGGAAAGGGGGAACCCCAGTGTCTGGGGGCAGAGGTGTGAGGGGGTAGGCCAGGGGAGGCAGGGAGGCCCATATCTGGGGGACTGTGCTGCCCCATTCTCCTACAGGCATCTTCTGGGGGCCAGAGGGCTCCAGGCATCGGGGAAGGGGCCAGAAGGGGGCATAGAGGGAGCAGTGTGGGAGAGGGAATATGGGGAGGGGGCCAGGAGGGGGCATGAGTGGAGGGGGCTGGGCACACTTCATCAAGCATCCATGAGTGTGTGTGCTCTCCATCCCATGCAGGTCATCAGGGCAATCAACACCATGCGGCAGTAGAAGGTCATCTGCAGGGGGGATCTGGATGTGGCCATTGCAGGATTCACCAAGGTTGGAGTCCCAAACTCTTTGGGCACTCTGCATGGGACCTACATCCCTATCTGTGCCCTGGACCACAGCAGCGGCCAGTACAGAAACTGCCAGTGCTACCACTCAGTAGTGCTTCAGGCCCTGATGGATGCTAAGGGGAGGTTCATGGACATTTATGAGGGCTGGTCTCCACTACCTCTGGTGGGGTGTCTGGCCTCAGGGATGGGATAAGGCTCATTCAACCCTTGGACAGCACAGCTGTATGGATGGAAGGGAAGAGACGGACATCAGTCCCACAGCCCATCCCTGGTGGCTGTGCTCTCCACCCCGCTTTGGGCAGTGGCCCTCCACTCCCTCCAGTGGCATGGTGGCCATGGAGGATCCTGGGCATTGAGTGGGTCCCCACACGTGTGGAGGTTGCACCAGGCACAGTCTGGCCCCACCCACCTCCTCCCCTTACATGCATCTCATGGTGCTGTTCGTGCAAGTGGTGCCGAGTGTCACTAGCAGCTGTTTCACCATGCTGGAAGGTGTGGCCAGGGTGTGTCTGGACTGGGGCTTCTGGTTGTGTGGCTGGGTCACTACCAGCTGTGGTGGGGATGGTTACCACCACTCCATGCCCCAGTGTGTGTGCGCTGCTGGGTACTTACAGGAGAGCCCCTTGATGAGTTCCACCGATGCCCTGCTGGCTGTCACCTAGCTGGACAACTGTGATGGTATGTCCATCATGAGCTCCCTGTCACTGGAGTACTTGGAGGGCAGCTCCAGCTTGGTCTCTGACATGTGTTTCAGCCATGGGGTCTCAGCTGAGCCTCTGCCTCCACCTCGACCTCAGGATGAGGCTTGTCCACCACAGTGTTGAGGACCAATGGGGGGGGGGAGTTTTCTGGGGCCTGAGGAGGCTCTGTAGCTCCCAGTGAAAGGGGAAGATGGCAGATCCTGCCTCTGACTGGCTGGCTGCATCCTGGGCCCAGGTGTACCCCTGCCTGAGCTCCTTTACTTTGGAGCACTTTTCTTCCTCGCTCCAAGCAAGGTGTCCCAAGCAGCCAAGCCAGTGGCCAGCTGAGCAAAGGTGGCCACATTCTGCTGCTTCCTGGATGTATCCCAGCAGACTACCTCATCCTGCCACAGCCCAAGGAGGTCCTGGAGTTCTAGCTCTGTCCAGGGTAGGGCCCTCTTCTTGCTGGCCTGGGTGGTATCTTGTGAGCCCTTGGGTGGCTCACTGGGGGACCCCTGGGGATCACAGAGCTGCTGGTTACTGGTCATCGGTTGGTCTGGGTCAGTCTGTCAGCTCCAGGGATGGCTCTGAGGGCGTGGTGCTGAGTAGCTACTGTACCTGCTCCAGCCATACCCTCAGCTTCCTGCCATGGGGTCTCCAGAGCTCCATGTTGGCTTTAACATGGCCAGATGCAAGAAGCATAGAGATCTGCTAGCACTGGTCAGGCATCTCCACGTGCCGGCTGGCCAGTGCCATGGAGGACCCCTCTTTTGAAAGAGTGGCCCACAGAAGCTGTGTCTACATTAGCAAGTTCTTTCAAAAGATTTTTTGAAAGAAGGGGGCTCTTTTGAAAGATCCAGTGGAGTGTCTACATACAAAAAGCATCCTTTTGAAAGTAAATCAAAGAATGTATCACACCTTTCAAAATCACTCTTCCTTTCCCATTTCATGAACAGCATCGCCTTTTGAAAGCTTCCTATGAAAGAAAACATGTAGATGCTCCGCAGGCCCTTTTTTTTGAAAGAGCTTTTCCTAATGAGGCCTGATTTTTTTGACCCCTAATCTGTTCTTTCAAAAGAATGGGAACTGTGTGGACACTCTCTTTCGAAAGAGCAGATTACTATTTTGATCTGCTTTTTTGTGTGTGGATGCAGTCTTTCGAAAGAAGTTCTTTTGGAAGAGATCGTTTTGGAAGGGCTCCTTTCAAAAGAGCTCAGTAGTGTAGGTGTAGCCGGAGTATCTCTTCACATTTTCTTTTGAAACAGTTTTTCAGAAGAAGGTCTTCTTCCTGATCTGGAACCAGAAAAGTGTCCCTGAAAGAACTGGCACATTCGTTCGATTTACATTCTTTCACTTTACTCCATGGGATCTTTTGAGAGTGCCCTGGCTCTTCTGAAAAGTCTTGCTAGTGTAGATGAGGCCCTCATTCCTGGACTTCTAGGGATGGGTATGAGTAACAAATGAAGTAATTTTAATGAAAAAGGCATTTCAGCAACTTAAAGGCTACGTCTACACGTGCATGCTACATCGAAATAGCTTATTTCGATGTAGCAACATCGAAATAGTCTATTTCGATGAATAACATTTACATGTCCTCCAGGGCTGGCAACGTCGATGTTCAACTTCAACGTTGGGCAGCACCACATCGAAATAGGCGCTGTGAGGGAACGTCTACATGCCAAAGTAGCACACATCAAAATAAGGGTGCCAGGAACAGCTGCAGACAGGGTCACAGGGCGGACTCAACAGCAAGCCGCTCCCTTAAAGGGCCCCTCCCAGACACAGTTGCACTAAACAACACAAGATCCACAGAGCCGACAACTGGTTGCAGACCCTGTGCATGCAGCATGGATCCCCAGCTGCGGCAGCAGCAGCCAGAAGCCCTGGGCTAAGGGCTGCTGCACACGGTGACCATACAGCCCCGCAGTGGCTGGAGATACAGCGTCTCTCAACCCCTCAGCTGATGGCCGCCATGGCGGACCCCGCTATTTCGATGTTGTGGGACGCGGATCATCTACACGTGCCCTACTTCGACATTCAACGGCGAAGTAGGGCGCTATTCCCATCCCCTCATGGGGTTAGCGACTTCAACATCTCACCGCCTAATGTCGATTTCAACTTCAAAATAGTGCCCAACACTTGTAGCCGTGACGGGCGCTATTTCGAAGTTGGCACCGCTACGTGCACGTGTAGACGCGGCCAAAGTGATACAAAAGCATAACAGACTTTGAGTCTTCCTTAGAAAGAGCATAAAATCCAAAAATTAAAAAAACAGCATGTGAAGTCTTATGTAGGAGCACAAGAAATGTATTTGTGATTTCCTGGCAAATACTTCATTAAGTAGATGTCCATTTTAGAAGTGGATGTCTTTCTTCGTAAGGAGTCTGGGGCAATTTGCACAACTATCATGGCTTCAATGACATTAAGAAAATGAAGTATGAAAAATCTTTCCATCCCAATTTATTATCCTGTTGTATCCCTTTTTAATTTGCTGAGGTTATACCAGGTCTGTGGATATATACTATTTGAAGTAAAAATATTTCCAGGTAATAACAGATACATTTGATTGTCTTTCTTCTAACTCCAGCAAAAGATACACCAATTTGCCAAGACCCTGTTGCCAAAGCTTCAGTCTGGAGAACATATGGTAGAATGAATTCCAATTTCAGATAAAGATATGGTGCCAGAGGTGGTATACTAATTCAAATCCCTGTCCATTACCATTTTTAGTAGCTTCTCCATTACTCAGGAATACATATGCATTGTGTAAGAAGAGAAAGCTGATGGCAATTCTGGTACCTACAGACACGACAGATTTGAATCAGAATCTGAATACTCACCCAGAGAGTCTGTTTTAGGATTAGAAAATGCGAATGAGGAAAATAATCAAAATTTGAGTATGCCTCATGTCAAAAGTAGGGACAATATAGTTATGGGGAGGGTGCATCTGGTGGAGGAACAAATACAGCCCTACAACTTCCATTTTGCTGTTTGATCTGAGTGCAGTAGCAACGCTCTGGCCATTCCCCAAAGGTTCTACACTTCTAGGCTATGTCTACACAACATTCCCCTTTCAGAGGAGGAATGCAAATTCAAATAATTGAAAATGCAATGAAGTGCTGATTTACAAATTTTGCACCTCATTTGCATAATCTCATGTGACTGTGTTTCTGGAAAAGGCTTTTCTGAAAAGAAAACCAGCCATGTAGAAAGGTTTCCTTCAGGAAAAATTGAATAAATAAATAAATCAATAAATCAGAAGAACCCTTCTTTCTGTTTTGTTTCAGGAAGAAGGGTTCTTTCAAAAACTTTTCTTTTTTCCATGAAGGACCCCTGTCCACACAGCTGTTTCTGTTTTCAGAAAAGCCTCTTCCAGTAATGTGATCGCATGAGATTATGCAAATGAGGCACGAGATTTGTAAATCACTGCTTCATTTTCTCTTTTGATCACCCTCATTTACATTCCTCCTCTGAAAGGGGAAGGCAGGGTAAAGGCAGCCCTCGTGGAGAGTGTTTGCCTCACAGGCTTGCTGTGCTCCACCACACCAACACTTTCGCTTTTTTATAAACAAGGGTCATGGCCTACTAAGCCATTCTCATAACAGGTTAGTCCATAGTTTGGGCTGAAAGCCCCTTTATCACTCAGTTTCCCTTCTCAGGGGTTGGGGTTGGTAGGATTGCGGGAATCCCAGGCCAGGCCCACTCTCTACTTCAGGGTTCTGGCCCAGGGACCCACAGGCAGCAGCAACAGATGGAGTTTAATCTGTTCTCAGTCCGGCAGTTTTTTACCTGGGCCACTTGCACAAATGATCCTTCCCGGTATCTTTCCTCTGGTACCTGAGAAAGTCCATCCTCCTCTTCTTCTTCATCCTCCTCCTCCACAGCATCCTCAGCTCTCATCCGGGCACCTTTTTGCTCTCAGACTTGGTCTACACTAGGAAACAAAGTCAATCCCAGATATGCAATTCTAGGTATGCCATTAGCGTAGCTAGAATTGACGTATCAGGACTGATTTTTGTTCCCTAGTGTACATGAGGGCTCTTTGTGCTTGTGCTGATGTCCCTTACTCCACTTGATAGCGTGGACTACCAGGGTTAATAGCCAAGACCAGAGAGATCAGTTTTGCCACATCTTCACACACGCAACAAAATTGATCTCTGGAAGATCAATTGTGGTGCGTTGAAACCTCTGTAACTATAGACATACCCTCAGACCTTACCTCCTGCCATGCCTACAGGGAGGGCTTTTAAACAAACCCCAGAAGGCCTTACTGGACTGTAGATGCACTGGTTAGCACCTGACTACTTCTGACAAGCTCTTAATTGTCCCCAGATAGCTGCTTGATTGTGTGATGCTAGGCTCAGCTGTGATTATTCAGGGAAGTGGGTGCTATCTGGGGTTCTCTCTCAGTGTCTGCCTCTGGTTCCCTTGTTTTAAGCCTGTGACCTGCGCTCCTGCCCATTTTCTCATTAATAGCTCCAAGCAAGAAACAACCGAAAAAAACAAGAAAATGACAAGTGCTCCACTGGAAATCACATTACATTTGAAAATAGTCACTGGTGTTAGCTGTGAGGCTTATAGTTTGGAGAGAGGAGGGTTTTTTAATTGTAATGAGAAAGGTGTATTGATTACTGATTGTCCCAGTTCTGTACTGCAAAGTAGTCTAAGTGCTGTGCTAATAAAGTGATAGTTACCTTCCCACCACATCTAACAATGACATTCTACTATATGCCAGACTTTGCTTTAGGTACCAGAGAGAACCCTCTTTTACATCAAGTTTTGGAGAACACCAGTCATTTGCCATTTCTGTTAAATTTTACTTAATCATTTGATTCATTATTTCAGCCATTGTCCAGGCAATTGGCAGTTTCGAGAATCAGAGTTTCTATTTAAGCAGTGTGTCCAAAAACAATGAAGTTTTAAAACTTCAATGAGCATTGACACAACACTACAGCTGAAACTACCCCTCCAGGGACTACTGATTGAAGAAATTAAACAAACATTTTTTAAAAATAACTTTAAAATTGCTAATAAACCATGCTCCAAATATAAAACTGTGCATCAATGCACCATTAATCAAGCTCTTCTTTATATTTTTAGCAATATTACAAAATAGATTTCTCATTTACAATTTTATCTGCTCCCAGCAGCTATAGAAAAAGTGATTCAATTGAGAGTACAAAGATATAAAGATAACTTGGGTCTTGAGAGTTCCCCATGTTATAATCAAATACACTGCTGGAAAATTACTTGTATGCTTAAGTGACAGAAAATAGAATTGTAGCCTCAGTTTCTTGATCTGAATTTTCAGAAGTGACAGGTAGATCTGGTAAAAAAGAAATAGTTAAAGGCACTTTTCAATGGAAAACTGGCTTTAAACATTTTTCAGCAAAAAATACCTGCTAATAACAAGTATCATAGGGGTAGTGGAGTTACGCTGTATTTGCAAAAACAACTAGAAGTCCTGTGGCATCTTATAGTCTGTAAAATACATTGGAGTATAAACTTTCGTGGGCAAAGATCCACTTCGTCAGATGATAGAATCTAACAAAGTGGGTCTTTGCTCCTGAAAGCTTATGTTCCAATATATCTTTTAACCTAAAAGGTGCCACGGGACTTATTGCTGTTTCTGCTTATAGCAGATACTTTCACATTTTTCATTTAAAATAATCTGAAAGATTAAAAAAAATTATTTGGTTAAGAGCCAAAGTATTTCAGCCCCAAACTGAAATATCTCTATTTGTAAATGATGCCCCAGTGCCTCTCCAGCCTGACTTCCATCTCCCAAGGAATGTAGACAAGGCCATGGGGTTCTCATTATACCATCCCAAGAGGAGAGATGATGATGCATCATGGGAGATGTAGTCAGTCCAAGGAACCTGGTCCTTAGAAGAGAATGGGAATATAAGGCATCCCAACTACAATTCTCATGAGGTGGTCAAGTGGTATTTGAAAAACAGAATATTTCTGTCTTTGATTTTTTGCTGAAATGTCAATATTTTTCATAGTCAAGAAGTCGTTTGGCACCTTATAGATGAGCAGATATTTTGGAGCACAAGCTTTCATGAGCAAAGACCCACTTTATCAGACGAAGCAGGTCTTTGTCCACAAAAGCTTATGCTCCAAAATACGTTAGTCTATAAGGTGCCAAAGGACTTGTTGTTGTTTTGGAAGATACCTTCTTATTGTTTTGCTTGGCTACCTCTCTGATATTTTTCATGGTGGACAACAATGTTCTCTGACCAATTTCAGTGAGCTGTGATTTATGGTGCTTCAGTTTATAGTCTTCAGTTCAAATGAAGACCACCCTAACAAGGCTAACTTTCAGAAGACAAGTGCTCAAAACTTCTGTTAAATCAGGGCCCTTTAGGTTGTTTTATGTTGGAAACCCCAAAAACTGAGGTGCCCAAAATCACTAGTTACTTGTTTGAAATTCAGGCTTATGAGATTAATCCCATTCATTGCAGTCCGATTGCCTTCAGTGATGCAGAATCAGGCCTTATATCTGTAAAATATATATTTGAAGTTTGTTATTAAATGAGCACTGTCATATTCATTATTTTCTTCTTCCTCTCAGCAATACACGGTACTAATCATACACAGGAGTAATCATTAAAAAGTTCAAAAGATGATACACAAACAGCACTGCCAACATAATATGCTTTGTTTGCTATGAGCAGCTGCTGTGCAGTCTATAAATGGATAGCAACTATGACCCTTCTTACAGTAGATGCTTAGAAACTCAGATGCAATCAGCATTTCAAAATAAGATTTAACACCATTTTAAAAAATATATTTATTTTATTAATTTGGTATCTGTTAGTGGAAACTACAAATTTTGACTCAAACAATTTTCTGGACAAAGGACAAACTCCCTTTATTAAAATAGGAGATACTGAAGTACCGTCTGAGCTTTAAAATTTTGAAGGCAGGGAGAAGGACGATAGACTCCTGCTAATTTCATTGAAACATTCTTTTCTGCTGAAAATTACCAATATATTCTCTCAAAATTAAAGCAGACTCTACAGTACTGAACACCTTTGTTGGAATGGACAGAATTTCCCCTAGAATATGCAATCAGCTACAACTTCAGGGGAAGCTTCTGTTCCCAGCCAGGAAAGTCTATGAAAGGTTGACCTGAGGAGTATAGTGACACTATCCAGTATTCATACTGCTTTTCTCCTGGATTTCTTCATCCCACTTAATTCTATTACAAAGCTATGCAATAAATAGGACACAAATTGCTACAATATACCATACAGAACCCCAAGACACATGAGTGTTTAGGCAAACAAACCCATCATAAGTATACAAAGTAGCATTAAAAGATTTCATTCTTGTTCCCAGTGTTTTCAGGGGCACTGTTGACTACCAGCCCAACTCACCCCAAACAAGAGAATGGGGGACTACAATAAACAGTGTTCCTGATCTTCCTCCACTAGAAAAAGCATCTCAGGACCCTTAAATCCCACTACAATTAAACCCTGTGTCTACACGTGTCCCTTCCTTTCGAAAAGGGCATGTTAATGAGTGGGTTCGAAAGATGCTAATGAGGCACTGCAATGTGTATGCAGCGCCTCATTAGTATAATGACGGCCGCAACGACTTGAAAGTGCGGCTTTTCGAATTGCGTGCTGCCCATGGAGACAAGACCTTCCAAAAGGACCCGCCCCAGTTTTCAAAAGCCCTTCTTCTGATTACCAAATAGGAAGAAGGGCTTTCGAAAACTGGGGGGGGGATCCTTTTGGAAGGTCCCGTCTCCACGGGCGGCGCACGATTCGAAAAGCTACACTTTCAAATCACTGCGGCCGCCGTTATACTAATGAGGCGCTGCATACACATTGCAGCACCTCATTAGCATCTTTCAAACCCACTCATTAACATGCCCCTTTCGAAGGGAAGGGGCACATGTAGACCCAGCCAAAGAGAATAAATCCATAGGGTCAGATTACATTGCTGTTGAAGTAAACTCCCTTCCCACTGAAATAGGAACATGAATAGGCCTTCAATGGTAGTTTGGACACATAAATTCCCAAAGAACATTTCTACCTCCTCAACCCATCAAAACTCAAAAAAAAAGATTTCCTACTTTGACAAAAGTCCCTGATCATTCAAAGCAGAAAATTTTCTGGAAACTGAAGAAACAGATGCACACAAAAAGAGAAGAAATTAAGAAGATTGCTGGCTAGAATAGAAAAGATATATCACTTCCATTCTAGCTGTATACTTCTTCCTTCAATTTCAACTTTGAGTTTCAAGTTAAACTTCAGGAAGGGAGAGAAGGAGGGAGAAAAAATGTAACTGATTTTTCAGTCTGTAACAGTCCAGTTCAATTAAAGGAGAACAGGTTTGTTATTGTGCATTTACTGTTCAGGAAATGTATTGTAAAATACTGACTTGAAACTATTATGTATTTTTTCCACACACTTCTGAAAATGTTCTTCAATCCAGACATAGCTTTCTTCCAATCTCTTCCATCTTCACTTGAATAGACTATTAGATATGGCACATTGGGGTACTTAGGCGGACAAAGGATAGCAAGGGCAAGATCACTAGGTTCTTTTTCACTTTATAAATAGAATTTTAATTATACCCTAAGAACAAAAACAGTGGATTAGCCATTTGAATAACCACTGTATTCACGAATGCTTAGCAACCATTTGAATTGTGCAATACCATATTTTGCATACCTCAATTGCTTGCAATTTGCTTGTTACATATTTGAATTCTGATGGGATTTTTTTTAAAGTTAGCATTGTAAACCATTTCAATCATCAGTTTAAATCTGTTGTTTCCTGACCAAATACAAAGGGTGAGAAAATGCACCCAATTACATTTGAAATGTTGAACTAGCCAAATCTGCAGTGACAACTTTTCTTTGATATAATATTAAAATGCAGTTCTGAGATCTTTCAGATTAACTAACATGAAAGTTTGGATTTCCACATAAGCTTTTTAAGAAATTTAAAAGGAGAAACTTAAGCATGCATAATGCTACAGGATTCAAAGAGATTGCTTTTTCAAGATCAGTACTTATAAGTAATCCAAACTCGACATGCTGCATGTTGAAACTGCATCTGTAATTTGATTTTTATTTAAAATTCTTCTTCATATTTATTATTTATTCTACATCTTCACTCTCACCAAAGATGCTTTAACTGTTCCCTTGTTACCTGCAAAAAACAATCAAAGAATAAAAGCCATGTCACCTTAGAATATTTAGTTAGGTCTTGATTTTAAAACCATGCACATGCTTAATTTTACACATCATGAGTAATCCAGTAGACTTCAGTGGAGATACTTGCATGAATAAAATTAAGAATGTTCACAGATATTTTCACATTTGGCAGCTAAGGTTTCATTTTTCAGACATACATAGCTTTGCACAGTCATGGCTGCAGAAACTTTACAGAGGTTTAGCTACGACAGACCTAATACTGAATATGGACAAAGTAATATTTTTGTTCCATCACCTTGCTCAGATCTCTGACCATGTCTTCTAGGTCTTTTACAAAAGATGTGGACAAGTCTACTCTTTTCGTGTACATAAAGTGTCCTATTGCTCTAGAATGCTCTACTAAAGCTCTACTAAAGCCTGTTCAGAGATTTCAATTAGATGTAGGTGCCACTAGAACCCAGATTTTAAAGATACTTAGGAGTTGCTCTGTTCTTTGATGTAACAATCCAAGTGACTTAGGAGCCAAAGCCACATTTTCAAATTGATTTAGTCCTTAGGAACCCAATCTCATTAAAAAATAAAGACTCAGGCACCTATGCAGACAGGACAAAAATGATCAGATACGTTGTTCATTCACAGAAAAATGCAGTTTCAATTAATTTGAAAATATTCATGAATTTGCCATACATTTGGTGAATAATTTCAGCCCAAAATTGTTCTTCACTATAGGTTAACAAAATAACAGCAACAAACAGCACTCATCATTATGCCAGTGGTTAAAGGCCCTCATCTTAAAGATGGGAGACCCCGGTTTAAATAATTGTTTTCCCCCTTCACTACGTTAGAGCCCTAACCAAAAGTTTCCATATAAAGGGAAATCCAGAAGGGGGATTTCCTTTAGAAGAACCCCCATTTCCTTCCAAAGGAGCCCCGTCTACAGGGCAGCTTTTGCTTCCAGAAGGGGGTCTTTCAGAAGCAAGATCTCACAGCAATATGCTAATGAGGGGTGAGATATTTCAATCTATGCCTCATTTGCATCTTGCATTCTGGTCATTACCACACCCTTTCCAGATGGGGAAGGGAGTAAACACGGTCTAATTGGGCCAAAGAGAGAGAGAATGGCTCTATAGTAAGAATTTGACTTCTCCACACCACACACACAGACACACGTCTATCTACGGAAAAGTCACTAACACAAGGGCTGCTACATTCCAAAATTCCTAAAATTCCTCTAGACTACTATGTGTAAAAATTATATTTGAGAGTTATTTATATTATAGTTATAGTTATAAAATTATATTTTATAGTGTAAAAATTATATTTGAGAATGATACCATATGACTATTTTCTCTCATTGCACCAAATATAATCTATCCTTTGTGCATCATGCATTAAATATTCTTGTCGTTTTATTCAAATTAGCACATCGTCATTCAGATCAGATCAATTTAAGCACTCCATCTGTCACTAAAAATTTAGGGGTCTATTCTCATCATAATATGTGGGGAGTTATGCATGCAAATTCCTGAACATCAAAATGACTTTATACCCAAAAGAATATTAAAATATTAGGAATTACAATCGAAGCAGCAAATCTCATGTCTCTAACTTTCTAACTCTCAACCTTTTTGCTCAAAACTTCATTGTAGGAGGAAGGAAGATACATTTAATGGGCAAAACAAAGAAATTTGAAAAAAAGTTTGCTTTTACAACAGGAGACAATGTCTGTAACTCCTACTTATAAATCTAACCACATAAATTACCTACTGAACAATGCAGACATAAGCATATCAGCATCTACCCAACCCCAGTCAGAGCTCAGACACCAGGGTCAGCATGTAACAGCTAGAAAAAGGTCCATTTTTGCAATGACTTCCAAATAAATCTAAGCCTAGTGAAATCAGTTGGAGTCAATGTCTAAATACCTTCAGAAATATGGCCCAAAGCTACTGGAAAAATGAATAAAAATTACAAAATATTCCAAGCATGTAAAATAAATAAATATCATAGAAGCTGATTTTCTGTTTATCAGTATGGGTGAACATATTGTACTAATCCAGCATATAGGGACCACATCATTTATTAGTGAGTAAGAAGATGCCCATAATTGATTGGAAAATAATCACACAACACTTTTACCAGGGCTATTTCAAGCACGGTGTTTCATTCCTGCTACCCCTCATGATGAGATCAGTAGCACAAAGTTTGAAATAAATTACCTTGAAATAATTTATGCAAGTTCTGTTGTGCCAATTGCATAAATTATTTCAGATTAAGGCTACAGTGTAGCCCTAGCCTAAATGTTTAATGCCTATTTGGGTTGAAGGCAGTATAGATTTTTAAATGGTTACCTTATGTTTTAATTTTTTCTAAATTTTGAATTAAAGAGAAAAAAACTTACCTACACACAATCCTGTGTTTTTAAAATTGTATCTCAACCTCTTGCAGCGGCTTTTTTAAATTTTCAGCCCTGCCGGTTAAGACTCATCAGATCACGGAAAGAACTGGGAATTGCTTCAGTTTCCTAGCACCGTGAATGTACTCCAGTGAAAGCCCTTGACACACACTTGATTCGTGCTGAAGTTCTCCATGTTTAAGACAGCCCAGAACTATGGCTGATGTTCCAAATTTTAGCATAAGAATCTGATAGCCTTCTTTAAGCAGAATAGTATCTTCTTCCAGTAATATCCTTATGATGTTAAGGGGTGTGGAAATAAGTGTTAGATTGTTGGAACAAAGTCTGGACACCGTGTATGAAATAAGCATTAGGGTTTATTGCACACAGCTGGTGGGCTATCACCTCACATGTTAGGTTCAGTGATCACCGTCAGACAATAGGTTATAATCAAATATATAGGTTAGTGATGGGCGGGGGGAAACTACATGGGTGTTACCCTAGCCTGGATAGGTGCTAGCTGCAAGACGAAATGAGCACAATAACCCAATAATCTAAAAATGTTACAGAGTATCCCCGCTCATAGCTTATAGAACATCTTATCTCTAGTACAGGTGGTTTTCCTTAACAAGTTATTAAACAAAACAGACATGGAATAACATATTTGTGTCAAACTGGACGGATGCTGCATCTACAAGAGCAATGGCGGCACCTCCACACTGGTACATCCAGGGGTGCTCATCTAGAGAATTAAAGCAAAAGACGTTAACAGCATAAGGCAATAACATATTTGTTTTGAATATCAGTCTGGGATGGCAAAGGAGAGAATGCTGTAACTTTGTTCTGTTATGCAGGGCGTCTCTTTGGAATGTGGTTGTCGGGGCAACTATACCTCCCTTTCAACTCCAAGGTCCTTCCCAAGCTGGGATGTCCTTCCCTGGGTCTTGTGAGTGAGATGAGGGAGGGAGGTCCAGCAGGAGAGCTTTCCACTCATGCTAACTGGGCTTCTGTATGATAGGACTATAGGTCTACTCCAGACTTTAAGAATTGAATAGGGGGTCTTTAGCGCAAACTATGGCCTGCCTCAGGAATTTTCACCCTACATAGATCAAACATAGATCAAACATCAAAGTATCTAAAAGAGTCCTCGAAAAGGGTCAGGTAATTTCTGCCCCTGTTCAAACCATGTGTTAATATGTCAAATTTCAATACAAATGGTGGTTTAAACAGGGACAGAAATTACCTGACCCCTTACAAGGACTCTTTTACATACTGCGATGTTTGCTCCAACACTTACTTCCCCCCCAACCCCTTCCTCTTGCTCTTCTAACTTATTGACCAACAATTATAACAATCGTTCTCATTTGTCATCCTTGATAACAATTTTTGGATCTCTGAGTTTTATCTATTGAGTCTGGTCCAGTAGGACTGTAGATCTGTCCCATGAAAGGTGATCACTGAATAAATTATTTTATTAGTCTTTAAAGTGCTGCTTGACTGCTTTTTTGTTTTCTTATGGAATAAGATTAATACTATGCAATTGTTTGTGTGTTATTGTATGTAATTTTTCTAGGGACTTGACCAATGTTAGTACTATCAAAGGATTTTGGGGGACAATGCAAGAGAAGAGGATTTCCTAGGAAATATGTGGGGATGAGGGGGAAGCAAATGACCCCCATTGAATCCACCTTTTTGAGGATAGGATCTGGAGAAGAAAACCTGTTGTCTACTAATTACACTCATCCCTCATTGAATGAGTACTTTACTAACGAGGCCTCACTTAAAGGAGGAACACCTTTACTTACCTTTATTCACTCAACAAGTGAATTCCCACGCTAATATGAGGTTAATCCCCTCCCCCGGCTCCAACCTGCCCGAGTCTGACCCCCTGCCACCCACGCAGTCCTAACCTGCGGCAGCCTGACCCCTCCCCTGCTGGCCCCACAGCAGCCTGACAACCCCCCCCCGCCCACTGGCCCCACAGCAGCCTGACCCACACCACTCCGCAGCAGCCTGCTCCCCCCCCAGTACTTCTGCCGGCCCAGCAGCAGCCTGACACCCCCTCCCCCCCATCGCCCCGCAGCAGCCTGTACCTCTGCCAGCCCCACGGCAGCTGATCTCCCCTGCCCTCCACCAGCCCCACAGCAGCAGAATGCCCCACCCTTCACCTCTGTGTGGCAGCCTGATCCCCCTGCCCTCTGCCAGCCCCGCAGCAGCACGATCCCCCTGCCCTCCCACACCCTGTGGCAGCCTGATCCCCGCCTCCCCTCCCCGCCAGCCCAATAGACCTAACCCACCAGCCCGACCCATCCCCAACCCTGCTGGACCACACAAATAACCTTCAGCAGCCTGAACCCCCCACCCGTCCCATGGATCCAAGTGGCCACCGGGTATTAACCGTCCCTCCCATTCATGGCCCCAAACTGTCACCAGATTTTAAGCCTCTCCAACCCCCCAACCCAAGGTTCACTTAATTTTCACAAGCAGCAACACTAGCTGCTGCTTCTTTGCCCAGCTTTAGGAACCAATCAGAGACTTTTATGTATATTTTAATGGTAATTTAGTGTCCCTCTTATGAGCTTTCGCCTATGAGCATGAAGTGGGGAACCAATTGTGCTCGTAGAGTGAGGGATGAGTGTACCTGCTTCCAGAAACTCCAGATCCCCTGAGTGGACTAAACATGGTGAGTGTGTTTGTTCTGAGCTGAAGCTGTAATGAACTTGTAGCCACAAAGGAACCCCCATGGATAGGAGTAGAAGGATTGCTTCTGCCAGAGTCCATGTTAAGATTGGGAGAGTCTCTGCTAAGTATATCATCATATATGCAGGACCATTTATTGTTTTTTATATGTCCCATCTGCACTGCTTTTGACCTTAAAATAATTTTGCCTCAAAAGAATTTTGTGATCACTGACACCTATTGGAGATCACTTTCTTATTGGGCTCTCAAGAGAAAGAAAGCAGGTGTGCTTGGGCAGATCAGCTCTGCTGGGAATAATAGTGTAGGGAGCTAACTATGGAGTCTTGAAATAGCCAGACTGAATAGAGTGAGAGACAGGTCTCCATCCAAGATAAGCAATGGCTGGGGCATGGAAGCCTGAGAGCAGTTAGCCTTGCTGTGCTGCTGAGGGGTACTACAGATTTAGTCACCATGAAATATAACCTGAAGAGTCCCAAGGTAATCAGACCACAGGCATTATATATATGAGCGCCCACAGTGTCTGCTCAGACTTGTGGAAGTTGGACTAGGGAGAATAAATTAGCACAACAGCAACAGCAGCCACAGGGCACTGGAATAAATATGTCCAAAACTTAGTAATGTGATACAAGAGTAGCCAGTCAGGTTTGCCCCTTGTGCTTATGTCCCTTTGTGATTGAGGGGTCTGTAGAATACATTTATCTGTGTACCTCCCTTTGCATGTCATAACCATAATCTTTCACGTACAGTTCTCAGTAAGTAAAGGAGTAAAAGCAAAAGAGCAAATCCTGATATCCTTTATAGATTAAAGCTCCTATCAGTGATAGAAATTGGTCACTACATTCTAACTGCTTTGTGTGAAAAAACTGCGATGTAATATTAATCCTCAGTTGAGAAACCAGAATTGGGTCATTGTTTCTACTACCTATGGGTAGATTCAGAATTAAATAATCCAGTTTCAAAATTGTAAAGATCATGTTTCTTGATACATGAAGGGAAAAAGTCTAAAGTGTAGATTTTATTATTTCCAGTTACTGCAGCACTGAGAATTATGTTTTTGGCATTTAAGGAAGACAGACGAAAAGATTTTGGAAGAGGCATGAAAGCTAACCAAGCACATCAAAGACTGTACGACCTATGATTAAAAGAATTTTTAAAGCAAGCAGACAAATGTGACTGGTTAGGGTAATCAGAGATCAAACTTTTCTTATACCTGAACTTTCATACAGATTGTTCCACAGTGCAAGAGTGTCATCTAAAAGTCTCATGTTTAAAGCCCTGAGCTCTGTACTGTAAAAACCTAGGAACAGGTATAATGAAAGCCTTGCACAAGAATGAAAGTAGCGCATTTTACAGCCTTTACAAAAATCTTGTTACATAGCACTCTATCACTGAAATCTAGAGAATATTTAAATGGTACTTGACATATACCAGCAGCGGGATGAAAGTTGTCAGCTCAGTGAGGAATCCAGATAGCACATCTGCAATGGGCATTAATAAAATACAATACAATAAAATATAATACCATGGTAACATCATTCTGTAGCTGTGGGCATGCTGTGACTGCTCACTGTACCAAATATGATCGCTTCACTCTCATCTTGTCCTCCGCACATCTGCTTATTCTTCTGCATTTGTCTTTCATTGTATATTTAGTTCTGAGAGACAAGGAGGCTTTTGTTGTTGTCAGCAGTGCCAACAGCCACCGGCAGCTTGGGGGAGGGTTGGAAGGGGGCCTGTATCTGTGCCAGAGAAGGGGTAGGTCAAAGGACAGTAGGGGCTGGGCTTAGGGCATTTGGCCCTCAGGACTGGCCAGATCACAGTGCTGCTCGCCCTCCCACCCCCTATCATACACACACAGCCACGCACTGCAGTGCTGCCATGACAATTCAAAGGGGAATGCAGTTCCATTCACCTCTGCTGCCAAAGTAGCAGTAGTGGTGGCCAGAGCTCTGGGCCCCTTTGAAACACCAGGCAGGGGACAACTGCCCCCTTGCTCCCCCTCCCATTGGCCAGCCTGATTGTTGATTTGTTAAGCACATATGTACAGTGTCTAACATAATGGTATCATGGTTTATAACAGGGTGCTTTGATTCTATTTCAACAGAAATATTGTTTATAATTTTAGTTCCCTGTACTGTAATACACATGCTGAATATATGAGAGATTCATTTAATTTTAATACACCACTCATGGGCAGTTTCTACACAAGCCACTTTTTCTGAACGTGGCATGCTAATAAACGGCCTGAAAAATGCTAATGAGGTGTGCATGCAAATTTCCGGCCTCATTAGCATACAGTCACATGATTTGGAGTCCGGAAGAAGCTCTTGCGGACTCCAAAACAGCATGTAGAGGCATGGCCCCTGGAGGATCTCCCAGAAGGAAATCCTGCTTCCGGAAGCCCAAAGAAGGGGCTTCCAGAAGGAGGATTTCCTTCTGGGAGATCCCCCAGGGGCCGTACCTCTACATGCGCTGTTTTGGAGTCCGGAAGAGCTTCTTCCAGACTCCAAATCATGTGACTGTATGCTAATGAGGCCAGAAATTTGCATGCACGTTTCCTTAGCATTTTTGGGCTGTTTATTTGTATGCCACTTTCAGAAAAAGTTGCATGTGTAGAAATGGCCATGGTGCTTAAAAACAAGCAACTGCTTATATCTTTTCAGAAGTAGTTTATTTTTTCCATCCGAAGATAGTGGCTAGTAATGACTTACCTTTCAGAGGCGGGGTAGGGAAAGGCGGGAATGCTTTCATATTTAATAGACCTGGTTAGGATACTATTTAAGAACTTAGAACATAAGAACATAAGAATGGCCATACTGGGTCAGACCAAAGGTCCATCCAGCCCAGCATCCCATCTGCTGACGGTGGGCAATGCCAGGTGCCCCAGAGAAGGAGAACAGAAGACAATGATCAAGTGATTTATCTCCTGCCATCCATCTCCTGCCCTTGTTCAGAAGACTAGGGCACCATACTTTATCCCTGGCTAATAGCCATTTATGGACCTAACCTGCAAAAATTTATCAAGCTCTTTTTTAAACCCTAATAGAGTCCTGGCCTTCACAGCCTCCTTGGGCAAGGAGTTCCACAGGTTGACTGTGCGCTATGTGAAGAAAAATTTCCTTTTATTAGTTTTGAACCTACTACCCATCAATTTCATTTGGTGTCCCCTAGTTCTTGTATTATGGGAAAAGTTAAATAATTTTTCTATATTCACTTTCTCCACGCCATTCATGATTTTAAATACCTCTATCATATCGCCCCTCAATCGCCTCTTTTCCAAACTGAAAAGTCCCAGTCTCTCTAGCCTCTCCCCATATGGGACCCATTCCAAGCCCCTAATCATCTTGGTCGCCCTTTTCTGAACCTTTTCTAATGCCAATATATCTTTTTTGAGGTGAGGAGACCACATCTGCACGCAGTACTCAAGATGTGGGCGTACCATAGTTTTATATAGGGGAAGTATGATATCTTTTGTCTTATTATCGATCCCTTTTTTAATAATTCCTAACATCCTTAGAAGTCCTTTCTGCTCAAGGATTGTCCATCATGTGATTAATGAAGAAAAGAACTGGGACAATATTACATACATATTTCCAAGAAATTTATTTAAACCAACAAAGGCTTCACAAACTGTGTACAAGATATCCCTTTGCATCTTAGCTCTTCTGATGAAGTACATAGTATGAGTGACAGGCTATCTGAGGCTACATCTACACTGGCAGATGTAAGGGTTGGCAGTCACAGCAGTAAAACTGTTGTTGTGTGTTCACTCTGACAGCTGCCTGTGCAGTAGCATGACCACACTTGTGTCTCCTGCAGCAGCATTTGGAACAGTGCACTCTGGACAGCTATTCCACAGAGCACCTCTTTGTCTTCTGCCACCTGGGTTTATGGGGAGGCCAAGGATGGGCGTTGGGGCGTCCTGGGTCCTGTCCCAATGCTTTGTGGTGCAGCACTTCACATGCTAGCATCTCCTGAACTTACATTCACATTTGGCACTATATTTCAATGTCTCTTGTGCTATGCACTCTGCCTCCTTGGTATGCATGAATGGATCCCAAGCCGTTGAAGAAAAGGCTTATAGACCTCACTAACATATCATGAATGGCAGTTAAGTTATTCCTTAAGCTACAAAGTGAAGAAGAGGAGTCAGGTACCAAACTTGTGATGCATAGTAGCTATGATAGAAGACTGCTTGTGGAATTCACCAATGTGCTGACCATAGAGGAATGCTACTTTTAGACCCAGGAAACGAACATTGAGTAGTGGGATCACATTGTCGTACAAGTCTAGGGTGGCAAGCTGTAGAGTTCAAATGGATGGACAGAGGAGTGAACAGGTATTGTGGGATGGGTAACATAGGCTTGTCACAAAGTAGCAAATAACTGAAGCATCCACACTTTCACCCCAAACTGTATCACTGCAGCAAGCTCCACACCTCTCCTAGAGTGCAGCAGCTGTGGAGTGCCTCATGAATTGCAGTGCTGGGAGCTGTCATTTGCCAGTGTAGATGTGCTCTGAGTCACACATTATGGCTTCTCTTTCTTGACTGGGTATCCTACTTTTATAAAAGAATCAGGGCATATGACAAAGTCACTGGGAAGCTGACTCTCTTAGGAAGAAAGTGTGGAGCAGTTTAGAGAGAGTGACAGAAAATAAATAAGGACTAGCACAGTTTAGAACATTTTAAAATGTTTCCTGTTCTTGTCAGCACAGGAAAGCTCTATATTTAGCTGCAGGCATGGACTTGAGATTGAAAAATAATTGGGTTCCTTCCTGAGGCAAGCAGCCCAAAAGGGCCAAATTCCCCATTGGTGTAACTTGACAACTCTCCATTAAATTAAAAAACATTTAGCTTACCAGCTATATTTATTGGTTGCCTAGCAGAGTTTACACTTAAATTTCTCTGAGCACATTCACACCAAGTAATTTTGTTCACTATCACTCCGAGTCTAGTTCATTTACTTGCCTGCATACCAGAGCTCCCCCTAGGAGATTTTGTGGGCCTGTTCCTAGTCTATCACCAGCAGAAAATCTAGATTCCACACTTGGACAGAATTCAGTGATTTTCAATTCATGTTACACAGCCATTCACCAATTATGCTTTATGATCACTATTGATATGTATGTATAAAGAAAGAACTTCCACTACTAATCTTGTGCTTCCACTACTAATTTTTGCTAATCTTGTGCTTAACTATAGGTTAGGGTCAAAAGAGTGATGAAAGTGACTAGAAGGATTGAGCCTTGGCTTTGTAAACCCAGAGCTGTGAATTCAATTCTTGAGCAGGCAGTTTAGGGGTCTCGGGCAAACAGATTTAAAAAAAAATCTGTCAGGGATGGTGCTTGGTCCTGCCGAGAGGGCAGGGGACTGGATACGATGACCTCTCGAGGTCCCTTCCAGTTGTATGAGATAGGTACCAAATCAGTCACATGGCACACATATATATATATATATATATGATATGCCAAGTGACTGATTTGGTTGGTTCTTCCAATAGCAGTTGAGCAAGAGGAATATTTTAATACAAGGGTAAAGATATTAGCCACTTTAGGAAAGCTAAATTCTTACTGAAGCAATTGTTTCATCAAGAGAAGTAAAATGTTACGACACTCATCACCCATCACTCGACATAAATCCAGCACTCAGAGATTACACTTCTAGAGATTATTTTCATTAATTTCCACTTCAATGTACTATGGTATTATTTTCGACAAGTAGTCCCATCAGAGCTTTGGAGCACTCCCGCTTGGCATGTTACCCTACTGCAATGCCATAAGAGTTTTTAACAGTTCTTTCCTTCAGTCAATTCTGTTTTCATTTTTTCCCCAATGGGGATTAAAAGAATAAAACTTAGTCTTGAGAGCCTTGCTGGAAGGGAAAAAAAATCAACCAAGGGAATTCTAGCAATGTAGAATACAAACTTGGTAGTACTACTGCTAAGGATCTGGGGTTTATAAGTGGATTAATTGAATGAGTCAACAATGCAATCAGTTGCTAAAAATGCTAATATTTTTGGGATCATTAACAAGAATGTCAAACGGAAAACACAGGAGATAGCTGTACAGCTCTTTGCACTAGTGAGGCCTCAGCAGCAGCACTGTGTGCAGTTCTGGGAGACAAACTTTAGGAACAATATGATGAAATTGGAGAGAATCCATAAGACAGCAACAAAAAAAATAAGGTTTAGAAAACCAGTCCTAGAGCGAAAGATTTGAAAAATTGGGCATGTTTAGTCTTGAGAAAAGAAGACTGGATGAACACAATAACAAATTTCAAATACATCAAAGGCTGTTAAAAAAGAGGCTGTGAAATTGTTCTCCAGGTCCACTGGACAACAAGTAATAGGCTTACTCTGCAGCAAACGAGATTTAGGTTAGAGATTAGGAAAACTTTCTAACTATAAGGGTGGTTAAAGCTCTGAAACAGATTTCCAAGGATGGCTGGGGGAATCCTAGTATTCAAGGGGTTTGCTGGTTTTGTATTTTGTTTTTCCAGGACAGGTTAGGCAAATACCTGTCATTCATGGTTTAGATTTACTTAATCCTGGTCCTTTCCAGCCCAATATTTTTATGATTCTAAATACACAGTCAGAGTCAGGTTCTCCACTGCTTTCTTGGTTCCCATCCAACCTAACTGGAACAACTCTCCCCTCAATCTCTACCCTTTTTTCCATAGTGTCCATGGTTTTTGCTTCCTTTTCTTATCTTTTTCTGGGTTTCTTTTCCACTTGTACCTAGACAGAAGGTAGATCTAGGAAGATTTTATAGCTACAGAGAGGTAGACCGTGATAGTTAGATCTTTTTTCCAGAGCGGAAGACGTGGGTCTGACCAATGAAAGCTCATCACCTAATAAATTATTTTGTTAGTCTTTAAAGTGCTACATGACTGCTTTTTCATTGTAGGAAGATTTGAGTTAAATGATTGAACCCAGTTTGGTATATTTGCTTGGAAACGGGACCAAAAAAAATGAAACCCACCTTAATCACTATTGATCTACCTGCAGAGTGGACCAAAGAAAGAGCAAACAATATTTGCTTGTCAAACTGCCATCTAAAAGTAGGGTTTTTTCCTTCATATAGTCAGTGTTGTGCTTATGGTTTAGAGCATTTTAATGAAAACATATATAATAACTGTTAATTACTGAGCCATAAAGTCAAACAAGCATTTTCTAATCAAAATATTTCCCCATCCCTACAGAGCTCTTTCAGCCACTCTCTGACCTCTGACTAGCAAATTTCACCCTTGTAGTTCCCCATTCTCAACTAATCTCATCTTCTTTACAGCCAAAAGTGATGGATCCACATCCCTTTAAAACTGTTGCTCCTGACTATGCTCACAAGCTTATAAAGCATTAATAAAAGAACTTTTCACCAGCCCTCTCTGAGCTGTGACTACATCCTACCTCTGCAGAGATGTCAGCTTCTTCCCACCTGGGAATGAGGAAGCTAAACTCAAACCCTGAACTAAAACTCCAGAACCAAAATTCAAAAGTCAGCTCTCTCTGTGGTGGGGCACTGACCTCCTCCAGTCTCAGTAGGCCACCTTATGAACTCATTATTTATCAGTGATGCCACAACTTAATATATTGTCTTGGATATCGGCTTCTTTTCTTTAACAGGTATCTTTCCACATACTAATGACAAGAGATGGAATTCATCCAGGAAATAGAAGTACTACCTCTTCTCAGGTCTGTTTATTCTAAATGACAATAATCCACCAGGAGTTCATTTGATTTCTGTAGGTCCTTGGTTTGCCATCAATAATAAATAAATAAATAAATAATGTTCCAGTTAGACATCAAAGAATTTGCTCATTAAATTATTGTAGACCACACAGAATTCTTATCAAGTTACTTCTGAAGAGTATGCCATACTAAATCCCCTAAAATATACTGACTTTGTTAGCCTTAGTCTACATGATAGCCCTTACATTTGGTAACCAAACCGTTTCATGTAAAGATTAACCCAGTTATCCTATACTTGAAAGAGAATGCTGTAAGATTTAATTCATATTCTAGCCTCAGCAATCTACTGGGACAGGTTAAGTAATCCATACTAATAATAAGGAGATGAAACCTACATCATGAATGTAAATGATAAAAATTGGCTCTGTTTCGCTACGTCAGATGCAATAATAAATTTAAAATATGTGATATGAACAAATGCTATGTGATCTTATATCCTTATAAAAATCTTGGAAATGGACAAAAGGATAAGTCAGCTGGATGGCTATATACATAATGTTAACTCCTCAATATATTGCTTCTGGGACACTATTTGAAATAAAAATACTATTGTTCTTTGGTTAATAAATGTCAGCTTCTGATGATCAGTAAATATCATTTTAAACAAATATTTAGTTAGCAATTAAATTTAAAGTATAGAAATACATATTTATAATCCTTCTGAAGAAGCTGTGAAAGTGTCCATTTTCCCTTTTAATCATATTTTAAAATTTTGCAAAGAAATGTAGGTAAGTTTTTATAGTTTCTTTTGAAACAGGCTTTTAAAATACCTTCTAATTTTAGTCTAAATGTAGTTCATAGTTTTTTTCCTAAATATATTTATTAAAATCTATCACTGAAAATTAAAATTCAGTTAAAAACATACTTAATTTCTGAATGTTAGAAGCCATTTCTAGACATTAGTACCCCCGGACAAAGCTCTGTTTGGGTACTTTTATTGTTTTACAGAGAGGTGTGTATGTTTTTATTCAATTTAGATTGAGTTGGCCCACTGAAGTGTTATAGTCTACTCCTAGTGAATAAAATTAAGCATATAATCCTAAGGAACAAACACAAAATATGGGACTTCATACCTCAGAAAAATGGTTTGGCCACTGTTGTTTATTTGCTGGGACCTCGGGAGGTAAAGACCTTCCTGACCAGCAGGTAGAGGTAATTGGAGCTCAGTTAGAGAGGGCTGCCAGGCCCTACTTTATACCCATTGGGTCACGTACACTCTTCCTTATCTCAAAAGATGCCAATTGAATTAGACCGTCTCGTGACACTATTTCTCACAGGGAGTTCAAGGATCTAGTTCACACCTGTCAGTTGGAGATAATTTTAGGGCATTCTTTCTTTATGGGCCGGAGGTTTCCTTGTCTGGGACATTTGTATAGGCGGATCAACTGATGGTACTAGCCAAGGGCAGCCTGAGGCCCCAGCTGTCTGTTAGCCCATTTGTCTCTTGTTGTCTGCTTTTGGCCCATTTAGGGTCATTATGTTGCCGTTTGCTCCAGAGCATCAAAAGACTGCCTGAGACAAGCACATCTGCGCTCCCGGGCATTCCAGGGCTGAGCAGTTTATTTTAACCCTGTGGTGCTCTGAAGAACCTAGGAGAGACAAGATGGAGTAGAGCAAAAAGGGGGGGAACTCTGTCTGGCTACATTAACCTAGCCCTTCCCAGAGCCCACACCCCACCTGTGGCTCGCAGAACTGCCCACAGCAGCAGGTGCTGCTTTACACCTGAAGGCATGCCTGTGGTCCAGGTGCCACACTTCTCAGTGTATCTGGGGTCAGGCTGGTGCCCTTGTGGTTAGTCTGCTTCTAGATGTGGTGGGTGCTGCAAGGGCCTGGAAGGGCCCCTCTAGAGCCTGAGGCTCATCCAGTCTCCCATAAGCCCAGCAGCAGGATGCCACCCATGCCCGGGGAGCTGTCTGCTAGGTTAGTGTGGCACGAACTACTGCTGCATGTGGGTCAACATCCCAGGACAACAGCACAAGGTCCTGCCTGAGTCAACTGAGCAACGACCACAGCATGCCCCATCTGCGCCTGCCTCCCGCTCTCTCGGGTGTGCTATGCTGGAGTATTCACCAGAGGGACCCTCACCCAGTTCTGACAGTGCCCAGGATGTGGTCTGGCTGCCAGAGACTGTGTCCAGGGCAAAGACCAGACTGCTGGCTTCTGAGTCAGACTCTAGTGGGGGTTGGGTCTTGGCTGACTCCTCCTCTGTAGGTTCCTGCTGCAATGGGAGGACTCAAGCCCAGTGTCAAGGGACAGGTCAGGAGGTGATGTCTACCTGCCCCAACAGGGTGGTATGCAGCTCCCTGTAGTAGGGGTATGCTGGGGATCCTGTCCCCAAGTGTCAGAAACGTTCCAGGCCCGCACATACACCTGGCTGAGCTCTGTTATTTGTGCCCTGACCTGTTCCAGGGTGCAGCCAGGGTGGCCCCATTCAGCCAGGTCAGTGGCCATGCAGCTATAGATGTCTGCATTCTAGCACCTGGCCTGGGGGTCTTGCAGAGTTTCCTCCTTGGCCCAGAGATCTAGGAAGGCCTCAGTCTGTGTGCCAGACCAGGATGGGACATGCCTCTTGGAGCCCTGGGAGCGTTCTGGGAGCCCTGAGGCTGCTTCTGTGGAGGCCGCATGGGGTCTTGGAATCCCTGCTGCTCTGCCATGTCACTGCTGTGTGGTAAGGTGCAACCGTGAGGAGGTGGGGCACTGCAGCATGCTGCTCAGCTACTCCCACACTCTCAGCTTCCTGCCATGGGGTTCCCTGGACTTCCTACAGCTTTAAGAAGGGCCAAAAGCAGGAACCATAGAGTGCTGATTGCTGTGTACAGGGTGTACACCAGGGCCTGCATGGTGTCCTGGAGGCCTTTTCTGTTGACAGAAAGCCCCCTGGAATGTTCAGACTGGTGTTTTGCTGACAGAGGTCTCTTGAAAGAAGCGAGCAGGGTACAGCTATTGATAGAAGTGCTGCATTCTGTTGACTTACTGTCGACACAATGCACTTCACAATCTGGATGCTCCACGAGTTTTGTCAGCAAAATGATCATTTTGTCAACAAAACCTTGCAATCTAGATATAGCCTAAGTAACTACAGCACTTTTAAAAATATACCTATTATTTCAGTTCATGAAAAATGTGTGCATATGTTTTTCTGGTTGTAAGAGGATACCATTTGAAATTATAATCTAAATGATTTATCAAAGTATTTGAACAGAATTCAACAAAAATGGGAAGTAATCAGATTCTTCTAACAGAAAACAAGGTCTAACCTGTATCCAGGACATACTGTCAGGATAAACTGGATGTATCCATTTGAGATTCTATGGTATATGAATTTTAACTGGAGATGGGCCTGACGTGAAAGCCTTGCACCTGAATAATTGCAAAGTCTGAGAGAGTTCAGGTCCAACCTAAACTTATAGCCAAAAACTATATATAAATTGGGTAGATCAAAATTCCCAAAATTTGAGGATGTGACTTGGATCTCTTTGATTTTAATAAAATATTTATAAACTATACAATATCTTTAACAAGTGTTGTTCACAAGGTCAAATATTCTATTTTTTATGGTTCCCATAAGTGTCACAACTGCAGGGGGATGCAAAGAGCTTTCCTCATACCCATGTAATCCCTAATCAACCCGTTATGGGAAATAGTAACAGAGAGGGAGCTATGTTACTCTGGCTATGTCTACACTAGCCCCAAACTTCGAAATGGCCATTCAAATGGCCATTTCGAAGTTTACTAATGAAGCACTGAAATGCATATTCAGCGCTTCATTAGCACGCGGGCAGCCGCGGCGCTTCGAAATTGACGTGGCTCACGGCTGCACGGCTCGTCCAGACGGGGCTCCTTTTCGAAAGGACCCCGCCTACTTCGAAGTCCCCTTATTCCCATGAGCTGATGGGAATAAGGGGACTTTGAAGTAGGCGCGGTCCTTTCAAAAAGGAGCCCCGTCTGGACGAGCCATGCGGCCATGAGCCGCGTCAATTTTGAAGCACCGTGGCCGCCCGCATGCTAATGAAGCACTGAATATGCATTTCAGCCCTTCATTAGTAAACTTCGAAATGGCCATTTGAATGGCCATTTTGAAGTTTGGGGCTAGTGTAGACACGGCCTCTGTATCCTAACAAAACACAAAAGCAGTCATGTAGCACTTTGAAGAGTAACAAAATATTTTATTAGGTGATGGGCTTTCATGGGACAGACCCACTTCTTCAGATCTGGAGATGGTGCTGTACTGGAAATATTTTATTATTGAAAAGTTAACCAACTAGCTACTGAATTTAATAAAAATGATAACTTTTCTATCTTTTTTTAAATATAACCAAGAATTTTATCACTTCTATAGTATGTTCATGGGTGGTTTAAAAACACTATGGCTGTGTCTACACTAGCTTCCTACTTCGAAGGCAGCATGGTGAGTAGTGTCAGGAGATAATTAATGAAGTGCTGCGCTGCATATGCAGCACTTCATTAGGTAATTCTCCCCCGCAGCAACTTTGAAGCAGCAAACTTCAAAGTGCCGGCTTTTGTGTAGCTGCGGCTAACCTGCCATAGACTATGAAAGGGAGGTGGAGCAAGGCATGACCACACAAAATAGGAATCAGAATCCCAAGAGTCAAATGGCATCTGTAAAATTGTGTTAGGTTCTACATGCATGACAATCACATTGTACTTCACACTAGAGACCAATTATCAGATGTTACATTCATCTATTTCAATAAAATGAACCCAGAAAACTGAACTCACTAGAGAAAATGAGCTAGAGATTGAGCTAACTAAACCCATATCTTTAAGGAACTGTTCCAGGATCAGCATGCCCTAACACCAGAAATCTATGTGATTGTGAAAGGCTATACCCCATATTCACCTCCTACATAGGATAGGAATAATCTTGGTACAAAGTATGCCTACCATCTGAAAACTCATAGAAATATTTAATGTGAAGTTATAAGCTTCCCAGTATTGTGTAATTAACACATTCCAAATAGAAATTGGAAAACAGGTCTGTTATAAACAAAGGAATGGGTACTCTGCTTAATTTGAATTTAAGCAGTAAACAGTCATGAAGCAGTAATGGAAGCAAAGGAATCTCAAACAGGTAACAAAAAAAAACAGATTGGATTTCCTTCTACACAAACTGCATCTCATCTTGCTCCATGCTGGAAATGCTTCTGAAAAGGGAGACAGAATCAAAAAAAAAAAAAAGGAATAGAAACCCCGGTGCACTTCTTCCCCATTACATTTACTGCACCAGAAGCAGCAAATGAAGCTGGGAGAAGAGGACCTGCCCATTTGATTTATAAGACTGCTGAAAGCATGTGGTGAGAAATTTTGGTTTAGTCAGATATAGATTTTAAATTATGTAAATATCCTATTCTTATCTTTCTTGTAACCATTTCTTATTTTTATGCCTCATTCCTTGAACTCACTTAAAATCTCTTTCTCTCTGTAGTCAATAAACTTGTTTTATGTTTTACCTAATTCTATTTATGTTGAGGTGTCCAGAAAACCCCATTTGGGGTGTTATCTTATTTGCCTATATTATTATTATTATTATTATTAGCCTCAGCATCATACAACTTGTATTGCCCAGGAATCCCTGGAATTGGCTGGGCAGTACAAGACATACGTTGCTCAGGGGAAAGCTAAGAGCTGGGAGTGTATTGGGGGTGACCTTGCAGAAGTAACCAAGGCTTGAAAGAGCCACACACAGACTCTTAGGGTGTGGATCACATGTGCAATGCTGTTTGTGAGTGGCCCAGATGGAAGCTGCTTCAGCAAGGCCATTGTAAGGCACCTGAGGGCACAGGGCAGGGTCATCACAGGTGTTCATTTGTCTGGACTGTGTCCTGATGTCACAGAGATAATAAAACAAATGTTGCAGTCATAGTCTAGGGCATGACTTATATTAGGATTAAGGGGGTGTGACCTGCAGTACTCACCAAAATGCTATGCTGTATCAGTGAGAGATAAAAAGGCATCCTTTAAAAAGTGGAAGTCAAATCCTAGTGAGGAAAATAGAAAGGAACATAAACACTGCCAAATTAAGTGTAAAAATGTAATAAGAAAAGCCAAAAAAGCTTTTAAGGAACAGTTAGCCATAAATTCAAAAAACAATAGTAAAATGTTTTTTAAGTACATTAGAAGCAGGAAGCCCACTAAAAAGCAGTGGAACCCCTGCAAGATAGAGATATAAAAGGAGCAATCAAGGAAGATAATGCCATTGCAGAGACACTAAATGATTTCTTTGCTTCAGTCTTCACGGCTGAGGATATTACAGAGGTTCCCAAATCTGAGCTGTCCTTTGTAGGTGACAAATCTGAGGAACTGTCCCAGACTGAAGTGTCAGTAGAAGAGGTTTTGGAACTAATTGATAAGCTAAAAAGTAACAAGTCTCCAGGACCAAAAGGCATTCACCCAAGGGTTCTGAAACAACTCAAATGTGAAATTGCAGAGCTATTAATGGTGGTTTGTAACCTATCCTTTAAATCAGCTTCGGTACCCAATGACTGGAAGACAGCTAATATAATGCCAATATTTAAAAAGGGCTCTAGAGGAGACCCTGGCAATTACAGACCAGTAGGTCTAACGTCAGTACTGGGCAAATTAGTAGAAACAATAGTAAAGAATAAAATTGTCAGACACATAGAAGAACATGATTTGTTGGGCAAAAGTCAGCATGGTTTCTGCAGAGGGAAGTCTTGTCTTACTAATCTATCAGAGTTCTTTGAAGGGGTTAACAAACATGCAGACAGCGGGGATCCAGTGGACATAATATGCTTAGATTTCCAGAAAGCCTTTGACAAGGTCCCTCACCAAAGGCTCTTATGTAAATTAGGTGGTCATGGGATAGGAGGAAAGATCCTTTCATGGATTGGAGACTGGTTAAAAGACAGGAAACAAAGGGTTGGAATAAATGGTAAATTTTCACAATGGAGGCGGGGTAACTAGTGGTGTTCCCCGACGGTCAGTCCTGGGACCAATTCTGTTCAACTTGTTCATCAATGATCTAGAGAAAGGGGTAAACAGTGAGGTGGCAAAGTTTGCAGATGATACCAAGCTGTTCAGGATAGTCAAAACCAAAGTAGATTGTGAAGAACTTCAAAAAGATCTCAGCAAACTGAGTGATTGGGCAGCAAAATGGCAAATGAAATTTAATGTGGGTAAGTGTAAGGTAATGCACATTGGGAAAAATAACCCCAATTATACATACAATGTGATGGGGGCAAATTTAGATACAACAGATCAGGAAAGGGATCTTGGAATTATAGTGGATAGTTCTCTGAAATCATCACGCAGTGTGCAGCAGCAGTCAGTAAAGCAAATAGGATGTTAGGAATTATTAAAAAAGGGATAGAAAATAAGACAAAGAATATCATACTTCCCCTATATAAAACTATGGTACGCCCACATCTTGAGTACTGCATGCAGATGTGGTCTCCTCACCTCAAAAAAGATATATTGGCATTAGAAAAGGTTCAGAAAAGGGCAACTAAAGTGATTAGTAGGCATCCTTCAGTCTGCATAAACTATGGATCGCGCCCTTTAAAGTTTCAATTGAGGACTTCATTTACAGCGTCTATTGTGACTATGAAGACCCACACAAGAGTGACAGTTCTTGCTGCATCTCTTGCAGATGTAGTGGGTGTCTGACAAGTCCTTATTGTGTTTTTTGTGCACTCGCTTCTCCTCTGCTAGCTGTCTGATATTCATCTCGCCCTTCTGAAGGCCCTTGTGTAACCCCTGCCTCCATCTGCTGCGGTCGTCTGCTAGTTCTTCCCAGCTGTCCAGCTCGATGTCTACCTCTCTGAGGTCTCTCTTGCAGACATATTTGTAGCGCAACTGGGGGTGTCCGGGAGGTCTTTTGCCAGAGGCTAGCTCACCATACAGGATGTCTTTTGGAATCCTTCCATCATTCATCCTGTGGACGTGGCCAAGCCAGTGGAGTCGACGCTGCCTGAGGAGGGTGTGCATGGTTGGGATTCCAGCTTGCTCGAGGACAGCGGTGTTGGTCACTCTGTCCTTCCATGATATTCCAAGGATGCACCTGAGGCAGCGCAGGTGGAAGACGTTCAGCCTCTTTTCCTGGCGGGCATACAGGGTCCAAGTCTCGCTGCCATAAAGGAGGGTGCTGAGGACGCAGGCTCTGTAGACTTGCATTTTGGTGTGAGTGTACAGCTTGTTGTTGTTCCATGCTCTCTTGCTGAGTCTGGACAGAGTTGTGGCTGCTTTTCTGATCCTCCTATTTAGCTCAGTGTCCAATGACAGGGTGTCAGTGATGGTGGACCCGAGGTAAACGAACTCGTGGACGACCTCTAACGTATAGTTGTCAATGTTGATTGATGGGGATTCAGCAACATCCTGACCGAGTACGTTTGTCCTCTTTAGGCTGATGGTAAGCCCAAAGTCCTTGCATGCTTTGGAGAACTGATCCAGCAGTTTTTGAAGCTGGTCTTCTGTGTGAGACACTACAGCAGCATCGTCTGCGAACAGCATGGCTCGGATGAGGACTTCTCGCACCTTAGACTTAGCTTTCAGCCTTGCAAGGTTAAACAGTTTCCCATCAGATCTTGTGTGCAGCAAGATGCCCTCTGTTGAAAATCGAAAGGCATGCTTTTGGAGGAGTGCAAAGAAGATCCCGAACAATCTCGGAGCAAGCACGCATCCTTGTTTGACGCCGTTCCTGATTCTGAAAGCATCTGATAATGCACCGTGATATTGGATGGTTCCTCTCATATCTTCGTGGAACGACTGGATCATCTTGAGTAACCGTGGAGGACAGCCTATCTTGTGGAGCAGTTTGAACAGACCATCCCTGCTGACCAAGTCAAAGGCCTTAGTCAGGTCGATGAAGGCTATGTAGAGTGGCTTTCTCTGCTCCCTGCACTTCTCCTGCAGCTGCCTTAGAGAGAAGACCATGTCAACGGTAGACCTCTCTGTGCGGAAGCCGCACTGCGATTCGGGGTACACCCTCTCAGCAATCTTCTGGAGTTTGCCAAGGATGACGCGAGCGAACAGTTTACCAGTGACGCTTAGGAGGGAGATTCCACGGTAGTTGTTACAGTCGCTTCTGTCTCCTTTGTTCTTATACAACGTTACAATGTTAGCATCGCGCATATCCTGTTGAACCTCACCCTCTTTCCAGCACAGGCACAGTAGCTCATGTAGGGGTTCCAGGAGTGTGTCCGTGGCACATTTGATTACCTCTGGTGGTATACCATCCTGACCAGGGGCCTTTCCTGCTGCAATGCTGTCGATGGCTGTCTTCAGTTCATCCACAGTCAGTTCGTGATCCAGTTCACCCATTACTGGTAGGAGCTCGACGGCATCGAGGGCTGTGTCAACCACAATGTTCTCATGTGAGTATAGCTCGGAGTAGTGCTCAGCCCAGCGCTCCATCTGTTTGGCTTTGTCAGCAATGACTTCACCAGATTTGGATTTCAGAGGTGCCATCTTGTTCTGGGTGGGTCCTAATGCCTTCTTCATACCCTCGTACATTCCTCTGAGATTACCAAAGTCGGCACAGGGCTGGATGTTGCTGCATAGCTGGAGCCAGCGGTTGTTGGCACAGCGCCTGGCTGTCTGCTGTACTGTTCTTCTGGCCTCTCTAAGTGCTTCCTGGGTACTCTGGCTCGGTGAGCGTTTGTACTCCAGGAGTGCAGTGCGCTTCTTTTCAATGACTGGAATCATCTGATTGGAGTTAGCTTCGAACCAGTCATTCGTGTTTCTAGCTCTTCTTCCAAACACCGGGAAGGCCGTGTTGTAAACTGTATCCCTCACATGTTGCCTTTTGGATGTTGCATCGGCACCCCCAGGGCCGCCGCACAGATTTTCCTGGAGGGTCTCTCTGAACTTTTCAGCTTTCTCCGAGTTTGCCATCTTTCTGGTGTCAATGCGGGGTCTTCCAGCAGGTTTAGAGCGGTACAGCTTCTTGGGTCTCAGCTTGAGCTTGGAGCAAACTAGCAAGTGATCTGTATCACAGTCAGCACTATGATAGGTGCGTGTCAGAAGGACGTTTTTGAGGTTATTATGCCTAGTGATGACCACATCTAGTTGATGCCAGTGCTTCAAGTGTGGGTGTCTCCACGACACTCTGTGCTGTGGCTTCATTTGGAAAAATGTGTTTGTGATGCACAGATTGTGGTACGTGCACAGTTCAAGAAGACGCTGTCCATTGTCATTCATTTTTCCCACACCGAAGTGTCCTAAGCAGGAAGGCCACGAGGCCCAATCAGCTCCAACTTTTGCATTGAAGTCACCCAAGATGTACAGTTGTTCACGAGCAGGTATTTGCACTACAGCAGCACTAAGCACATCATAGAACTTGTCTTTTACTTCTGGTGTGGCATACAGGGTTGGAGCATAAGCGCTGATCAGGTGGACAGGACCGGCGCAAGTTTGAAGCGTGATCCGAAGAAGTCTTTCTGATCTGCCCATGACTAAATCAACCATTTGTAGAAGGGTGTTTCTGACAGCAAAGCCAACACCATGCTCTCTGGGTTCTTCTTGGGCATTACCCTGCCAGAAAAAGGTGTAGTCCTTTACCTTTAGAGATCCCGAATCTGCGAGTCACGTCTCTTGCAGTGCAGCGATATCAACTCTGAGCCTCTTGAGTTCCTTGTTGATGACAGTGGTCTTGCGGCTGTCACTGATGGCCTGAAAAAATGGTTTGGAAAGGGTACCATATGAGGAGAGGCTAGAGAGACTGGGACTTTCAGTCTAGAAAAGAGGAGAATGAGGGGCGATATGATAGAGGTGTATAAAATCATGAATGGTGTGGAGAAAGTGAATATTGAAAAGTTATTTACTTGTTCCCATAACATAAGAACTAGAGGACACCAAATGAAATTAATGGGTAGTAGGTTCAAAACTAATAAAAGGAAATTTTTCTTCACACAGCGCACAGTCAACCTGTGGAACTCCTTGCTGGAAGAGGCTGTGAAGGCCAGCACTCAAACAGAATTTAAAATAGAGCTTGCTAAATTTTTGGAGGTTAGGTCCATAAAGGCTATTAGCCAAGGGTAAAGTATGGTGCCTCTAGCCTTTACTAAAGGCTGGAGACAGATGGCAAGAGACAAATCGCTTGATCATTGTCTTCGGTTCACCTCCTGTGGGGCACCTGGCACTGGCCACAGTCGGAAGACAGGATACTGGGCTGGATGGACCTTTGGTCTGACCTAGTATGGCCGTTCTTATGTTCTTATGTTCTGTAACTCCCCTGTGGTGATACTGCTGGTTCAAATTTAAAGGTGCCAAGATTCTGTTGAACTCAGGACCTTTAAATTCATGCCTGCAGCATTCTCATGGGGGAGCTGAAGCACAGCACTTTAATGCATATTTTGTTGTGTAGTCTGAACTATAGACAGTGAAGACTTGCTCTAAGATACTCATAGAAATCTAGGACTATATGGCCGTTTCTACACAGGCCACTTTCTCTGAAAGTGGCATGGTAATACATGGCCCAAAATATGCTAATAAGGCATGGATGCAAATTTCCCACACCTCATTAGCATACGGTCACATGATTTGGAGTACAAGCGCAGCCCCGGGGGAGCTTCCTGAAGGAAGTCCGGATGCCCCTTCTTCCAGAAAATTTTTGGGAAGAAGGGGTCTCCGGAAGAAGGACTTCCTTCCGAAAGCTCCCCCGGGGCCACGCTTCTAAACGGTGTTTTGGAGTCCGGAAGAATGGTCTTCTGGACTCCAAATCACGTGACCATATGCTAATGAGGCACGAGGAATTTGCATCCGTGCCTTATTAGCATATTTTGGGCCGTGTATTACCATGCCACTTTCGAAGAAAGTGGCCTGTGTAGAAACGGCCTATGGCTATGTCAAGCAGCACTGTTATTCCTGAATAAGCTATTCCAGAAGATGTATTCTGAAATAGCTTATTCTAAAAGGCTACATCTACACTGCACCACCCCTCCAAAAGGTGTATGCTAATGAGCGAAGGAGAATATTCAAAGGAGGGGCAGATTCAGATATCTTGAACTTCATTTGCATATTCCCATGAAATCTCGCTTCTGAAAGAGTCTTTTCTGGAAGCAAAGGTTGCTGTATAGACAGGGTTCCTTTAGAAGGAACACCCCCCTTCCAGAAGACCCATTATACCTTAAATGTTTCCTCCATGTAATATAAAGAATGTTTTTTCATGCCTCATGATTTGCAGTTTAGTTCACTGTCATCCAGAAATTAATGTTTGTTACAAACAGAGTAAGAGATGCTTATCGGGGTGTTTTGGGCTTAATTGATATTTGTAAAGCTCTTTGAGTTCCTCTGATGAAAGATGCTAGAGCAAGACAAAGTGTCATTATGAATTATTATTAATTAGTTTGCAGTTGCATCCATTGTATTATGCATATGAATTGTTGAACCCATGCTTCATCATTTGTTTTGCTGTGCTCTTTTCACAAGTGCTCTATACAAGCTGCATTGCAATGACCGAAAATAAAAGCGAGACAATAAAACAGAGGGCAAATAAGTCTGCTAACTAGTTACAATCACAAGTCTGAAACCTGCCTTTTAACTGCTGCTCAGTAAAATTTAGTTACCGTGGCAACCACTACATCCTATTGTATCAAGTGCTTACCCACGAATCAAGATGACTGTATCTTCAAACACTGAGCTTTTCCTTCTATGTCTTGTGACACTATAAGAAAAACACATCTCCTGGGATTCACTTGCTTATCACCCTTTTTACCCTCTCCCCACAATGTCAAATGCTCCCATTCCAGTGATACTTTGCTGACCAAACAGACCTAGATGCAGCTACTTCTGTTGCCTACCTGGAGAACACCAAATTTTAGTGAGAGCATTTCCAAGAGTGACAGGAAGAGCTCATTCTCCCCAGGAATGGGCATCAGGAGATTTCACCAGTGACTCACCAAAAGACCTAGAGTAAGCCACTTATCCTCATGCCCACTCTGCAGACATGGGACATGATACATATATGACAGAATGCTGCCTTTTGTCTGGAATGCCTCACTGACCCGCTGTCAGAGTTTTATTTATCTAACTCATTTGGGTTCTCACATTCATGTCCCCTTCCTCTCTCCCCATCCAGCTTTTTAGAATATACAGGGGAATTTCAAAAAATATAACCACTGGTATAATTGCCCCTACTACATACACAGACACACACACACAATCTTCATATTGTTCCTTCTAGAACATAAACACTTCAGGAAAAGATTCTTTCTCCCTATTTAACTTTATAGCAATGAACCCTTCTGAGTGAAACTGATACATAATGAATCTGTTGTTACAATTACTTAAAAATTTGAGCAATTACTAGTCTAATACAAGGTGAAGCTCTCTAATCCAGCACCCTTGGGACCTGACCAGTGCCGCACGACAGAATTTGCCAGAACACAGAAGGTCACATTGTCTAGCAGCATTACCAACACTTCCACTGCTTACTGGGCTCTTAGAAGATAGAGGTAAATTACAGCTAAATAACAGCACAGAACACTGAGAGCCAGGACCAGTGGCTGTAAACAAACATTATGGGATCACAGGAAACATGGTAACATCCATGATAAGTTATCATCCAACTAACTAAAATCGCGCCGGATTATGCAGTTTGCTGCATGAGAGAGTTCAGAATTAAAGATGTTCAACTGTAAAAATTTAATTTAGCAATTGGAGATATACATCTCGTAGAACTGGAAAGGAGCTTGGGAAGTCTCATCTAGTCTAGTCCCTTGATCTCTTGGCAGGGCCAAGCACCATGCCTTATATCTATTTACTCCAATCGCTAAATAACCTCCTCAAACACTGAGCTCACAACCCTTGGTTTAGCAGGCCAAAGCTCAAACCACTGAGCTGTCCCTTCTCCCTTCAACTAATCTGACTCTCTGGTATCCCAGGAGAACATACCAGGAATTTGTGACATATTGGCTACGTCTACACGTGTAGACGTAGCCCATGAGGTTAGCGACTTCGACGTCTCGCCGCCTAACGTCGAAGTTGGTGCCGCTACTTCGAAGTAGCGTGCACGTGTAGGCGCAGCTATTTATTACTATCTGTTTGCTTCTACACAAGTCAAAAGGCTAGATTCTCAGCTAGAGTAAATCTGCATAGCTCCAGGGAAGGCTCAATGAGATCTGGCCTGCGGAATTTGAACTATATGCACATTAGTGTCAAGGGAAAATTTTAAATTGAAAGTTACTGGGGATGATTAAAATCCAAATCCCCTGCCCAAAAATTGTAATACATTTCAGAGATTTATTTCCTGTGCAGAGAAATCTTAAGAAATCTAGATCCCTATCAGGAAAAAATGCACTCTTCCAGGATCACTACCATAGCCTCTCTTCTGCCATTCATTTCCTTCTATCCATCACTAGTCTTAACAATCACTTCTACCTAAAATAGTTATCTATTAATGGTTAAACTTGGCTTTCTCAGACTGATACATTTATGGTTTGCTTTTCTTATTTATGCAGAAAACTACCTTTTCCCATTGCAAGGGCCACATCATATGGTTCTTACTCAGTCCTTATCCAGATTCCATTTTATTTGAGTGTTTCCTTAACTGATACTTAGGCTGTGGCTACACTTGGCCAAAACTTCGACATGGCCATCCAAATGGCCATTTCGAAGATTGCTAATAAAGCACTGAATTGAATATTCAGTGCCTCATTAGCATTAGGATACTTCCGGCCACAGCACTTCGAAAGTGCCACTTTCAAAAGTGCGTGGCTCAGTGCGGCTACAAGGGGCTCCTTTTTGAAACTACCCCACCCATTTCAAAATCCCCTTATCGTACCCAGAGAGTAGTTGTTAATGGTGCTCAATCCTGCTGGAAAAGCATAACAAGTGGGGTTCTGCAGGGGTCTGTTTTGGGACCAGTTCTGTTCAATATCTTCATTAATGATTTGGATATTGGCATAGAAAGTATGCTTATTAAGTTTGCAGATGATACCAAGCTGGGAGGGGTTGCAACTACCTTGGAGGATAGGGTCATAATTCAGAATGATCTAGATAAATTGGAGAAATGGTCTGAAGTAAACAGGATGAAGTTTAATAAAGATAAATGTAAGGTGTTGCACTTAGGAAGGAATAATCTGTTTCACACACACAGAATGGGAAAAGACTGTCTAGGAAGGAGTACAGCAGAGAGGAAATCATTCTTCCACTCTACTCTGTGCTGGTTAGGCCTCAGCTGGAATATTGTGTCCAGTTCTGGGCACCCCAATTCAAGAAAGATGTGGAGAAAATAGAGAAGGTCCAGAGAAGAGCAACTAGAATGATAAAAGGTCTGGAGAACATGACTTATGAAGAAAGGCTGAAAGAATTGGGCTTGTTTAGCTTGGAAAAGAGAAGACTGAGGGGGGACATGATAGCGGTTTTCAGATATTTTAAAGGGTGTCATAAGGAGGAGGGAGAAAACTTGTTCTTCTTGGCCTCTGAGGAGAGAACAAGAGGCAATGGACTTAAGCTGCAGCAAGGGAAGTTTAGGTTGGACATTAGGAAAAAGTTCCTAAATGTCAGGGTGTTCAAGTACTGGAATAAGTTGCCAAGGGAGGTTGTGGAATCTCCCTCGCTGGAGATATTTAAGTACAGATTAGATAGATGTCTATCAGGGATGGTGTAGATAGTGGTCGGTCCTGCCGTCGGGGCAGGGGACTGGACTCGATGGCCTCTCGAGGCCCCTTCCGGTCCTCGTGTTCTATGATTCTATGATTCTATGATTATTCCTCTCAGCAGAGGGGAATAAGGGGATTTCAAAAGGTGCGGGTCCTTTCAAAAAAGGAACCCCGTGTAGCCGCACCAAGCCGCGCGCTTTTGAAGTGCCGTGGCTGGAAGTGTCCTAATGCTAATGAGGCACTGAATATTCAATTCAGCGCCTCATTAGTAATTTTCAAAATGGCCATTTGCATGGCCATTTAGAAGTTTTGGCCAAGTGTAGCCACAGCCTTCAGGATTTGGTCCTCAGAGAGAATGTTCAACCTTAATTTTTAGAGAAAAAAAGGCAGTCATGTAGCACTTTAACGACTAACAAAATAATTTATTAGGTGAGAGCTTTCATGGGAGAGACACACTTTCATGGGAGAGACACACGGGAGATTATTAATAAAGTGCTGCTCTGCATATGCAGCACTTCATTAAGCTAATTCTCCCCCATGCAACTTCGAAGTCAAACTTCAAAGTGCCAGCTTATGTGCAGCCACGTCTAACCCATCAGTACTTCAAAGTGCCTGGGCAACTTCTAAGTCCCTTCACTCCTCAAAATTTTGAGGAGTAAAGAGACTTCTAAGTTGCCCAGGCACTTCAAAGTACCAGCGGGCTAGCCCCAACCACATAAGCGAGCACTTCAAAGTTTAATGCTTCGAAGTTGCCTCGGGGTAGAATTAGCTTAATGAAGTGCTGCATATGCAGCACAGCACTTTACTAATAATCTCCCTACACCCTACTTACCATGCTCCCTTCAAAGTAGGGAGCTAGTGTAAACACAGCCTTTAAGGTGCTACAGGACTGCTGGTTTCGAGTAATATTTTTCAATTAACAGTCCACTGTTTTGATCAGAAATCAGACAGAGGCCGTTTCTACACAGGTCACTTTCTTCAAAAGTGGCATGGTAATACATGGCCCAAATATGCTAATGAGTTGCAGATGCAAATTCCCCACACCTCATTAGCATACGGTCACGTGATTTGGAGTCTGGAAGACCATTCTTCCAGACTCCAAAATGCTGCTTAGGAGCGCAGATCCCGGGAGAGGTCTTCCGGAAGGAAGTCCTTCTTCCGTAGTGCCCTTCTTCCCAAAACTTTGCAGGAAGAAGGGGCCTCCAGAAGAAGGACTTCCTTCCGGAAGCTCCCCGGGGGCTCCGCTTCTACGCTACATTGTGGATTCCAGAAGAAGGATCTTCCAGACTCCAAATGACAAGACCGTATGCTAATGAGGCACGGGGAATTTGCATCCATGCCTCATTAGCATATTTTGGGCCGTGTATTACCTGGCCTGCGTAGAAACAGCCGGACATTTTCCCTTTGTGTGTGTGTGTGTATATATATATATATATATATATATATATATATATATATATCAGCTGATAATGAAATCAACTAACTGGGTCAATTTTAAAAGAGAGGTAGGGAGAAATGAGACTACTGTGAAGTGAGAGCAAGCTAGAATTTTCAAAAAGGCCTAAGATCACTAGCTTTCCAACTCCTACTAAGGGAATTTAGTGCCTAATTCATTTGGGCTGCCTTGAAAATCTCAGTTTAGTGGTCTGATACAACATCTATTGATGTCACTGGGAAATATTTCATTGATGTCAGCAGGTGCTGAAACAGGCCCTGGGATATTTCTCAATTATATCACATAAAGATATTTTATGACTTTTAATAATTACAATCATTTAGCAGTTTCTTAAATCTTTAACACAAAGTCCCAGTAGATGTCACTACATTAAATATACTACTACTCTAAACTTTTCTATTTCATAGGAACTACTTTAAAGAGCGGAATTCAAAATACAGTTATGCTATCAAATCTGCTATACAATAAAACCTTATCACCCTAAAATTACTAAAATTTCACCCACAATTCCTAAAAGCGCTACCAACCCAGAAACAATTGGAAACTTGGTTGAACAACCTACTGGAGTCCCCCAGTGGTTTTAAATAACTTCAGAGCAGGGTAACCACAAGGAGTTAAAAACACTAGTTAACTGTGGTGTCTGGTTTACAATTTTTCATGAAAAGGGCTACTGTGATCACTGACTTAGATGAGTATATTTCACTCACGAAAAGGAAACATATCTTTATCTCTTCTGACCATTTTCCAAACACATTTTTCTGTCTACCTCTCATCTGACGTAGCTAAACAATGGCATAAAGAGTGAAATTCATTTGGCTAAAAGTTGTTACAAGAACCAAACTTGAAGCCACTTGGTAAGAGTGAAGGATCATGTTACCCTTTTGTGACCTACATCACATATAAACTCCTGCTGTGCATTTGCAACTGGAAGGGTTCTTAGTTTGGCTCAAGCAATACAGGCTTGTGATTGTTGGCACTGATGCATCAAAGGACTTGAGCACTTGCCTGAAGTTTACTGAAACAGCGACATTTTTCCCACTATAGTATCATACTGCCACTATTGAAATAATTCAGAAAATAGTTACAAGGTTCTAAGTATAAACATTTCATTCCATCCCACTGACCTGTCTTGTAAATGTGTTGAAACACATTGAATATCAATTTAGTAACTGAAGCAAGTGAGAATGGAGACAAAATAATCCCTATTTATGATACCAAAAACTAAGCCGTTCCACAATTATATTACATTAAGAACATAAGAACAGCCATAATGGGTCAGACCATAGGTCCATCAAGCCCTGTATCCTGTCTTCAGACAGTGGCCAGTGCCAGGTGCCCCAGAAGGAATGAACATTATGAGCAGGCATGCATATCAGTTTTACAAGAAGGCTAACGGCATACTAGGGTGCATTAGGAGGAGCATTGTGTGCAGATCTAGAGAAGTGCTTATTCCCCTCTGTTCAGCACTGCTGAGGCCACATCTGGGATACTGTGTCCAGCTTTGGGTCCCCCACTATAAAAAGGATGTGGAGGTACTGGAGCAGGTTCAGAGGAGGGCAACGAAAATGATTAAGGGTCTGGAGCACAAGACCTATGAGGATAAGCTGAGGGATTTGGGCTTGTTTAGTTTACAGAAGAGAAGACTTAGAAGTAATTTAATACCAGCCTTCAACTTCCTGAAGGGGAGCTCTAAAGAGGAGGGTGAGAAACACTTCACAGTGGCGTCACATGGCAAAACAAAGAGTAATGGTCTGAAGTTAAAGAGGAAAAGGTGCAGGTTGGATATTAGGAAAAACTACTTCATGAGGAGGGTGGTGAAGCATTGGAATGCGTTGCCTAGAGAGGTGGTGGATTCTCCGCCCCTCACAGTTTTTAAATCCCAGGTTGATAAGGTACTGGCTGGGATGACTTAGTGGTGGTTAACCCTGCTTGAATCAGGGGGCTGGACTAGATGATCTCCTGAGGTCCCTTCCAGTCCTATGATTCTATATTAATGCACTCAGCAATCCTAAATATTTCCACTGTTGTATGAAATTCATTGCTCATTTATATCATATAAAATATTGTTTGGCTTAGTCAAATGAAATTCACTCAGTCATTATTTAGCAGGATTAAAATAATTAAAATGCATATTTTGTTTTTTCCTCTTTTAATATTGCTAATGAGCTTATCATCTAACTAAATAACACATTTCCCAATATACTGTACATAAAAAAAAAAACTTCATGGAAATTATCACATTCTCTGAAATAGCCCTTGTGTTGACAGATTTACATTTATTTCACTGGGTCTCTAAACACATTATTTCTTTAATGATGCTAAGCATAACATTTCATGGGCTATTTACCTTTATAGTTATGGACATTTTAGGAGTATTACACTATTGAAGCCATCAGATCTTAAGTTTTATGCTGTATAAGTCCAAACAGAAAGAGAAAAAGACAGTTAATGTGCATATGTATATCTATATCTATATCTATAGCTATAGCTATATCTATATATCTATATATATATGTTATATATGATACACATTAAAGTGTGGTGTAGTAGAAAGATTTCAGTGGCATGATTTTGGGATATATTTGTTATTCTTGAGTGACAGAGCTAACAGATGATTTTTCATATCATGGAATACAAGTGTTATATAACGCCAATATATATTTTGTATTTGTCATGCATTTTACAAAAAAAAATTCAGAAAATTTTGCACAGATCTAAAAAAATATCATAGGTATAATTAATTTAATCTCCAGATATCATGAACCTGATTCCAGAAATCTTGGAGAAGCAGAAGAAATTTAAATAATAAGATTAGACACTTCTAAAACTTGGCCAATATACTTATAGATCTGTAAACACACTCTGTCAATTGTTATTAACTGCCACAGCAACACTGATTTTAATGGAGCTGTTCTGTTTTCTACCAGGTAAGGATCTAGCATATGATATTTCAGTTGTGACACTAGATATGCATGGCCTACTAAAATTAAAAATGTGGTTTGTTTAAGACCAAGCATCGGCAATCTTTCTAAAGCAGAGTGCCAAAATTTGACCTTTTCACCTCTATGTACGGTCCAAATGCTGGTGATACTTTTTAAAGTCACTCATAGTCTTATTTACAATGGCTACCTTATTAAATAAATTAAGATGCAGAGTTTTACTCTTTACATGGTAGCTGGCAGGATTAGCTGATCTGTTGTTAATCCACAGGAGACATGGTTTTGAGCAAGCTCCTGGCTGCACAGGGGAAGAGGGGCAGGACTGAGCTCCCACTTTACAGGCTGATAAAATCGACTTGTGTGCTAGTCTTGGCACCTGTGCCAGGGGTTGCTAACCCCTGGATTAGATAGCTAGGAAACTCCAAATGCAAGATATTAAGCATTAAATCAGTCTCTGACCAGCACTGAATATTATCCTTTCTATACCTCAGACCAGTGAAAATTCAAGGAGAAAATTCCCTGTTTCAGGAACAAACAAGGAAATATTCTTCCAGCATGTAGTTGTTAATGTTTTAAATTGTGGCTGTTTGAAGCTAGAATGCTGGAACTAGCCCCAGGGCAGATGGAATAGTGGCCAGAGCATAGGTGGAGCACAGGCACATGACAAAGAGACCTTGTACCTCATGTCTGTCATTTAGTGCATGAAGTGTCCTACAATATATGTGCAGAGTGCAGATTTTACCTTTTCCTATGGTATAGCACCTTTTCTGTAAAGCAGAATACAAAGAAAGGGCAGAAAGGAAAAAGAAATAAAAGAAAAGCAAAAAAGAAGGTGAAAAAATAGAAAAGAAAGGTAGAAAAAAATCCAAACAATGTTTTCATAAAGGCTCAGTCACAGAAAGGGGTGGAGCAAATAAGCAAGACAGAAGAACACATGAAGAGGGGAAAAGTGTAATATATATGCCAGTTCTAGTACACTCACTTTTACAAGCACAACTTTTTGGTAGATAAAAGGTCTTTCATGACGAACATAGCATTACCTCTGATTAAAAGACAAGAGCAAATTTTCAGTTTGCATAAACTGTTATACGTTCATTGAAGTCCATGGACCTATGACAATTTACACATGCTCCGTGCCTGACCCAGAGTCAAAATGACAGGAAAATAGAGACCTGTGACAAGTAATGGTTGCACACACCAGTGAAGAGTCAGGGTGGCAAGAGATGAAATCTCCCCTGCAGAATCAACATCCCAACATTTCTTTACTGGCAAAAATGTGTGCTTCTATCCCATGTTACTGGCTAGTCAGTTTGCAGAGAAGGTAACAGTCTAATACTCCTCCTACCGTTTTCTCCTTTAGCTCAACTGATAACAGTTAATGCTGTGGACCTAAATGTTCTTATCCAGCTGACAAACCATGTGGGTATCACTTCAGTTCCACATGATGAAATATTTGCAGGGGGGGTTTAGTTTCCATTTTTCAAATTTTGAGAAGTCTCACAAAAGATTCCACTAAAGATAATATTAAGCTAAAAGTCAAACACTAAAAAATTAGAAGATTCAGAATTAAGACTTTACTAGCCAGGCTCCTGAAAACTTAATAGAGCCCTCCTTGTAAGTGTACATTAATGAACAGTCTCTAATGATATGATCATAACTGCATTTTCCCCACACAACACCTACCTGGACTTTTAAACAAATAAGCTTACTTGATTAAAATAAATAGCGCTGCAAATTCTTTCTTCAGAATAAACTGACCTACAATCTGGTTAAGCAGTCAGTACACAGTGCAAGAGAAGTAAATCATTTAAAGCTCTCACTTTGTTCCAACATTTACCATATGAGCTGTGTCTACACATGCACAAAACATTGAAATAAGCAGCCCTTTTTCGAAAGAGCAGGAGGAGCATCCACACATGTAAAACTATCTTTCGAAAGGAAATCGAAAGAACGGGGCACAGATGTCAAAATCCAAACCCCGATCCCAGATCAGGAAGATCAGCCCGTTTTGAAATTCTAAATTGAAAGAGTACACGTGTAGATGCTCCGCAGTCCGCTCTTTCGAAATACGGGTCCACCATGGCGCCGGTCAGCTGGAGAGCGGGACCACTCCAGCCAGCAGCAGCAGGACTCTATGGGCCCTGCATTCGGCTGCCTCAAAGCTTCATGCAAGCCAGAAACCAGTGGCAGGAAGCTGAGAGCGTGCTAGGAGCAGCCTGTACATGTACTCCAGCCCCACGCTCTAGCACCGCAGCATGGCCAGCAGCCAGCCCCCTGTGAGCCCCATGGCACCCCCTCCAAGCCCCCGCAGGGCTCCCTGGGCTCCCAGGGGGAAGAAAAAAAAAAGGGCCCCTCCTGGATGGAGCTGGAGCTGCGGGACCTCCTCAGCCTGTGGAAGGAGGAGGAGGTCCTGCGTGAGATGGGAGTCAAGCGGCGCAATGCAGGGCCTCCACACCAGGGACCACCCAGAGCTAACAACGGTGCAGGTACGCCCTAAGGTAAAGGAGCTGCGGCAGGGCTATGCCTAGGCCAGGGCCCAGGCTAGCCACTCCAGGGCAGCTTCAGCCACATGCCCCTTCTTCTGGGAGCTCCAGAGCATCCTGGGACCCCAGGACAGCTCCCCACCCCTGTTGTTACTGGACACCTTGGCCGAGGAGCTGCAGCCAGAGAAGGAGGAGCAGCCCAGACTGGGGACCCAGGAGGGAGAGGGGACCACGGAGTGGTCGAGTAAGGAGGGACACCTGACCATTGTCCTCCCCTCCTGCTCCTCCAGCTGGGCGACAGGGAGCCGGACATCTCCAGACTTTGCCGAGGGACCTTCTGGTATGTACAGAGAGGGGCACACACCTGCTCCACAGGGTGGGGGCGAAGCAACGGCTAGTTGCCTGCACACAGGACTGGTGGCCCCGGGCTGCACACAGGCCACCCCCCACATGGGATGTGGCACCCCGCAGTGGCCCACCAGCAATGCCCAGCACCTGCCCTCAGTGGACAACGCCGCAAGCCACACAGGTGCAGCCGCTGGTCAGTGCTGGACAGCACTTGGGGCTTGCACACCACAGGCCAGGGAGGGCCACCTGCATGAGACCCCTGGATGCACCCCCTAGGCTGGGAAGCCCAGCCTGTGGGGGGGTCGGTGCCCCTTGGGGGGGCAGTGATCTTTTGGGAGGCAGGCCCCATGGGGTGGGCTGGGGTGGGTGGGCCACAACCAGGTCCCCTCTGTCTGGGGCACATTACTGACATTCTGTCCTCCTCTCAATACAGCTGCACCATCCTTGGGCTGGGAGAGCCCTGTGCTGTTCCTTGTCCCCGAGAGCCCCCCTGCAGCCCTCGGAGGTGCCCAGATGCCACCCCACACAGTGTGCCATCTGGGCCATGGACGGAGAGCCCCCCCCACTGGGCTGAGGAGGACCCAGACAGCCAGTGCCAAGCTTCGGTGGCTGAACAGCACCTGCGGCTCACCCAGGCTGAGATGCAGTGGCGGAGGGCAGCCTGGGAGGGGCTACTGACCACACTTGAGGGCGTTGGCCACACCCTCCGGAACCATGTGGCCAATGCTGCCAGCCTCCTGGCCTCCCCAGCAGCCCCCCTCCACGCTGAGCCTGCCCCCTCCCCCGCTTCTGAGCCTGCAGCCTCTGTCCCCTCTGAGCCAACCCCCCACCCCCACTGAACCCGCACCCCCCGCCACAGCTAAGCTCGCACCCCCCTGCCCCTGTTGAGCCCACCCCCTCTGCCTCCACCAGGCCCATTCTCCAGCTTTACCTGCCGGTGCTACCCACACCCTCTCCTCCCCTCTGGGGACCCTGCACATGGGGAGGCAAAGGCTCCAGGGGCTGACAGAGCTTGTGGCCCACCACTCCTGCCCTGGAATGAGTGCCCCATCCCCCTCCAGGTTAGGTTCCCCCCACCCTCCTCCAAGTTAGATTCCCACCCCGTGTACATAGTTAACAAGAATATTGTAGATAAATGTTTATTTGAATGTTCACCACTCCGTGCTGTGCTACTCAGGGGGATGGTGAGTGGTGGATATGTGGTGCGGTGCTGGTGGGGGTAGGGTTGGGGGGTACAGTGGGTGGCAGATGTGCCTGGGATGTGGGTAGCCAGAGGTAGCCATCGGCAAAAGCCTGCCTGAGGGCCTCCATGATGCAGTGGGCTCCCTGGGTGGTCTGGGGGATGGATTGGTGCCCAGCTGCTCATAGCTGGCACCAGCTGGAGGGCCTTCCCCCCTGCCAGGGACATAGGCATCCCCCTTTCCCTCCACAAAATTGTGGAGGACGCAACAGGCGCACACACCCTGGGCACGTTCAGGACCCCAACCTCCAGTCACGTGTGGAGGTACCTCCACTGCCCCTTTAGGCACCCGAAGGCCCGCTCCACAATGTTGTGGGTGTGGTTGAGGTGCTGACTGAATGCCTCCTGGGTGGGGTTGAGGTGTCCCCTGTATGGCCTCATGAGCCATGGCTGCAGGGGGTACGCTGCATTTGCCACTATGCAGAGCGGCATGGTGACATCCTCCACCACCGGGATCTCCCACTGGAGGACGAAGGTGCTGGCCCCCATGTGCCGGCAGAGGCCAGAGTTCCAGAAGACCAGGGCATTGTGGGTGTGGCCAGCCCAGACCACATAGATGTCAGTGAACCAGCCCCTCACCTCCACCAGAGCATGGAGCACCATTGAATGGTAGCCCTTCCTGTTGACGTACCAGCCGACGCTGTGTGCCAGGGCGCAGATGGGGATGTGTGTGCCATCCAAAGCACCGATGCAGTTCGGAAAGCCCAGGTCCTAGAAGCCAGTGACAGTGTTGTCCAGATCCCCCAGGTGGATGACCCTATGGAGCAGCATCGCGTTGATGGCTCTGATGACCTGCAGGAGGGAGAGAGACGTGCTCTAGTGCAGGTAGCAGGCCCTCTCCCCTCTGCCTCAGGCCCATTCTGCCCCCCTCCCATCCAGCCCCTCACAGCGGTGGGTTCCCTTTGCCCCAGCCCTCTCCCCCACCCATGCTTAACACGTGACCCAGTCCCCCCTTACCTCCATAAGTAAGCCCCGGTGGTGGCCTTGCCCACCCCAAACTGCTGTCCCATGGAGCAGTAGGAGTCCAGGGTGGCCAGTTTCCAGATGGTAATCGCAACCTATTTCTCCAGGGTGAGGGCTGGCCGCATGTAGGTGTTCTGGTGCCAGAGTGCAGGGACGAGCCAGTGGCAGATCTCCTCAAAGGTCTGCCTCAACATGCGGAAGTTCCACAGCCACCTTTCCTCACCCCACTCCATCAGCACCAGGCACTCCCACCAGTCGGTGCTGGTGGGGTAGGTCCAGAGGTGTCAGACAAAGCCCTGGCTGGGCTGATCTAATGGGTTTGGTCCTGCTTACAGCAGGGGGCTGGACTCGATGGCTTTTTTAGGTCTCTTCCAGCTCTATTGTTCTATGATTCTATGATCCTGCAAGCTGTATTTGTTATTATTCAACTTGTTCAAGGCATTACAAAGAGAGCAGTGCAGTAGGTGTGCGATTTCATTTTTTAAAGTTTGGATTTGGGTACAGTTTGGGTAAAGTTTGGATTTGGCTTTAAATTATTGCTTATGATAGTGATGAGACTAAAATGCAGTGTTCAGGTCCACATCTGAATTTCCCCATACTCAGCTGCTTTAATAGGACTTTGGTTCTTGCTCAAACTAAATATAATCCCATCTAAGGGTGAAATAACTTCCTATGATTACATAATGTTTCTTCTTTATTTTGTACCTAACAAGTCAACCCTACTGCTTGCTCCAGGTCACTAAAAGCACTTCCACACAGCCCTGGGAAGGCAGAGTTTAAGATCTAGGAAGAGGCTACACTAACTCCTTTGTACTCATGAGCTGTACTCCATCTGGCCTTCCTATGTTTAGCCTGTAGAGGGGTTTTGGTTGGAGGGTGAGAAAAGCACATGGATTGACCACTCATTGTTTTTTCTCAATGAGGTACAATACAAGATGTATGATTATGCATGGCAGAACATGATTTTGGATATAATTTCAAAGGGTAATAATATTTATTTTATGCTTTTTCATTCACATCTATTTAAATTTTCAGTTATGCAAAATTATGGAGACTGTCACAATTTCTGATGACAGTAAATGAGATTCAAAAAGTTAAAACACTGGCACAAAAAATTTAGCATCACAAAATAAATATCTTCAAATCAAACTCAGAAGTTCTAAAGCAGAGTGTTTCTTACTTTGCCCATCTGTAAATTTCAATCCTAATCTATAAAAATATTTTCCCATCACTTTGTGTATTATGAAATTAATATTTAATGAATAAAAATCCAAATTGTTCCAAGCCTTTCTATGATTTATTGCTGTCCTGAAATTGCAGAAGCACAATACAAGTTGACCCTCTCTCACCCGCACTCTCAGGACCTGACTGGTGGCAGACAAGAGAATTTGCCGGACAATAGGAGGTCAATAGTTTCTAGCACCTTACCCACACTTCCACTACTTCATGGGCTCTTAAAATATATTTAGGGGTAAATTACAGCTGAATAACAGCACAGAGTACTGAGAGCCAGGACTACGGTCTGAAAACAAACTTTATGGGACATGGGATATTTGGCCACACCCATGATAACTGCTCATCCAGCTAACTAAAATCATGACAGATTTCAGAGTTTGCCAGATGAGAGTTCCAGATTACAGAGATTCAGCCTGTAAATGATTCTGACCTCCCCTATCCTCACTTACTGCAGCAAGGAGAGGATTTGCCCCTTGCAAAGTATGGTTTGGTATAAAAAGTATGCTAGCTAAATACAAAGAATGGGAGCAATGAATTTTGTAAATATAAGATGTAGTGATAGCTACAGAGAATTCTCTTCAGTGGTGAGTTGAGCTACTCTACCAGTCTGAAGCACGTCCTACAACGTCTGTTTGCAGTGATTTTCTGTTCTTCTGCAGGCATTTCAGCTCAGGAATAGAAAATGCAGACATTCCTTTAGGTGTTATTACAACTTCATTTGCCCTGCTGGTTCTCTTAAGCAGGGTCTACATGGACCTGTAGTACCAGCAGCTTCATGGAGGCATGTCTACAGGTCAACAGAGCCTGTTTACTGCTGGCAGGGAGCTCTTGTGTGGCTATGGAAATTAGCCAAATGAATGTGCTAATTAGCAACCATTTGCAATTGCAAGACTGCTCATTTCCATGAAGCTGACGGCACTGCGGGTCCATGTAGACCCAGCCCTAAGGTGTAGGAGAGAAAGACTAAAAATATAAGACCATTTTCTTACCCTGATGGATCTAGATTGCTTGTTTTTGAAACCACCCTAGTGTGTTGTAGCTAAATGAGATATCCCGTATCTAAACTAATCTGGGTTTGCCAGCACTTGCTGGTTTTGTCATGCATTTGCAGTGTTACAGATGTATTTGCTAGCCCTGCATGCTTAGGGCTGTCTCCGTTTTCATTAAATGCAATGGGCTTGATATCCAAGCTAGAAGTGGGAGGGGATATTAAAAATTGCATCCCTCGGTGACAGAGAGAGCATTTATTCTGGAGAAAGGCAGATGAAGCTCCCCTTTTGTCACCCCAGATGTCTCATTGGAAGAAGATAGCTTTAACATGCAGTCAGTGAGGATCACATAGGATACTCCTTGCTGAATTTTCTGAGGCTTCTTGGTATCAGTGCTTCTTTTGGTTCTCTCATCTCCTGTACACATGCTCTAAAAGGAGGTGCCTAGGGGAGCCTATATTGCTTTTTCTACCATCCCACCTGCACTTTATTCCTTGTTTAGTCATTGACTGGTTGTGCAACACTAGAGAAGTCACTTCACTCTTTTTCTTCTTCAAGCCTTCATTAGTTTCATTTATTTAAACTTCAAGCTCTCAGGGCCAAGCATGTCTGTTACTGACATCTATATGGAATCTAGCTCAATGGGGCCCAGAAGATGGTTGTGGCTGTTAAGTGCTAGCAACTACCTGGGACTAATTCTTCTAAGTTCAGCCTTCAAGCCTCACCTGAAACTCCTCAATATTTTTGAACAATTTACCTGAATCCCATTGGATCTTCTGGACAAGTGTTGAGGGGTTTTAATTTTATAATGAAACTTGTTTCATTTGGAAGAACATTACAAGTATTTTCTATAGCTTTATTATATAAGTGGCAATGAGCAACTATTTACTGAACTCTGTGAACAAGTCCTGCTACATATGAAGGTTTTCTAGTGAGGTGTAGAGTAAATAAATAGCCAGGCAATCGACAATTTATCATAATAATCCTTTCCAAATATAAAGACACGAAACATTCATGCTTTACTACCTACTCTGGTGTTATTTTAATGTTATTTTCCAGCTCTTCTACTCAGAGGTAATAAGCAAATACCCACTTCGCTTGGTTAAGCAGATCTTTTACTCTTTGTGAACATTGAGAATGATTGTTCTGTCCTTGAATACATTTACTAACCTACAGAGAAGGGTAAATATTTGGTGCAGTATATGGGGATTTAGCTGCGTGATTCCCATTAAAATGAATAAATGTAAATATTTACAATATATTTCCCTATAATATTTATGCTGGATTCAGTGCAATGAAAGAGGGTAGAAAAAAGACGGAAGAGTCCTCCTCATACATGAATATCCTTTAATACCTAACACAAATAAGTGCCCAATATGCAAGGTGCTTAGCCCGCCAGTATCTTAAAGTGCTTTATCATAAAATCAACGAGAGGGCACTTCTCAGACAAACTAATGGGAAGAACATGAACATCATTTCAAACATTTTAGAGCTGTTACAAACAGGAAAGGTAGGAGATCTTTTAGTTCCATATAAATCATTTCAGGGCACATGACCAGCATTAGGACTATGTACTACTAAAATGCCACTTATGCTCAATTTTGTGGACTTAATATGATACAAGGTGCATATAAGTTAGATAAATAGCTAAAATATGAGACAATAATTTGGAGGTGGGGGAGTGTTATGTGAGTTTGTTTAAGTGATGGATGTTAAACACATTATACTAAGCTTGAAATGACACAAGGAGGTACTACATTCAGCAGCATTAGAGTACCTGATTCATTGTAGCTCTCTAGATGTGTAACTTCATACATTCAATTTGCATTTTTTGGTATTTCCAGTATAAGATTAGTGTACAAGAAGGCTGATAAACCACTGGTGGAGAAAGAGGTAGACCAGGGTGGGCACTGGCAGCTGGTTACTTCTGGCAGCAGGCAGTGTTCCACCCCTTCACAGAACCCTCCCACTGTGGTACTGGAAACCGTTATGCTGTACTTGCTACAGGAGATGAGTCGCCCAGTACAGAAGAGGAGAAGCCTCATACCCCCGTGGTGGTTGGAGACTCTCTTTTGAGGGGGACGGAGGCACCCATCTGTCACCCTGACATTTCGTCTTGGGAGGTATGCTGCCTGCCTGGGGCCCATATCCGAGATGTTACAGAGGCATTGTCGAGGATTGTCCGGCCCTCAGACTACTATCCCATGCTTCTCATCCATGTGGGCACTAATGATACTGTGAGGTGTAATGCTGAGCAGGTCAAGAGTGACTACAGGGCTCTGGGGGCACGGGTGAAGGGGTTTGGGGAGCAGGTGGTATTCTCTTCAATCCTTCCTGTTGTGGGTAGGGGCCCGGGCAGAGACAGGTGCATCCTAGAGGTGAATGCCTGGCTGCGTGGATGGTGTCACCGGGAAGGCTTCGGTTTCTTCGACCACGGGATGCTGTTTCAGGAAGGACTGCTAGGCAGAGATGGCTTTCACCTTTCGAGGAGGGGAAAGACTATATTCGGACACAGACTTGCTAACGTGGTGAGGAGGGCTTTAAACTAGGTTTGCCGGGGACAGGGGAGCAAAGCCCACAGGTAAGTGGAGAACATGGAAACCTGGGAGATGAGTCGGAAGTAGGAGGGAGCATGGGCAACAATGTCAGAGTAAAAAGAGGGCCAGGAAAAAACTGGGGGGCAAGTTCAAATCAATATCTGAGATGCCTATATACCAATGGGTAATAAGCAGGAAGAACTGGAAGTGCTAATAAATAAATACAACTATGATATCATTGGCATCACAGAAACTTGGTGGGATAATACACATGATTGGAATGTTGGTATTGAAGGCTACAGCCTGGTTAGGAAAGACAGACAGGGAAAAAAGGGGGGAGGTGTTGCCTTATATATAAAAAATGTACACACTTGGACTGAGGTGGAGATGGACATAGGAGATGGACGTGTTGAGAGTCTGTGGGTTAGTTTAAGAGGGGTAAAAAACAAGGGTGATGTCCTGTTAGGAGTCTACTACAGGCCACCTAACCAGGTGGAAGAGGTGGATGATGCTTTTTTTAAGCAACTAACAAAATCATCCAGAGCCCAGGATTTGGTGGTGATGGGGGACTTTAACTATCCAGATATATGCTGGGACACTAATACAGTGGGGCACAGACTATCCAATAAGTTCTTAGACTGCATTGGAGACAATTTTTTATTCCAAAAAGTTGAAAAAGCCACCAGGAGAGAAACTATTCTGGATTTGATTTTGACAAATAAGGAGGACTTGGTCGAGAATTTGAAGGTGGGAGGCTGCTTGGGTGAAAGTGATCATGAAATCATAGAATTCACAATTCTAAGGACTGGTAGGAGAGAAAATAGCAAAATAGAGATGATGGATTTCAGGAAGGCAGATTTTGGTAAACTCAGAGAGCTGGTAGGTAAGATCCCATGGGAGGAAAAACTGAGGGGAAAAACACCTGAGGAGAGTTGGCAGTTTTTCAAAGAGACATTATTAAGGGCCCAAAAACAAGCTATTCCCCTATGTAGGAAAGATAGTAAATATAGGCAAAGACCGCCTTGGCTTAACAAGGAGATCCTGCATGATCTCAAACTAAAAAAGGAATCCTATAAAAAATGGAAACTAGGACAAATTACAAAGAATGAACACAGAAAAATAACACAGGAATGCAGGAGTAAAATTAGAAAGGCTAAGGCACAAAATGAGCTCCAACTAGCTACAGGCATAAAGGGTAACAAGAAGGCCTTTTACAAATATATTAGAAACAAGAGGAAGACCAAGGACAGGGTAGGGCCATTGCTCAGTGAGGAGGGAGAAACAGTAATGGGGAACTTGGAAATGGCAGAGATGCTTTGTTTCGGTCTTCACAGAGAAGTCTGAAGGAATGCCTGACATAGAGAATGCTGGTGGTAAAGGGGTAGGGTTAGTTTTTGAAATAAAAAAAGAACACGTTAAAAACCATTTGGAAAAATTAGATGTCTGCAAGTCACCAGGGCCTGATGAAATGCATCCTAGAATCCTCAAGGAGCTGATAGAAGAGGTAGCTGAGACGTTAGCTCTCATTTTTGG